>NW_006262339.1:6244900-6440084 GCF_000493195.1 Citrus x clementina | reverse complement strand
GCAATTTCACTGTCCAGGGCAGTTTCCATGTGCGTCTCCTAAAAGGTCAATTTGGTTTCTAGAATGAATTGGGTATGCATGCACTGATACAAGTATAGGCAATAGCAATCAAAGTTTTGACTTAATGAAAGGCTTTCTTAGGACGCTGCATGGACATAAGAAAAAGATTGCAACTGCTTGCAGATTGATTGAATACACCACCAAACCAGCATTTAAAAAAATGACTTTAATAAGAAAACATGTTACCTGTTCCACAGGTTGACATGGAGGTTCAATAAATCAGCCAACAATTTAGAACAAGAACCGAATTTGGATTGAACATGGCGATAAACAAGCATCAGGCAACAAATTGTCTTTAATATGAAAATATTATATCTTTCTGAGGATCAGCATAGAAGTTCAAACATGGAACATGGTTATGACAAGCCTAGTCAATGCAGCAAGAAACAGTACTCGCATGGAGCTTTTATGCATGAATCTATTTGTCTGAGATTTGTCTACATGCATGTCGTACTATGCAACAGGGTAAGAGAATAAGAAAATGTTTTCAAAACAAAAACTGAACGGGGCAGATTATGTAAATAAGATGGGAAGACCGAATACATACGTGTATATTGTAACGAAAATTTCAGGGACCATCCCGACCAATGAACCCAAGAAGTATGGACCATACTTAACATGCGTCGCCACAGCACAGTAATTATATATAATATATGGGAAAGGAGAAATCCTGATCAAGGCTACAGTACGGAACTGATGAAACCAGTTTCCTTCACCAGCAGCTCTTAGGATAGCAGCTTTCTTTGGATACTTCTCTAACCAACCCTACGTAAGGATCAAAAATTGGTTCAGATAGAAATAAAGAGTTTTGCAAACAAATAATTCACAAATCAATTTTGGCAATGATACATACTTGAATTCTATGAAGGAAGTGAGAACCAATGAAATACGGAAGTGATATGCCCACAGCAACAGCTGACATAATTAGTAGAAATCCAAAGCCATAACCAAATGTCATCCCAGCCACCCACATAGAGGGTGAAGATGGTAAAAGTAAGGTGGGGAATAATGCCACTGAAGCAAAAACCAGAACAGCCAGCACTGGGGTACTAAACGTTGTTGTCTCCCAGTTTATTATTGGGATAACCTCCTGAAAAGTTTGGCAGTCAGATTAGGTAGAGTCCCAAAGGAAAACATCAACTGATGCACATATATACTACACAAGATATTAACTATGTTGTAGCATTTTCCTGCTGGTATAAGTATAATATGTCAGTCCAAGGAAAAATGGATTCAAATATTTCAGCCACAGTTCATGAATGTCAATCCCATAATTTTCACCAACCATGTCCTATAATTATTAAGCGAGCATATGATCATCAACTGGCTTAAGTAAACAAACTACGATTAAGAAAAGTATAAGGTTGACATCAAAACAAGTTCTAACAAGGATATATTTCTCAACCAGCTGAGATAACTGTAATGCATAATTACATCACAATTCCAAACAAAACCACATATATCCAAGCTAGTAAAAAGTCCCACGTCCACCCTGATGGCTGCATCAATTATGTAGTCTACCAACATTCCTGGTTTTACTTTTACACAAAAATTAGCTACTACTCTCAGTAAAAGTTTAGTACATTTAAAAAAATTACCATATTGATTCACATCTCTAACATATGATATGAACCCATTACTACTAAAGTCCCACATTGCTACCCAGTTCACACCATGTCATATTAATTCATTTAGGTCAATACTCAAAACTCAAAACAACAGCAGCAACCATCAATACTACAAGCATTAATAGGGAACATAAACCAGAACACCCTGCTTTCGTGGAACATAGACCAGAACACCATGCTTTAATGGAAAACAAATAGAATACAGAATATTCAGTGCACAAGGCAAAAGTACCCAGGAGCCTCAAAAATTGTGAATCAACATGCAGCCTCTGAAAGGGGTTGAGAAGAAGAAAATAGACCGACAGTAGAGTCAAAAGTTAACAATACCAAGCCCACTATCACAGTAATTGCCACATAACTAAACCACATTTTTCTGAAACTCTAATTAAACACAGAACAAAACACAGTTGACCTAACAAGATACATACAACCTAATTCCTAACTGCAATAGCATGAGTGTCCAGTAATGATAATTATAACCTTGAAGAAAGGTCCAACCATCGGAAAACAAAGCCGAAAACCTCAGTATATAGATATGCCTAAAACCCACAAAAACAAAACCACTCAATTCTGGTGATACATAGACATCATAAAAGCCACAAACTCCTTCCAATTAATTAGAAACTGACTGTGTTAATAAAATTGGCAAAACAATACCATGAAACCTAACATAACCGATGGTTCAAAACATAATAACTATACTCGCATATAAATTATGTAACCTAATGAATTTCAAAATTCAGAGAAAATTATCAATCCAGAATACGAAACACAGGAATAATCCAAAACAAAATCAATAAACTGATAGCAATACAAAACCCGCAAGAAAAAAGAAAGATGAAATTCATTAAAAATAATAATAAGCTTAAGCGCAAAATTTTAACAAGCAAAGAATCCCAAATACATACACAATCACATGCACACATAAAGTTTTGAAAAAATTATAAACAAACTGACCTTATCCATGAAAAAAGGACCAACCCATTTGATAAAAACGGCAGCCAATAAACCTACAGAAGTTAGAAAAAAAGCTAACTTGACCCAGTACCATACTTTCCCGCAACTCCATCTTCTTGGTGAACCAGGCTCCCCCTCTTCATATTCTCTCAATTTCAAGTAGTCCCCTTTATTATTATTATTATTTTCATCAATGTCTATTCTCAGCGTTAACTCCGGCACCACCTCATCATCCTCATAATAAGTCATTGAGAATAATAAGAACCAAAAAAAAAAAGGATAATGCTTCCAATCCCCGTTAGGTCACTGAGAAAATCGGGGAGAAAATAATAGAGGACAAACAAAAATTAAAGAGGTGAAGACTGGTAGATGAGAGAGGAGAGACAAAGCAAAAGGCAACAACTCTGATTTCAATTAACGATATTAAATAAAACCTTGATTCGTATTTTCTTTAACGTTTGATGGTCAGTCGTTTTTACAATTCTTGCCACTGTTAAAAACGGTGTCGTTACCGTGGGTTTTGAAGGAGACGTGGCTGAGGGGCATTTTTTGGCGTGACAAGCAGGATGATGATGATTATGGATGAAGTCACAAAGCAAAGCGTGCAAATTGTTAGGCACAAGCACCGTCCTGTAACCAAAGCAGCCATTTATTTTTATTTTTAAAATGCGGCATTTTACGATTTTTTCGGGTTTATTAATATTATGGCAATCCCTAAGTTACGTTTAATGTAACATACAATCTGAAAAATCTTGGCCACTCAAAGTGTTAAAATCTAATCTAACGGTTGATGTTTAATTTGTCCAAAAGTTGTATGGACGGGAAACTGACTAAATTGGTTTGCCCATTTGATAGTCTTCTCCGCCCATTTTCTTTCTCCTTCAATGTCTTCTGCATTATCTTTTCCTACTATTTAACAAAAAAAAGTACTCAAATCCGACAAGAACTCATCGTTCTTTATACCCCCATCAAGATCATCACCAGGAATTGGACTTTCCCTGCTCTTTTTCTTCGAAGCACTCTTTGGAGAACATTAAAAACAGCCCTTTCTCCCTGGCAGAAACGGCAGAGAAGAAGGTGAATCCATCCATGAACTCGGAGAACTCAACAGCGAAGAAAATAACTTAGATTTCGACTTCAACTTTGATTTCGAGGAAACAACGACAATAGGAACAAAAGCAAAAACATACCCATATCTAGAATTTTCTTTAGAATCGATTTCTTGATGGGTTCTATTTGGACTCGAAGAAAATGGCCAAGGGAGGAGAAGAATCACAACTAGAAACTGATTTTGCAGTCTCCAAGTTGGATTTCCCATCTGGGTTTTATTTGTAATCGAATAAAAACTCTTACTTTGAAGTTGGATTTGAATGATGATGATGAAGAGATTGTGTTCATTTTTCAATGTAATGATGATGATTATCATTGACGTGGGTTTTGGTTTTAGCAGTAGCAGGGAAGGATTTGAGCTTGCAAAAATCTGGATTCTAACTCAATGGGAAGGATTGAGTCATTGGTGATACCAGAACAGTGATAGCAGAGACAACCGGCTGTAGAAGCTAGTCTCCTGTGCTGACTTTTTTTTAAGTGACTGGCCTCCAACCGTTTAAATCAGTTCTATTTTATCATTATTATGTATACGTGGCATGTATTTATTGGTCAGCTAGTAATATCACTGATTGTATGTTAAATTTAACGTAACTTAGAGAGGTCCTTATATTATAATTCATTTTTGATATATTACGCTAACAAACCAACATTTTTCATATAACACTAATGCCTAGAAATTAGATGGTGAATTAATGTAAAAATAATAATTAGCTTTTAAAAATTACACTAGTATCTATAGTATACCATTATTTTTTCAGTAAAATATGAGAAAGTTCAATTATATAATTTTATAATTAAATATGTATTACGATTACAACTTATGGTGTATTTAAAATTGAAGTTGGGCAGTTATAGTTTTGGTAAACACTAATTGTTGTATCTTGTAAAATATATTGATATGATTTTTTACTTATATAATAAAAAAATATATTATTTTTTTAATAATTTATCAAAATTATTTTTAAAAATTTATATTTATTATATATTATTAATTTTTATTTGATAATTATAATTTTTTTCACTAAACTACAGTACTTTGATCCAAACGGGACCTTAATCTCTATTGGATATTGAAGTTGATGAATAATTTTGATTCTCATTGATGAAGAGTACACGTGGAGGCAAGAGGATAGCTTTGGAGTGACATGTGGGAGAACTGCGTTGGTGACTTGGCGTGACTTTGTTGTGTGATTGGCTTTTGTCGTGACTTCAAATTCCAGAAAGGTTTGGGTACCTGCGCGGGTCAGTGAGTTTTCTGAGCGAGTCCGAGCGAACAAGCGAGTTTGCTGGGGTCGGTGACCCGGTAATTATTGGGTTAACCTTAATTGGATTTTTGGACCCAAAAGGTGACAGACTGTCGTGGGCCATTTTGGAGAAACTGTCCAATTAAAAATCGACACACGCTCCGAGTCCAACTTCCAGGAAGGGAGGTCGCTTGTACCCACAAGCAAAGGAAGATGCAGCTTCTCACGCTTTGGATTGAGATTGCAAGTGGACTGATTAAGGTTATTATGACCTAATAAAGCGAAAGAAAGATTATTATAATTTTAGATGAGTTCTAATATGATTAGATTACGTAGACGATAAACCGTTTTTAGTTAACATATGATTAAAAATATTTTGTTTTACATTCAAAGATTTTCAATAAAATAAGACTTGTGTTGGGTTAGATTGGTCATCTTTTTTGTGTCCATATAATTTTTTAATTCATTTGTTAGGTGTAACAATGACATCCAACTTATAAGTACAGTACATATGATTCGTTCAACCAATAGATAATAGAAGAATTTTTTTGGATAGATAGAACACACAGTTTTCAATAATCCCTTCAATAAATTAGTAAAAATACGGCCAAATATTAATTGGTAAAAGTGCATATAAACTCAATTACTTAGAGATTAAGGTCAAGTTCTACTGATTATTGGTAGGCAGCCTTATTAAGATATAAGTCTTGGGTTTGAGTTTCGTGTAGTGTGTGTCAATTTGAAAAAAAAAATTAAAAAGAAAAAGAAAACCTCAATCATTTAATTTAAGACAGTGAAAAAAAAAAAAAAACAATTATTGGAATCATATATTATTGACTTGACAATAGTCACAAATTTTTGTAATTTGAAAATAACAAAGGCATGAATCCAAATGACTTTTATTGTTTGTCTCCGGCCGGTGCCGACAAATAATGGACGCAAGAGGAAGCAGGCAGTAGGGAACAAGAAAACATATTATCCAGCGTTTAGATTGGAGAATTATGAGCAGCAACGTACGTGCCCTCAACGGGTAGCAAACAGAGATTTATTGGTTGTTTCGGGAATTCAAATCAAAATCTTATCAAGTCATAGAGAACAAGATCCCGTAATTGAATAATTAAATTTGTGTTTGTTGTTTTTGGTGCATATTAATTAATTAAGACGTTTCCATTGTGAATATCTTGGAACAATCAAAATTCTAGCTGCCCCATGTAGTACACTTTTGGCTCTTGTACACGTCTTCTTTCTCTTGCAATTTTGTCCAACTAAAAGTGTACCTGAATAAAAAATAAAAAATATAAATTTATTCCCCACAAAACTGTAATAATAAAAAAAATCAGGTGGATATATGTAGACATAACCAACGAGTCGGGCGGCACGTGGCATGACACGAGCACAATACTTGTCCGTACAACATGACACGACACAAAGACATTTTGGTAGGGCACACAATGCGGCACGACATGCATGCGAACTGTGCAATTTTAAGCAAGTAGGCTTTAAAAGTACGATATAATTAGAGATATGTTAAAACACAGACGTCAAAAGATCTGCAATAAGCACGTTTTATTTTTTTTTTAAACTAAAGTAAGGTTAAAATTTTATGATTTTACAAATAACTTGAAAATGAATCTTTCAATATATTTTATTAGCAAAAAATTTTTAAAATTCATTGAATTCTTAGTTTAAAAACACTGTAATTGATTTTGTTTATAATTTATTAAATGAATAATTGCTATCATGATTTTAATAAATAAAATTATAAATATCATGATTTTATAAATATGTTTTAATGTTATTATGAATAATGATCTATGATTCTATATAAGTCCAAGTTAACAATTAAGTTAACCCTTAAAAAAATTTTGTTATTGTTGTTGTTAAGTATTAAAAAATAATTCTAATACCATAGGGTCTAACTTAGTAATTAATATTATATTCTCTTAATATTATTAGTTTATTATTATTGAATATGAACTTAAGTTTTGAATTTTTTATTATATTTTAATTTGACTAAAGACATATGGACCCAAAAAATTATATAGGCTTGAAACAAAAAAAAGTATGTCAACAACTTGACATGTCCTCTTAAAAAAATAAAAAAAATAAAAGCTTATCGTATTTTTTTCGTAGGCACAGCATGGCATAGCTCACAGCACGAGTAACGGCCTAAGCCTAAGGAAAAAAAAAAATTACGCATGGCACGACAAGGTATGAAACACATGGTGAACACGGCATGACACGAGCATGAGCATGCATTGACTTTCCTTTGCCCGTTGACCATCTCTAGATATGTGACCAATATAAATAGAGTTAGTGAAGGTAATGTTCTGATTGATGAAAGGAAATTGCAAAGAAATAAATGATTTTCGTTTATCTTTTTGTAACTTAAATTAATATTGATGTAAAAGATTATTTTAGAATTTTATTATTTTAGATATTTTGATATTTCTTATTTTTTAGTCAACTATGGTATATGTTTTAGTATTTTATTTCTATTATATTTCTCAGTTAATTTCTCTTTTTAAGTTAATTTAGAGATGTCAGTTTATTCTATTATAAATAGAAAAGTTTGGTTATTGTTTTCATAACTTCAACATTAATTATTCAATAAAAATGCCTCTTTTATAATTCTTTCGGGATTATTTATTAAAATCTTTCTCATAAAGTCATTTGCATTAGAATGTCATATAATCTCTCTTTTAAGCATTGTTAAAACCTCATTGAATTGTTTAAATTAGAATAAGATCTAATTACACTTTGATTAGAGTGTAATATAATTGCGTTGGCTTCATTCAATGCTAAAACAATATCTAACGTCTATCTATCCTATCAATCTACTTTCATTGTCCTAGTACCAATTATGTAAAAACTTAAAAAACTGATAGATTACATAATCTAAGTTTCTAAATAATGAAACTATTATGGAAAATTTTCTGAACGAAGAAGACTAGGGTTTTGGGCTCCCTTTTTATATTAATCTACATACTGCAAATTTATCAAAATAAGCAAATTCAAAATATTATTTAATAATAAATTTTCCTAATCTAAATAAGAAAAAAAAACAAATAGCACCCATATTCGATATCTAAAAAAAAAAGATAAAAATCTTTAAAGTAATAAGAAAAGTAAAAGAATAACTTAAAATTAAAAATAACTAGAAAAAATGGACCTTTTGGCTTGACCTCAAGGCAAAACAACTTATGTTACTTAGGTTTGATTCGTATCATTGTAAACTTCGAAACAATAATACACTAAAAACGGATACCTTTAACCCAAGTTATACCTTCAAAAAATACCCAACTCATCTTATACAACTATCCTACATTAGTACCATCACTTGGAAAAGAGCTCATCCTTGAGTTAGGCTTATATAACTTCTCATCATCCGAATGATATCCAAATAGATCAGTCACAATGAAAAGAGTGAGAGATATTCTAATTGTCCGGTAGCTGGAGCACCCAAGCGCTATCATTAATCTGCCTTGCTCAAGAAATGGACCATACTTCTGCTTTTCTAATTTATTGCAAATGCCAGGAAAATGGCTATACCACAAATGCGCCATCACCAAATCACTCTCTTGAAACATTTTCTTACGTCGATGTTGGTTTGCATCAGCCTTGTACTTAGCATTGGCAGCCTCCAAGTGAGCTCGCACCTCAGCATGAATTTGCGAAGCTTTTTTTGCCATATTATCTGTTGTTTTGTTTCCTCCAACTATTATTGGTATGATAGCCAGATCATAAACACAGCACGGGGAACATGTATAGACAATCTCAAAAGGAGTCTTACCAGTAGATCGATTCACCATGTTATTTTAAGTGAACTCGACCTATAAGGCATGTAGTGTCCCAATTTCATTGGTTGTTACCACAAACACAACACAACATATTATCTAGAGTTCTATTGACAACTTCCATTTATCCATTTGTCTAATGATGAAAAACATTAATAAACTGCAATTGTGTAACAAAATTATTATGCATATGCCGCCAAAATTTACTGATGAACTTAACATCCCTATCAGAAGTAATAATCTTTGGAATATCATGTAAACTCACCATTTCTCGGAAATAGATGCGCCACTAAAGCAATATCTTCAGTCTTCTTACAAGCAATAAATTACGCCATTTTAAAAATCTATCGACAACAACTGATATAAAGTCTCGATCAGTCGTTGTATGAGGTAATCTCAACGCAAAATCCATAGATAAATCTAACCAAATATTCTTCAAAACATGTAATTATGTTTATAATCTTGTGCACATCTCTATCTAATTGTAGCTAATAATGTCATTATTCGACAAGTGCTTTACTCTTATCTCGAACAACATGATCGCTTAAATCACCTTTATGCAACTCACAAATAATATGCTCTTTTAAAGAATTACAAGGCACACATAACTAATTAGCCTTGAACATATACATCTTGTATGAGGAAGTCTTCCGCATTATGATTATTGGTACTCTGATCCCAAATATGCGCAGACTCTTCATCATCAGTGTACAACTCCTTCAAGTATTTAGAACCAATTATTAACTAGAGTTACTAATAACATTGTCCGTCTACTTACCACTTATGTCATTTTATTATGTAGACTTGTGCTTCGAAATAAAAGTTAAATTTTGCTTATAACTCACCTATCTTGTACATAACTTGCTCAGATTTTGTTGGCTATTAAAGTACTTCAATGCTTGATGATCACTGTAAAACATGAACTCCGTCTTAATCAAGTAAGGTTCCTATGACTTCAATGCCCTAAGGACAATATAAACCCTTGGTCCTACATAGACCCCTTTTAACGTGCCTCGTTCAACTTCTCGCTCATATACTTAATTGGTTGGCCCTCTTGAGAAAGAATAGTCCTTATACCCTTATCAGAAACATCACAATTGATCTTAAACAACTTGTCCAAGTTTGGTAAGGCTAACATAGAAGCGATATACAACTTCTCCTTCAATAAAGCAAAACTTCTTACTCGTCTCTCTATTTGAACTTTCCTTTCTTTAAGCATTTCGTAATAGATGCAGTTATAGTGTTAAAACTGTGAATAAATCTCCTACAATATGTCACCCACTCGTGAAAGCTCCTTACTTCACCCATAATCTTGGGAACAGGCCTTTCTCTAAAAGTTTGTATCTTCAACTCAATAGATCGAATTCCAACTACACCAACTATAAAAGCCAGAGAGTCCATATTACTCGGCAAAAAGCTACACTTTTTTTAGATTAATGTTAAGCTTATTCTTTCCCAACACCTCCATAATCATTCTTAGATGCTCTAATTGTGTCTCTACGTCAATAGAATAAATCAAAATATTGTCAAAATACACTACAACAAATTTGCAAAAAAAAATAAAAATTAAGAACTTAATTCATTAAACGCATAAAAGCACTTGACGCATTTGATAACCTGAATGGCATCTCAAAATACTCATACAACCCTTCCTTCGTCTTGAAACACTGTCTTCCACTTATCTCTCCGACTTAATTCTGATATGATGATATCCACTGCACAAATCAATCTTTGAGAAAGCCTGAACACCATCTAACTAACTAACAAATCCTGAAATATCATAAATGCAATGGACATGTTTTAAATATTGTGGCATAACTTGACTAATCTTAAATGTCTTTTTGAGGTAATTCCTATCCAAACATTTAAGAAAAAGAAAAAGATACTAGCAATTAATTTTGTGAAATTCTAGAGAAGCCTTTTAATTAGGGGGGGTGGACCGTGGACATTTTAATTTTCGCTTTAGTTTGGTTTGTGTTAAAAATTCGGGTTCATTTTAAGTTATAAACTGCAATCCTATAAATTTATTCTCTCAAATTAAAAAAAAAAAAAACTAATCAGCAAATAAATTCATTATTTATCAAATCCTATCCAAAATTAAGTAATTAACAACTAAGCGTTTTATATTTAACAATTAGTATGAAAGATTAATGAACAATTAACTGAAATTAACTATTAATTAAAATTGCAACGTCAAAGAAGAAGAAGTTGTTTTTTGCCCGCAGATGCCAAGGATTTGGCAACCAAAGAAGAAGAAAAGGTTGCAACTGTGTTTCTGGTTGTGACTTTGCGTGAAACTTTTAATTACGATTGGATTGTTAATATTATTTCTTTCTTTTCAATCCAATTGAGTTGATTATTCAATTCGAATTAAATCTGTACCCATTAATCAACTTGATCGATCTTGAGACAATAATTTTTAAGGTCAACCTGAACTAAACTGAAACCTTAAATAAATTTACCCGAACAAAATTGAAACCTAAAATAAATTTTAAATTTGGTTAAGTTGGGATTAAAAGGATAAGTGGTTAGGACTGTTGGAGGGCAGTAGTTTGAACCCCCACAAATATATTATAAGGTTATTTGCTTCTTTAATTATAGAGTGAATTTAGTCTTCTTATTTATTCAAGCGTGAATTTATAAATATTAATTATATGAGTTACAAAATAATTTTTAATAAATTTAGCTTAGATAGTCCAAAATATTCCATAACCCCAGCTAGACTCCCCCACCTAAACACAATGATTTTAAAAAAGAAAAACGAAAACATTTTGACTCAGAGCAGCCCATCGCATTAAAAAAAAAAAATGTGCAGCCCATTTTAGATACTGAATATTGAGATTATGAAAGATTCTTCCTTCGGCGAAATACAAAATGAAGTCTCTTTGAGTCTTCCCTGTTGCAAATTCAAAAGTTCATACTTTTTTTTCTTAAAAAAAAAAATTAACTTGGTTTTGTGAAGATGAATCTAAATGCTAACATGCTGCAAGCTCAACGCTCACGTTTCAATTCCAAAACATTTTCCCTCACAATTTCAAAGCATAACATCCCTGTTTTGCCGCGAAATCGCTCACTCTCGTTCTCGACTTCATGTTTGTTTCTTTGTTTTTTCAACTCTTTTTTTTTTTTTTTGCTTTTATCATAATGACTTAACTTTGTTTTTGTTTTTTTTTTATGATTTTGCTATTATGATTACAGGGTGCCCAGTTCATTTTCGTTCGATTTCTCATAGCAACTGTAAGTGTGCTTTCTTCGCTTTCAAATTCGGTTTTTACGTCCAGTGCCTGTTTTGTTTTCAGTGGCTTTAAGTGGGTGTATTTTATTATTATTATTATTTTATTTGTTCTCGGAATTTTGAAGTAAAATTTGGGAGCTCCAGGAATTTTGTGACTAACTCTGTGTCAGAGAACATTTCGGGTCCTTTTGATCAGGATCCGGATCGGAATTACGTTACCGAATCTAATCAGGTACGTTCACTTTAGAAGTTTACAATGTTTATGTGTGTTTTAACATTAACGGTTTTACAGTGACTTAATGCAAATTTTGTTGTTTTATTGTATTGCTTGTATGCAAGTAGATGGCTTCTACTTTTAGGCAAATTATATACTCAATCATTAAGGTGAATGAAAACGTGTGGCATATATTTAGGCTCTGGCCCTCTGGGAGTTTAAACTGAAAAAATAATTTTACAAGTATATGACAACATAACAGAGAATTATAACTGAATGCAATTATACAAATGGGTGGAATAAAATTTTGCTTTCAATTCAAGTTGAGGCTTAAATATGGAATTTACTCTAATAATTAGACATGCGAATGTGTATTTGTTAGAGGGCTCAACAGCTTAAGTTTTTTAGTTTGTGTTTATATATTTGTATGTGTCATCGACACAGCATGTTAGGCCTGTTTTAATAGCAGTTTTTGTGTTTCATGATCTAGGTGCTTAATCAGGAGTTTTCCCTTGTGAATATCTTGAAACAATCAAATTCCTTTCTGCCTCATGTAGTCCTTGGTAGTACAATGTTGGCTCTTGTCTTTCCTCCTTCTTTCACATGGTTTACGGCCAGGTTAGTAAATTTTTCTTTAGATGAATGACTTGTTTAACATCTGTACAGTAGTAACATTGTGTTAATTTGCATTCATGAGAAACATGAAGGAAAGATCATTTCTGTCTAATTTGTATAATTTCAATGCTCGGAGATCAGCGGTGAGATGATGTTTAAAAAACTCCCGGTCACTCATTTTCTGGTGGAGCAATAAATAAAGAAATGTTGATAATGAAACCACAAGGTTTGAGTCTGTGTGTTTGGAAACAGGGAAGTGCAGAAAATGTGGCTAAACCCACCAACAAACTGAAAGTGAAACACAAAACACTAGGAAACTTAATTGTTTGTTATCTAAATAATCATTAAATATAGAGATGTGTTTTGTAAATATATTTATGCTTCTAAGAGTTGGGAGGCGTGAATTTGTTTGTGCCTTAAACCTGGATTGGGTTTCAGTATCAACTAACCAACAGTAAACAAGCAATTGTTTGTCAAATCAAATAAATTCATATGTATAAAAGAATGATTAATTAAAATGCAACAAATTCACATATCAGTTAGTGTTTATTTAACCATTCTTCAAGATTAGGATGGTGCTTCAATTTTGGTAATGGTACGATATAATATTGTGTTTGAGAAAATCTTTTGCCATTTCTGAGGAAAAGTTCTGTTTTGATCACTGATTAGGACATTTGTGGACTACATCATATGGAGTAAATTCTAGTAGGTAATTGAGTGAGGCAAACTGTACAAATAATATGCTTATGATTTTATTGTTTAATCCAATTCTAGGTACTATGCCCCTGCATTAGGTTTTTTGATGTTTGCAGTTGGGGTTAATTCCAGCGAAAAGGATTTTATTGAAGCCTTCAAGAGACCTGCAGCTATTTTTGCTGGTTATGTTGGCCAATTTGTGGTGAAGCCTATTCTGGGATATATTTTTGGCACGATTTCAGTTTCAGTTTTTGGTCTTCCTACTCCCATAGGTGAGGTCTGTTTATCTAACCTTTTATAAAGAGAGAGTGTACTGACATAATGCAAATCTATGAATCAGGTGCAGGGATTATGTTGGTTTCTTGTGTTAGTGGGGCGCAGCTCTCAAATTATGCAACTTTTCTGACAGACCCTCCACTGGCCCCCCTCAGCATTGTGATGACATCATTGTCTACCGCTACTGCAGTTTTTGTTACGCCACTCTTATCACTCTTGCTTATTGGAAAGAGACTGCCTGTTGATGTAAAAGGAATGGTGTCCAGCATTTTGCAGATTGTAGTTGTGCCAATTGCTGCAGGTTTGCTTTTGAATCGGTAATGCACTATCTCAAGTTCAAATTGTTGGAAGTGAAAATTTCTTTTTGAGAAGCCCTTACCTGTCTCACATATCTGTGCATACAGGTTTTTCCCCCGCATTTGTAATGCTATTCGGCCGTTCTTGCCTCCACTTTCAGTACTTGTGACAGCTTGCTGTGTTGGAGCACCGCTTGCTATTAACATTGAGTCTGTTATGTCCCCTTTTGGACTCACTATTTTGTTGCTCATTATTACATTTCACTTGTCAGCATTTGTTGCTGGTTATGTCGTTACTGGTTTGGCCTTCGCTGAGGCACATGATGTGAAAGCACTGCAAAGAACCCTATCCTATGAGACAGGTGTGATGTTTTTATATAACAAGATACTATATTCTTCTTCTACCTGAATTTTTCCTTTCACAGGAATGCAGAGCAGTCTCCTGGCCCTTGCATTAGCTAATAGATTTTTCCAAGATCCTCTAGTGAGTGTGCCGCCAGCTATCTCTGTAAGTCAACGACTTGACTTGTGATGCAAATCATATTATTTACATTTTTTTTTTAATTTGAGGAATTTTTGTATTTGAGCAACAATTTACACCATGTAAACACCAGGCCCAGTAGTTTGCCAGATTGTCAAGTTTATCACTGAGTTCCCAATCCATATTTTCTGATATTGGTGGGGGCAAGGCAATGCGTTCATTAGTGGCATAAACCAAAATAGTAATTTTTTTTTTAATACAGCATATATGCAGTTCCAAATTTGTATCTCTATTTGCAGCTATGTCGATGTGTCAGATCTCCTCTAAATTTTGTTTCACATTCTTCAATATCCTGCAATGAGTTTCAAATTGTCTTTTCTCAAGTTCATGCCACATTTTATTTTGCAGTAGCTCTTGAAGTTTTTAGCTCTTATTTGCTCCACTGTCTTGTGTGATATGATGCTGCAAATGTCATATAGAAATATAGTAACTCAATTGGGGCCTGTGTTGTTCTGTGTTTCGTATGTAGACAGTAAGAAGTTTACTTATTGTGTGTTGTTCTGTGTTTCGTATGTAGACAGTAAGAAGTTTACTTATTGTATGTGGTATAATATACTTTCGTAGGGAAAGACTAGTTTTATATGATATTTATATTGACTGACAGTCTCTAATTGATTTGTGAATTAACTAACTGGCTTTCGAATCTGAAAAGGGTTTCTGAGTCTGTTTTTCAATGATGTACAGACAGTAATCATGTCATTGATGGGCTTCTTCCTTGTCATGCTTTGGGCGAAGAAGAGTGAATAAAGGCAAAACAAAGTATTGCAACTGTTGATCTACCGCAAATTTGTCCTGTGGAAGAGCTCTTGAAGTTAAAGATGAAATCATTTTGGAGGCAAGACGGCTAGTAGGCTAGTAGCCTTAAGATTAGCATCTGCCTCAATAAGGAAACGGGTTCTTTTTGTATCGGTTTAGATCCTCATAAAAGAAAAGTCAGAGATTTAGGCCATAAGAAGTCACAGAAATGTGTTGCGACTTGGGAGCTAATCTTCTTCGAGAATGTATCCGTATGAAACTCAAAATTGTTAAACTTCAGTAGCAATCATATTTATATTGATGTTGCCCCTATTTTCGTTGTCTCTCTCTGCCTTGTACACAATATTTTGTAGTTAAATTCTTACCTATCAGATTAAATTTCTAAATTAAAAGGATTTTGTTTTGATGCCAGATCATTTTTCATAAAGAGATCATGTAAATATGAATGTGAGTTAACCATGCGAAGATAATATTGTTCAATGATTATTTATGAAAAATCATTTTTGTTATTTGAGTTAAAAGTGATGAGATTTAATAATTAATTATTACTTATCAATCAAATAGTGATATTATTTATAACATTAGTGGGAATACAAATTATCTCAACTATGCGAACATAATATTGTTCAATTTTTACGTGACGAGAGTGCAATAAAAATTCATGTATTAAATTTAAAAAATAATCTTTTATTTTTCTATATTATCAAATTAAAAAGGAATATTGTTTAAAAGAAAATTGTTATTTCTTGGTGAAGCATTATCGCTTCACTTAATAACAAAATAATAAAGATCCTAATCCCAAGTATAACCGAATTACCCGCGTACCATTCGTTCATTAAAGCTCAGGCTTTCACTCCCTCGCCAGGCGCCCAAAAATGGCAATCACAACAACATTGCTCTTGCATCCGCCAAATCCAATCTCCACGCACAATCACAAAAGAACCCTGCTATTATCTAACTCTACTCGTACACGAAAACCTATTAAAAGCGCTTTAATTAATGGCCGAGGAAAGGCCATCGGTGGTCTCATTGGAGCTGGTTTGGCCCTGACTCTGTTGGAACCCGTATCGGCTGCTGAGTTACCGTTGCAGCTGAGTGAACCCGCCAATGCCTTGTCCTTGCCCACCTGGGCTATACACGTGTCCAGTGTCGCTGAGTGGTAATAAGGGTTTTTTTTTGTTAGTTTCTGGTGATTCTGTTTCTGCGGTTTTTCAGAATTTACTTTTAGTTTTAAATTGTGGGTGTTATGTTAATTTTTCGGTTCATTCATTCTTTGATGGGAAGTTGCCATTGGGTTGTAAGTTTGGTGGCTAAAATATGCACGTGTAGTCTGAATTTTCTTGCTCGGAAAATGAAATGCCCAGAATCAAGTTAGCTAACTGGAGGAATTGAGCTGCAGTAAATGGACAGTTTCAAATAATTTTATATTTGTGTAATGTGATCAAGTATCCGTCTTTATGTCAGTAGACAGTAGTCAACATGTTAGCGGCAGAGTAATGATGCTTTCATGTTAAAGGTTTTAGTTCAAGGTGAGGGTGTAGCGGGGTTTAAGTTCTTCTATCATTTCGGAAAATGAAGAAGGCATAATTAAATTTAAATTTATTTTTCTGTTCAAAAGGATTACCGCTATGGCTTTGGTGTGGCAATATGGGGAGAAATCTGGGTTTGAATCATGGAAGGGTCTCTCTTGGGGTATGGTGAGTTCTTCTCAAACTTTGATGGTACATTCTGCTATTTGAGATATCTAAATTGTTGAATTTGCCAGTAATTGATATATTTCAAACGTTTGAATTTGTCAGTAATTGATATATCTCAAAAATTGAAGTCGGTGATTAGTGTATTAAATGGCTGATTTTGTGTTTATGCATGATTTTGCAAAATCATGAATGGTAATTCTGAACTACTTTGGTAAACTGTTATTTGTTAGTGATTAAAAGATGATTGTTCTACTTGTTTCAGTATTGTTTGATAGGATAGATGATCTTTCTTTTAATTTATTAAAGTTCATTTTGATCTTTCTTGTTGGCTTCTTGGAAAGAGTTTGAATGTTACATAGCCGTGACTGTAGTTTACCTCTTACATTAGTTAGGAATTCACTTGATTTTTCTCATTAAGGAGGTTAGGCTTCATATCTAGCAGGACCAGACTTGATAGGTTTGCAGGTTTTTTTTTTACCCATACTCCCCAAGGTTCAGTTATTTAGATTTAGAATGTTTTCAAGAGCACTTTGTTTTCACAGTCAATTTGTTGGTTCTGTTTCTTCCATTTCCATCCTAATATGAACAATTGTCTAGGTACCCCTGCTTGGTGGAGCATTTTGTGCATGCACATGGCATTTCTTTTATAATTCCGAATCGCTTGAGGTAAGCCATTCTTTTCTTTCTTTTATTTATATATAATCCTCTAATGAAGACATCCTCATTTTAACAAAATAAGAATATTACTAACAGACCAAAAAAGCACATATTTTAATGTACTAATAAACAAAAAAAAATCTCCAATGTATTGAAATATGTGCTTTTTATATTTTAGTGGCATCATGATTTTGTTAATATGAGGAAGTCGTCATAAAAGAAGGACTCTCTATATATGTGTGTGTGTGTGTGTGTGTGTGTTGTATAGTAATTTTCCACTAAGGGATAAAGTAAGGAACAAGTTAAAAGATAAAAAAAATACATACTTGTATGCAGCATATTTTATGCTGTACTATATTGAAATTTGTATTTTTTCTTCTTTTCGCTTATAAAGTAAAGGATCTCTTACTCAATAATGACTATATGTGTGTGTGTGTGTGTGTGTGTGTGTAGAGGCATTATCTAATAAAAGGATCCCTTATTTTATCAAAATACATTATATTGGAGTGTGTTTTTCTTGTCTTTTAGTTTATCCCTTACTTTATTGAAGTAAGAGATCCCTTATTAGATTCTCTACACACACACACACATAGATATACATACATACATACATATATCATCATCATTTACAAATATAATTTCTAAGTAATAAAATGAATTTTCTTGAATTGGAGGAACTATTATTAAAAAGATTCTAATCAAATAGATCATTTCAATTCTGTTTATGCATTTATAACCATATTGAACTATTATAACAAGTTACGTTTCGAAAATAGTTTCTATACATTTCTGGTCAAGTACCATGCTTGTGGCTTTTTGTCTTTTGAGTTTTGCTCCTATTAGAATTATAATGCCTGTCAATGCTAAGATTTTTCGTTTGTCACCAGTTATTCTATGAGTAATACGCAAAGGACAATTCTGCTCTAAATATATATACAGAAAATCTAACAAATTGCTGTTGTCATAACTCGAGAAGTTCGTATCTGATGGATACTCGATTGAGAATTAGTAAATTATTTGAATAGCAATGTGTTAATTCCTGACACTGTAGATGTCACAATTGTGCTTTGGCAAATGGTGGGCAAAGTTAGAAGCTTGTATGATACCAATGTTTGTTTTGTCTTATTGTGCACTGAATTCACAAGTACTAAGGGTGATAGTGAGCTTGATAGGTTTGGCTAAGGACGTTCTCTTGCACGTTCTCATCTGTGTCAATCTGTTCAGTGTATGTTAATTTCAAGATCCAGTTAATCCTTGGTTAATTATGTGTTAAGTATGTCTAGTTGATAGTCATTGCTCTCTTTTAATGAACCGAGTTTGGTTTACTTTTAATTTCTGAACATGGATTTGGTCAATCGTTTTACCAATTCTGTGTTGATAATTCAGGCAAATTCGTAGTCCAAAGTACAAATGATAAATACGATAATATATTCCAGTTAATGTTCCCTTGCATGCCAAAATACACACTTTTAAACACTTGACTGTTTATTAAACATTGAAATTTAATCTGTTGTCTTGTACTTGATTTAGAGCGTGATTTTTCAGATTAAAACAAAACTGTCTCAAATGATTCAGGTGTTTGTCTATGGCTTTTAGGTACTGGTTGCCCTTCAAGGAGCACTGACAGTGATAGGTAACGCAACAATGTGTTATGCTGCATACCGCATATACAAATCATCTGAAGAACGCTCCCAGAATCTCTAAAGATTATATATGTGTGTATATATATTAGCATACAATTAATCACTCCCCCCTTGCTATGCGACATTGGTAGGTAAAGCAGCCTTTGCTGATTGGAAGTAATCTGGCTTTTAGTTCAAATGCTGATAAAATACGTGACCTTTTGCAGGAAACAAGACAAGGCATGCTGGAAGCTTCCCTAAGTGGATTTTCACGGGGGCTAAATTTTGAAAAATCACTAAAATTCCTCGCAATAATAATAAGGAACTTTGTATGCCTTTTGGGGATTGGCTGGAAGGAGGCTACAGTCAATTGCCATGATGTTTTTACATTTTATTCCTCTTGAATTTGCCAACCAACTGGCTTGACCTAAACCTCTTTACTCTCCAGTTTAGATTAACATACAATTAAATATTATTTTGGGTTATTTATTGTAATTTATGACATCATATTTAACTATACTTGCAGTTTTTGACGGAACTGCGGCTCTGGCTTAATTATCATCAGACGATATGAGTTTGAAATTTCTTGCAACTTTTCTGAAAACAAATGTTAATTTGTAATGAAGGTTTTTCCGATGACAATCATGAGCTCACGACTTTAAGCAATTTACATCCCATTTGCCATGCGTCACAGCTTCCATATCTGAAAATCCGACTTATATTCACACATCTCCCTTCCAGCTTACACACACGCACAGCTTTATAAATCAATAGTATTTTCTCTAATGGAGAAATTTTAGAATACATCAAAGATATCATATCAGTCATACAACAAGCAAATGATGCTATGACATGTGTGCATTTAGTTTGAAAAATCACTATGCAAGTTGTGGTTATATTAAATTCAACTACACATGGCATGCATGCATGCATCAATTGGTTGTAATACATTAGAAATATTCTAGAATTTTTCCCTGTAATGAGAGTGGCTGCAGAAAGATAAATTATTAGCATGACTGGTATGATTTTCCATATCATGGTTCTTGCCCTATAAGTTGTGCACGAAGTCATAAAGCCTCCTTACTTACAGGGACGGCTGCCTTAAATCTTTTGAGTCTCTTGATCCATCAGCTGGTCCAGACTCTTATCTATAAATCTTTTTTGAGTGTATACAATTTTAGAGTAGTTTGCTTTTATCAATCTTTATGATCTGTGTTTGAATGCTAGTATGCATTAAATTCAACCGTTGGAATACTGATGAATACAAAGGGTCGTAAATAAAAGGCACACCTTGTAATACTTGAAAGAACAAAACAGTTGGTGAAATGAAGGGCACACCTAATTTACCATAACATCTACAATAACAATTCCATCATTTTTTCTTTATTTTCTACATATATATAGCCCCCAAAAAAGGAAAAAAAAAATAACAGCTAATTAAAGAGAATTATGTGACTACAGGGTGAGAAGTGGAATTAGGAAATGATAGTTCCACGTTCAATAATTAATTGTTTGCGCCGAAGAAGAAAAAGGGCGGTGGAGATTGGAGCAGTGATCCAATTAATTAATGTGAGAACTTCTTTCGAAACTCGGACATTAAGGCTAAGTTCTCTTGGTGAAGAAGATTAGCTTGCTTCCTTAACTTCTCATTCTCTTCAATGATACTTTGGTTCTCCAAGTAGAGCTTTATGTTCTTCAGTTGCATATCCCTGCCCTCTTCTGCTTCACATCTTCTTCTGCAATTGATCAAACACTCCCATGCGTAAGCACCAAATCCACATGCACAACATCCACTATGAACAACTTCTTAATTAAAATAAATGAAGCCAAGAAAAATATACATATGTGGTGCATACCTGGTGAGCCCGTAAATTTGAACTTTAGGTTTTGATCTATGCTTGCTCTTAGAAGCATAGGCAGGCAACAAGTGTGTGTTGTTGGTACACATTCTTTGATTAGAAGAAGACGAAGAAGGTGGTGAAGTTGAATGAATGAAAACCGAGAATTGAGAGAAGAGTGGGAAGGGTAAGGTTTCTATAAATATAGGTGGCATGGGTATTGTGGGTGTGTTAGTAAGTTATTGAATTATATGATATCTATAATGGGGGGTGGTGCCCTGGTGAGCATGTGATGTGAAATATGAGAGAGCTGAGACGATTTCTCTTTCATAGTAATGATGGCAGCTGGACTGATAGTTGCAAAAGGGGAATCATCTCATCTCTATATTTTGATCAAGCAAAGATATATAATCGATAAAGCCTTAGAACATGGATTATATAGAAGGTTCCACCACTTTTTGCTCTCCAGCTTAACTTCGTAAATAACAGTATTTAGCATCCAAATAACCAATAGCTAATGAGTGTTATTCATTCTAATGTCTCTGTTTGTCTTCATGATTTCGCTTTGTTAGGACACACTCTATATCTGGGTCACCTACAGAGAAAGTGTTTGCAATTCATAACTTGGTGGTCTTCGTGCAACCTAGAATGTCTTCTACAGTAATTCCCAATTGACAGTAAAAAGTGCTTTGCTGGGTCCTTTCTTGTTACAATATTTTCATTTTACTTTACCGATGTGTGTATGATGGTAAGAAATAAGAGCAACTTCAAAAATCTTTTTAAATTTTACTTTTAAAATATTAATTTATTTACTGATGTGGTAAATAAAGTGCATGAAAAAATATAATCTCCTCCAAAAGATTCATCAAATAAGAATAAATTAACATTATTTTAATCAAATCTTTTCATTATTAAATTGAATTGTTGTTATGTTTTTGAAAGGAAATATAAATAATAATTATTGCAGTCTTATCTTTTCAATAAATATATTAATAAAAGAGGGAAAAACTCACTCATCAATATTGAAGAGTGAAAAATAAATCTTATTTGAATAATTTAAATTAACGTGTCTTTTGAAGTGTTTAATATTTATATGACTCTTCAAATAAAAAATAAAATTTTATTTGAAGATACTCTAATATTTAGCTTTCTAATTTTTTCACGGACCATAACATAGTAATTACTTAATAAGTCGAGAATATCTTGATTAAGGTTTTCTCTCACGGTCATTAGAGTTTTCTTTCGGCAATAAAATGCAAATTAATCTATCATTACTGAAGCTCGTCAAATCAAGAGCGGCTCCCTAATTCATAACATGAACTATAAATCTTGTGATTAAAACGTTTAATTTGCTTGTGTGGCATAATGCTAGGATGGCAACTGTGTGAAGGAATTAATTAAGGCGAGCGTTGCATGCATGGTCAGGCAAATCACAAGTGGCTTCACGGCAACAACTAGCTAGGCCCCATTAATGGTAGTGTAAGATTGCAAAAACTATAAGTATAAATAATAATATATAATAATAGGATGTCCATCCATTAGTTTCTCTTTGGCTTTTTAGGTTTTAGCAATGTGGACCATTAGAAGAGGGTGGCATCTTCATTTTACTCCACTTTTATTATTTCTCATGATACTCATTTTGAACACAAATTTCTAAGAGTCAAATGTTGTATCAAAGGCCTGCTGCAATTGCAAACTCCATATATATCTCCTCTTTATATTCTCTCCCTAATTGATATCACATGATGACAATACACACACACACACACACACACACATATATATATATATATAAATTTTGTTCATGATATGACCTAAAACATCTCAAGGCACGGGCAGGGATGAGATTTTTCTTCACCAACCTTTCAAGATTGCTTAAATTAATTGATACATTGCATTAGTTGCATGTCCATTTATTTGCAATGCACTTTCTACTATTAGACATGCTTATATGGTAGTTTGTTAAATTATTAATTAATTTGCTTGAATCCTTTGACTTTTAATGTTAATCAACAATTGTTAACGAAACTTAATAATGGGATTCATCCTCCGATGAGTCATTGCAAGCCTCATAAGAATTATATATATACCAAACTAGGAATTGATAATTACTGCATCCCATCAACCCAAAGAGAAAATAAAGGAAAATTCAATGATGAAAAAATCGAAAGAACATGATGATTAATTGAGTAGTTCTCCATCAAATAATTCTCTTGTGTAAACTTAGGCTGTTCATCTTTCTATTTTAAATTGAAGAATGAGAATGAGTAAACCTCAAGCTTTTACTCAAAACGTTTAGCATTAATTAATCACAATAATTTTTCGGCTAGGGCAAAAGAGATAATAAATACGTGTGTATACTGTGCAAGTGAACCCCTAATCATTTTGATTTTGACTGGAAAAAATGGAGCTATGTGAAGAGAACTTAGAAGCACAACAAGCTCTCTGCAAATAGGGCTTGAAATAGGAAGCAATTGTCAACAAAGAAATGAATGTCCCTATCTCTTCTTCTTCTTCTTCTTTCACCTGTACTGAAAATTCAGTACACAAATTTGACGTATAGCTAGCTCACATGCATCAATCATGGTGGGTTGTGCATTAAGCTCACCGTATGGGTCCCGGGTCCTTATCAATTTCAATCGTCCATCACAACTACAATTAACGCGTCCAATCCATGTAACTATTTGCACTCCAGCATCGATTGCCCTTCATCATCATCATTATAAGAGAAAATGATCAAAACCCACCTCCTCCCCTCTTGTTTGGCGAAATTATTCACTTCTCCCTCGTATTTTATAACTCACCACAAACTCTTATGATATTATAATATTAAAAAATTTGATACACTTTCTTGACAGTAGATTAATCATTTGTAATAGACAAATTTGATAATTGAAAAATGAATGGACGTTAACACTAATTACTTTTGATATTAAAAAAATTAACAGTTTACAAAATACTATTAACGTGAAGAGTCTTGATTAATTTTAAAATATGAGAAAAAATGATTAATTTTCTAAAAATAATTTGGTGTTTTGCTCATGTCATAACTATCATGATCATAGATACACATGTGCATAGCGCATCATGGCAATTTTGATTGATGCCCCCGAAGAAATAAATTAGGTGTGTGACATTTTTTCAACTTGTACATTATGGTGATATTTTTAAAGGTTACGTAATGTTTTGCGTATATACGCACTTG
Organism: Citrus x clementina; assembly: GCF_000493195.1. NCBI lineage: Eukaryota > Viridiplantae > Streptophyta > Magnoliopsida > Sapindales > Rutaceae > Citrus > Citrus x clementina. Next base: position 6,415,640 of record NW_006262339.1, on the reverse strand, counting down.
ATGAAGTATAATGATTGTTAGACGATAATGGTACATAGATCTTCAAGAGTCCAAGAGTATACTCGAGAATTTATAATGGGAGTGTGCAAATTTCAAAGAGAGTGAAGAGTTGGTTTGGTTTAGTTTAGTTACGAAGAAACTCACAAAGGTTTTTATTATTATTATTATTATTGTATTTGCAAACACAATCATTTTATACTCCGAACCCATTAATAAATATTGTTAGCTCGAACTATAGCAATTGAAACCAATTATATGTTTATGCATTTACAAACTTAGTTTCTCAATTAACATAGAACCAATCTATAAAAATCACACATTATATACTTTTGTCAAGTTTTATATTAATATTGGGGAGATTGTCAATTTCTCCCCTACTGTTTTTATAATAGCCAATAACCCTCTAACGGCATAAGTTTCTTATTTTTAAATGTTTTTTATTCATATTTTTTTATTGATTAAATAAATCACATAAATAGCAACTAAAATAAAAAATTAAGTACTAAAAATCAGAAAAATATTTTTTGATGTGAACAGAAATTAAGTACTAAAACTTAAGTACAATGTGTTAGAGTTGTGACAGCAAGTGTTTGAACCCCCATAAAAGTAATTATGGGGTTTTAATATCCTTTCTCAATTATGGAGGAAGTCTTATTCCTTACAAAATAATGTGAGTGAAGTAGACAACCCTTTAATATTGGACCTAACATATTATTGAAGCTTTGAATCACTTTGTAGAAAAGGGGCGTTCCATGCTCCATTATCCCTGATTCCTCTTTATTCCTCAAGGGCAAATGGCAGTTGTTGCTTCTATTAGCATTGCCGCTCAACTAACCCACATTTTCTTACTTCTATCATATCGCAACTCAAGAATTGCTATGCTCTAGCAGCAAGGGAATAGTCCAACCTACGAACTAGGCATAGAAGGAGGTCTGACAAGCAGCTACTACAGAAGAGGATAAAAATATGAGTAGAATATGCGTCTTTTGGATATTAGAGAGGGTAACAAATATGGGCAGTGCTAATAGTTATTTGATATTTTTGAAGTGTAAGTAGAGTAGACGTCTGTCGAATATTAGAGAGAGTAAATAATACCACGAACCAGGCATAAAAGGATATGTGTTCATTGAATATTAGAGAGGATAAAAATCAACGGAGTGCTAATAATTGTCTGATATTTACTAAGTATGTGTAGAGTAGGCATTCCTTGAATATCAGAGAGGATAAATAATGGAACAGAGGCAGTCTTCGCCCTTATGGAATGTAAGTGGATTAGAGTGGAGGCAATTTTCTCTCGTACGAAATGTGAGTGGTATAAACGTCACTAGAATATTAGAGAGAGTAAAAATGTGAGTGGAGTAGACGTCTCTCGAATATTAGAGATGACAGATATTTGGACAGTGTCAGTAATAATCTAATTATAAATACCAATGTAATCTCATGTAATATGAATTATACTACGAGCAATAGTCTCATGTAATTGAAAAAAAAAACAATTACGTGATGTCAATTAATGAGTAGTGATATAATAAGTTTTACATTAATTAAAATACAATATATCTCAATTTATAAATCTAGCATTACTCTTATGCATATAGTTAATACATGCATTATTTCAACTTTTAGACGCCTTATCTTTGATTTTGAGTTTCTTAAATTATATAGGAAGAAATGAGTATTGTACTTGTTCAAAAGGCTCTCCAATAATTAAGTAAATAATGAATTGTAATTAGACGCTTAAGACACTTTAAGCATGCTCTTTGAGAATAGTATTCATATTATGAATATCGCATATGTAGTAATAATATTAATTAATTGAGATTGCTCTGAAAAATCATCCTCATATGTAGTTGCTCAACAATAGTCATCAATTTTAGTTGCCCGTGACTCAATTTCCTTGAATATGACTCAAGCTAAATAAGCTTGTGGTATAGAATTGGCATGATTTTGAATAATTATACACAACGAATATGAGAGGCTATGGCAATACTTATAACTAAGAAGAAACAAATTGGTGTAATCATGGCTGCTTACGCATTCTCCATTAGCATTAGCCACCTTCCCCTACTTAATAGTCAGTGCCAATCGGGCCTGCCATTGACAATATTACAAAATCTTATGGCAGAAGCGGCGGCAAATTATAGCTCACAAACTTGCAAAATTTGTTGATAGAATTTTTTCTTCTTGAGAAATGCTATAATTTGTGCGTTCGCTTATAGTCAATAAAATAAAATAAAAAAAATTGGATGACATTCAATTGCCTTTTGTAAAGGTCTTTCTGGTGATCAATTGATCCAATTAAAAGTTTATTCTGAAATAGATAAAATGTTTTAAAGGTTATGAGTAATACTTTATAATATTCTATTTATATATTCAGAAAACAATATAATATATGCTTGATAGACAATTTATTATATTTGAAAAATAAACTTTATTGTTTTGAAAATTGGCGTTAAATTTGAAAACAATGCTTTTGAAAATTTGAAATTCTTACTGTGCAAGCGTAGGGGTTATTGCGAATGAGTGTAGGAATTATTATTATTATTACTAATATTTTGGTTTAATTGTTTATTGGATCGTTCATGTTGACACATTGATAAGCCTGTAATTTTTGTTTTCATTGTTTATTGTAATAGGTTTCTTGTAATTTGACATCTTGTAATGAGTATGGATATGATTTGAATATGACTCATGCATTTGGTTTGTCATTAATGAGATTGTTGTTTGTTTCCAGGAAAAGAACGTAAAAATCCCTCTTAGTGATTTTGTTCCCTTTTTTTAATTGTAACACTTTTTAATTGTCCTCTGGGGAAAAAATGTGTAACGCTACAAAAGTTAAGCAAAAAAAAAAAAAAAAACTAAGTGTTGATAGAAAAATAAATTTTTTAAAATTATTTAATGGGTTCTTCAAAAAAATAAAATACTTATATTTCTGAAATGGGTTTTTAAAGGACATTGGGTGTGGTTAATGCCACCATGGAACCTCGAACTTAACTGGGCCAAATCTCTAACCTCACTGGGCCAAAGTCTGACTTTATGTGGGCTCTTCCTCCATTGGCCTGATGTAAAACATTGGCCGATTCTTCTTTCCCAATGAATTGAAGTCGATGCTAATTTTTGGTGTCACCTAATTTTTTATGTCACTTTACTAGCCAAGTCCCTTAATCCAATGTATCCTCCTATTATCTAAGAAAAATACTATCCTAGTATAATTATAAAACATCTTAATTTCGTGTAGTAAACTTGTTTATAGTTAATTAGTTTTTTACATGTATAATTAATTAATTAAATTGATAAAATCTCTTGGATTGATAAGAAGTTTGAGTTCACCTATATAAATTCACACCCGCACTAGAAAAAAATGAACTTGCCGTTCAAGAAAACTAAAAACAAATAGTTAGAAAGGTGGAAAAAAAAAAGTCTTTGCAACACCAGTTGGCAAAAAAATAGAGAGGAAGAAAACATAATTATCCATTTAAAAAAATGAATTAATGGTAATTGGTTATAATTTTTGTTCAAAGGAGCAAAAGAAAATAAATGAGGTTGTTATCTTATATTATCATGTAAGATACATGATTCTTTCACAACTATTGGATAAAAATCCAACGGTTATGAAAATATAAGATATTTTATCCAACGATTATGAAAATATAAGATAATATATTATGTTATTTTCATAATCGTTGAATTTTTATCTAATGGTTGTGGAAGAATCATGTATATTACATGATCATGTAACATGACTAAAGATGTGTTTGAAAATAAAGTGTTATATCTTTTAAGTTGTAACTGATGTGGAGTAAAAATTATAACTGTAAAATAGTAATTAAGAAAAAAAATTACTAAATTACCAAAATTTAATTAAAAATATTGCCGAACACCTTGATAACTAGGCTGACACCACCACACTCCCCAGCTGGCTATAAAGCCGGAAACAAAAATCTTCAAACAGCCCGAAAAGCCGCTCCTTTTGCCTGACATCCTTACCACGGGATGACGACATAACGGGCCCCACGCCCTAACCCTCTTAACTTTCAATGCTCATGACCTTTCCCAATCGCTTCAGATATCGTGTATCCAACGTGCCAACTGTGCACTCCTCGTTTCGTAGTGATTGAATCCAACCAAAATATATTCCCCAACACGTACGCGCGTGGGATTGATGGAAACCAAAACCAAAATCTTAACTGCTAGGAAGCCGTAGCCGGCCAAGAGCGTGACCGATGCGGTTCTATGAGTATTCGGTTCAAACAATTTACCGCCTAGATTAAACCGACCGGGTTCGCCGATAGCTTGCATCGGGAAGAAGCGTGCTAACGAAGGGTGTTTTTAAAAGCGAGCATCTCACCACAAAGACGCTCTTCCTTTTTCTGAAAGCAACTTTATTTTATTTTAAATTAAACAAATTCACATAAACTTCCTTTAATGGTCCACGAAATTAAACGTACAAATTACAATCACACACGCAAACCGTCTGATTGTAACATAATGACGTCAGGTCAAGATCTTGGATCAATTTAACAGCTAGAAAAGCATCCAAATTGGATGTTCATTTGAAAAGAAATACAGTGTATCTATGCTAAACCGACATAAAACCGTGGGGTGCCCGTAGAAACAAACATAAAAACAGGGGGTCGTTCATTTCAGTTTTGTCTTTCCTCAACCCAACTCTATCGACCGAAACCAAAACCAGAACCAGCACCGCGGTTCTGCTCCTGCGCTTCCCATTTGGTACCAAAATAAATTTCTCTTTCGTTCTTTTGTTAATCGATAGATATCATAATTTTTCCTTCACTCTGATCTCATCGGTTGATTTACACACAGAAACAGAAGAGATAGATCGCGGCGGGTCCTGCTGTAACAGGTATCATATTACCCAAACCTTATCTGGTTTTTTTTTTCTTATTTTTAGTTTGGAAAGGAAGAAATGATGGATTTGATGTTTATTCGAGGTAAAATGTAGCTCAGCAACCTCTTGATTTTTATTTTATTTTTAATCTGTGTCAAATTCTGCAGTTTGGACGGTTCAGATCAAGTCTAGCTAGTTGGTGTTAATTTAAATAATAATAATAACAATAATAAATGAGTTTGTCTTCGAGACAGTGCCCCGGTGCGTTTAAATTTATTATTTGTCCTCAATAGTTTTGAGACCGAAGAAGTCGGGAGAGGGTAATTGCGTCTTTTCGCATATTAAATAAAATCCTTGTGCAATTAAATTATGATTATCCTTAACTAGTGCGAGTTCTTCTGGTCCTTCACGGAATTTGTCTTTCCATTTACGACAACCGCCTCACAATAAATCCTGATTTTCCATGTCTACCCACCACTACTGTTGTTTTTAACCATGCAGAGGAGGGCACTGTAGTCTTTTTACATGATGTCAGTATTCGGAATATTGGGAAAACTAATAAACCACAATCTATATAATGGGGCGATTATGTGTGTGGAGTTTTCATGTTTGCGATTTTTCTTTCTTATTGACTATTTGACTGCTCTGTTTTTCACGAGAAAGTTTTAAAAAACTAAAAGACACTAATTGGCAATTGCAGAGTCCGAGAAGATCCAAAACCCTAATTCGGAAAAAAGATGGGTTCAGAACAAAGCGATGGAACCAGCTACACCACATCTGAGCCAAAGCTCTGCGTCAACGGTTGTGGCTTCTTCGGCACTGCGGCGAATATGGGCTTATGCTCAAAGTGTTACAGGGATTTGCGGGTTAAGGAGGACCAAGCTGCCTCCGCAAAAGCCGCTATGGAGAAATCTCTCAATTTGAAGTCACCGAAGCAAATCCATCAGACGCCAGAATTGGAGACTGCCAAGGTGGCTGCTGAGCCCTTTGTGGGTTCCTCGTCGTCTGCTGCGGCCTCTCAACAGTTGAGTGTTGATCAGCCTGAGCCCCAAGCCAAGGGGCCTACCAGGTGCTTGAGTTGCAACAAGAAGGTCGGATTGACAGGGTTCAAGTGTAAGTGCGGGAGTACTTTCTGTGGAATCCATCGGTACCCAGAGAAGCATGATTGTACATTTGATTTTAAGGTTACTGGTCGAGATGCTATTGCCAAAGCAAATCCTGTTGTTAAAGCTGATAAGCTGGACAGGATCTGAAATCAGAGTCTGGTAATTTGGTTTGCTTTGGTATGGTAATTGTCGTCGGTTGGGTTATTGTTGATTTAGCTTAGCTTTCTTTCCTGCTGTTCTTGTTAGTGTTGGTCAGGACTTGGGAGGGACTCGTAAATGTAGTTTCCTATCTGCATTGGATATACTCTATATAATGCGAAGAATCTTTCCCACATCTATTGTCTTTATTATATAATATATATGCATGCTAATTATTTAGATGAAAGAACATTTAACTTGTTTTGAAAGCATTACTCAGCTAGCTGGTTAGTGTTCCAGTTTGATCTCAGAATTTAGATTTTGTGAATGTGTATGCTTGTGTTTTGGAATTGTCTCTTATGGAGAGATGATGGAGAGAGTTGGGCATGGACTGCCACTTTTCTTGTTTTAGTACTTCAGGGAAGGCTATCAACATGCTGCCTTCCACCTAGTTTAAAGTGTGTTTGAATTGTCAGTCTATGGTTCACTTGGTGACTAATGGCTGTTGGTAGCGATCTCAATCTGTATTAGAGAAATTGCAATTCTATCTTCCCTTAGTCCAACAATATGGCCAAGGCATCAGTAGAATTTCAACTACTTCAAACAGAATAATCCATTGGAAATTTGAATAGCTGTATGATTTGGATTGTGTGAACCAGCTTATGTGTAGGTCAAATTGTGTGTTGAGTAGTTATACAGCACATAGTAAAACCTTTACAAATAGAAAAAAGCTTGCCTTGCAGCAAATCCTGTTTCGAGTTCCTGCAGCTCGTTATTGTTTCTGGCTTCAACATTGTGTTCTCTACTTTGCTAGTTATCTGACTTGCAACATGAACCTGATTAACATCAAGTCATGCTCAAGAATCCGCACGAATCCATTATGATAAACCCAAAAAAAAAAATCAATATGCTTGAACTGGATTTAATAGTCTTATGTAAAACTCTTCTCAATTTGTTGAACGGGGAGTGGCGAAGTTACAAAGAATCGGTGGCCTACTGGCCCGCTGGGATAACTTTTTCCCAGTGGATAAATCTTATCAGTAAAAACCAAAAGGAGTTCATTGTATCAAACTTGTGGCCTAAACTGATGCCTTGGCTCAGTGCATGAGCCCAAGCTGAGAAAAAGAGGTTATCGATTTTATGAATGGCCTTTGAATGCTTCGCCATTTTAGTTTGCAGTTGCAATCTACCATACTGAAGGACCTGATAGTGTTGGTGGTACGAGTCTGATAGTTAAATATTATTTTAAAATTGTAGCACCGGCATCCTGTTTGGGCTTTAAATGTGCAAAAGAGTTGCAATTTGCAACATATCATGTGCCAGTACTTGCTGCATATCTTGAACATTAAAAAAATAATGGAGACTTTTTCAGCATTTGGGGCACGTTTTGGTTCGTTTGCTTAAAATTCGTGGGCACGCTGCACGCATAGGAGAGAATCTAGTGACAGGAACTAAACCAAATGCCAAATTATTTTCTGCATTTTCACTGTTCTTCTGGACCACTTACTCTAGACTTTTGATTGTAGAGTCTTATTCAGGACAGAGTAAGAGGGGATAGAAAAAAATAAAAGGAACCCATTAGGTTTGCGGCATGAATCGGGTTCAAATCTCTTAAAGGCTATGGGTATCTTGAAGCTGCTCTAAGTGAAAACATGAATTATAGCCGGACCTTTAATTGTGTGATTATGAAGGGGTGTTCTACCTTAGAGTGGTTCCAACATAACCAGACTTTCTTTTAAATTAATTATAAGGCCTACGGTGGTGAAGCAGACTATGCTCTCTCTCTTTTCTCCTTGCAAGTCACCAACTCGATTGAACCACTTCATGTCATTCATTATCCCAGTGGTGGAAATCTCCATCACATTATGCTACTTTCTTTTTAGGCAATCCCTATCTTACATGCATGTAAGATACATCTCCCTCATATGAATAGTGCATATGTGGAGTCCACGCACTGTTCATGTGAGAGGAATGATCATTCTTTTCAACTTTTAAGGCTACAATGATAAACATAAAGACGACTTAACAAACTTTCAAATTCGTTTGGATTGAAACTATTGGCTGTAGTCACTTTTTGACAATTTGACTGGAGAGTATCACTACTCTATAATCACAAACAAAATTTGATCCTAGGCCGTATTCACTTGCATGACATGTTCTGCATCTAATCTATCTTGGCAAGTATGGTGACATTACCATAAGCCACCAATATACGTGATTTGGCTAGTTACACTACCCACCTAACTAACTATTATAAGTAAGAGCCGAAAGTTGTAAAACCTAGCTCACTGGAGCATTGAGACCAGAAATATACTATTGTAAGCTCAATTTTGACACACACACGCACACATGCACACACACGCACACATATATATGCGCGCAAGGTCTAGGGTTATTTTCATCCATGTGAATAATTTATATTACAAGAGTTTCCTTTTGGTTGAATAAAGTATGTACTAGTGTGGAAGAGGGTTCTTGAATAGCGGACATTTTAACCGTTAGTAAGGTGGAGTTAGTTCAAATGTTAAATCACTGTTAGTCTTTCACTACAACGCATATTTGACAGCTAAAGAATATGACTGAACCACCAATTGCTTAGAGCGAGGTCGCCGTCTTCTCAAAGTTGATTTTGCCTTGCCAATTGCCATCTCAGTCAGCTTCTCATTCACGTTCAGTGTATGCAAATTGATCCTACTTACAGGTACCATGACCCACCACGTGAAATGTATGGCAACGAATTCTAAGTGACCTTACCATTCATGTATGTTGTAAAATAAATGTGAAAAGTTAAATAAGCGTAAGAGCATGAGAGTATTAAAACATAACAACTTAATAGCAATAAGTTTAATAAATTAAAGAGAAATTATCATCGGTATACTTTTAAATATCACCAGTATCAAACGTACTGCAACACTTTTCGCTTATATCACTCGTATACCCTAAATTAACAAAAGAGTTCTGACGTCCACCTCTCCGTTTACTACCGTTAAGAATTTAACAGAATTTGAGCAAAATGAATATTTTACCCTTTAAACTCAAAATGAGGTGTAAAAAAAAAATTTACCTTGAAAATTAATGTAAATTTTCAATACATATTTTTTTTATTTTGTTGTTAACAGTACATTTTTTATTAAAAAAATATGAATTATTAATGGTACATATTATTAACAATTATCCATAAAAAATATCCATCTTATACCATAAAAAATTATTAACAACATATTATTTATAATTATACATATTATACCATAAAAAATTCAAGTTGGAGCTTGGAGGAGTAGATCTTCAATAATTTAGGTTAAATTTTGGAGGAGTAGATTCGGTTGTAAAGTAGCTTTTTTTTTTAGCAATTATTAACAATTATCCGATAAATAGGATGACATGTCATTTTTATCAAAATATATCATATGACAAGTCGTTTTTTACTAGGTAAATGGGATGACATGTCGTTTTTAAAAAAAGACTAGATTACCCTTATGATGTTAGCGCTCGCAAACGGCAGTTAACGGATTGGTGGACAGCAGAAGTGTTTTGTCAACTTAGGGTATACGAGTGATACACTTGAAAAGTGTTGTAGCACGTTTGATACTGGTGTCATTTAAAGGTATATGACTGATAATTTCTCTAAATTAAATAAGCACAACTACATGAAAGCATGATAGCTTAGTAGTAGGAAACTTAATAAGTAAAATAAACACAACTGCATGAGAGTATAAGAGCATGAAGCCTCATATATCAAATAACCACGACTGCAGGAGAGTATAATTGCATGAGAGCAGAGCTATATCATGATAGTATAAAGAGTTGAGAAGCTTAAAAAATAAAATAGGCATGATTGTAGGAGAGCGTGATAGTACAAGAGCACAACCTTGAAAGATCCGAGAGATCACTCAACAACCAGGGTCTAATAATTAAAAGTGTTATCTAAACCCAATAGAAGAATTTAGAAGTTCTCAAAGCGTGGCATGAGCTTAAGAAGGAGATAAATATTGATATAAAAAAAAAGTTCAATATAAGAAGGAGATAAATGTTAACATAACTCTAATTAAGTGATAAAAATTATCAAAGGAGTTATCGATGATTCAAGATACCTAAATTGTTTTATAAATAGAAAACTTTGTATGCGCGAGGGAAAATAACTAAACCAAAAAAAAAATACATCTTAAAACTTATTCAATAGTGAAATTACACCTTATATACCAATAAAAATAAGCTGAATGCGTAAATTACACTTTTGTATCTAATTTATTATATCGTCCTACTAATTTATTTCTCTAATTGACAAAAAATTAATGTCAACAATGTCAATGTCTTATACTATTATTTTTGGTCATTTAGAATTAAGCAAATTAAATCTCACCTATGAGTTCTGACACAGAATGATAAAGATTTAACATTCTATAAATAAACTTTAAAAAGAAGAAAAAGGATCATGCTTCTTTTTCTTTTTCTTTTTCACTTATTGGAGTCAAAAGCACTGCCGTACGAACACTTTGGTTTGGAGTATTGTCCTCTCATTGTCTGTAGAACTTCAATAAGTGAATCTGAATGGTAAGATGGAGAAGGTCTGCACTTCTTTGCAAACAGTGGCAGAGCACTATGGTATCAAAAGAGCCTCTTAAACAGCCATGCATGAGAAAGGCGTGCAAGTTTTTCTTTCTTTTTTTAAATATTGATTACAGATTAAATTATTATATTATATAGATATTTATGATTGTTATTATAATAGATATCACACTGATATTTATAATCAGATATACATAATTAAAATTTACATTAAATTATATGAAGTACATGCCCAAATAAATAATTTTCACAGACCAAATAACTTTTACAAACAAAGAATATTTTTACTCCACTCACATTTCACAATAAAAAATGACTTATAAATATTTTAACTCTACAATATTTGTATGGAGATTTTGTGAGGACAGCAGCTCGATCACTTGGCCATTGGCCGAGTGGCAAGTTTCATTTAAATTAAGCGTATTTAGACTATTGTTCTTAAAAGATGTTTAATAGTCTTTTTCCTTGCTTTGAGTTTGACTGTGTGTGTGCCAGCTGAAGGGTTTGCACATTCACTTTACTTTTGCCACTTTTGCCATTTTTAATGCAAAAGTTCTGCCATCCTTTCTCCTGCTGTTAGAGTTTCAAATTTTAAGTCATTTTGAAGACTGCCCCCATCTGGTGGCTAATTTTAATCAATGCCAAAATATGTCCCCGACAATAATTGCCTACTGTAGATTATGCTTTTGCAAAAGGATAGCCAAAAGAAACCATTATTAAAAGCGTCCTCAAGGCCTTTTGTTTAAATTGTCTCGTTTCCATTGCGCCTAACGATTTCTAAATTTAAACCGAAACTTGTGAAGTTACTAGTTTGAAAATTTTGAGGAGCCAGTGTCATGATTTGCGAGACCTGCCTTCCCTTTCCCTCGTTCATTTAATTCATTCCAAACCTCACTGAGACTAGACCGTAGTCTGTTCTCTGTAGACCGTCCTCCTTTCTTAATTCTTAGTAGTAAAAATTTGATGCGTACTAAAACTAGCTTTAGTTTATTCTGATTTTTTAAATTTAAATAATATAAATTAGAATTTGTTTTTAGAATTAGAATTTGATGCTTACTAATGGTACAATCTAAGATTTATTAAGGATAACTGCATGGAGGAATTAGTCATTTTGTACGCAACTGTCGTCGCCAGTATTTAAACGACCGTCACGGACAATCGTAATTTGTCCAGATCAACTGGGGGTATTCATGTAAATTCGTGGAAAAAGAGAGTTAATTCCGGGGCCCACTCACACGGTTTTGGCCCACTCTTGGAGTCATGGCTCGAACTAAAGCATAATCACGCACAGTCCACTCTCTCTGTAACTTGAATTTTGACGCTTTAAATTTTTCTTGCACTCCGAACATGTTAGCTGAGCAAAAGAAAAATTCACGAAAACATTTTCTTGGAAAATCAAACCAACAAACCAGCAACTAGACTTTTCACTCTTCAACAATGCGGTATTGAATTTGAAATCCTTTCAGTTGAAGCAATGGCTAATAATTACAGGAATGGCACTTCTAACAGAAGCTCCCTCGCCAAGACTGATAGGCCTCTTTCAGTGAATTCCAATTCAAAGCCAGCCGTCAAGTCCAGGTCATTTCCGGCTTCTGGTCCTCGCAAGAGCAGTCCGGCATCTCTCGGCTCCGCCGCCGTCCCCAAAGACTATGCTGGAGGTCAGCCTGTTGAATGATACTATTTTCTTTTTTTTAAAAAAAAAACTGGAGATCTTTCCGATTCATAATTTAATACGCTTAGTGTTTTCAGATTAGGTCGAGTTTGGATGTCTAATGAAACTTGAGTTTCCCTGTGCATTTGGCTTTTAAATGCAATTGAATAGTTAAATAGCATTTCTTGGATAAGCATGCCAATGATATTTACTACGAGAAAAATGTTATGCGTCGGTTTACCATAGGCATATATGAGAGACACACAAGGCTGAAACATCTCTGTTTCTACATGCTTGTTGCTGATTTGAAAATGAGCTTGTGGAATTAGAAGAGTTCAGGATTGCTACAGTGCGAAACTGAGGATTCTAGTTTTATAATTGAATATTCAAGGTTTTTTTTTTTTTGGGTTAAGTTTTGTGGTTGTATACTCGTATTTTCAATCATATTATCACAAAGATGGCTAGAACAAAAACAAGGACACGGCGTCTTTAGATTTTGATTTCGTTATATTTTCAATCATTTTTCCTTTGGGACTTTGATGATGTGAAGATGTTAAAACATGTTGGGAACTTTTTGTACAATTGAAAATTGTTTATCATATCAATATGCCTGTCAGTTGGGAATATTAGGTAAGTAGTAAAGTTTGTTGTTTAATAATAAAACTGATCAACCATATTCTAATAGAATAGATCACCGGGAAGTTTTCAATGTCATGTTTTCAATATATATGGTGTCTATTCTATATTTTGTTCATTTGGTGTTGTTAATCTTTTATGTAGTTCCTGGGAGAGTTAGGGTGGCTGTAAGATTGCGAACGCGTAATGCTGAGGAAATGTTGGCAGATGCTGATTTTGGCGATTGTGTTGAATTACTGCCCGAGGTATCCTGATGCAAATACTCTTGAAATTTCATGCAATTATGAATTTTTAAATATTTTCTGGATGGCTTATCTTCTGTCATATTTGTTCTGTGCTCTGTTTCAGCTTAAAAGGTTGAAACTTCGGAAGAACAATTGGGATGCTGAGACCTATGAGTTTGATGAAGTGCTTACTGAGTTTGCATCACAAAAACGTGTTTATCAAGCTGTTGCGAAGCCTGTTGTGGAGGTGTGCCTATGTCAAAGTTCTTGATTTTGGAGTTCAAATCAATTGCATAAGTTTTTTTCTTTTGAAGACAAGTATTTGTGTATTTTAGGTTCATCTTGTAGCGGTTGGATGTTGTTGGTTACTATTATTATTCTAGGTTATGATTATGGATGGTGGAGTTCATTTAAAACCAACTTTGATGGAACACACTCAGGGGAAAAAGATCCCATGGTTGTTCGTATTGTGTTGATAGCTCCATTTGTCTTGGGAATTTTTACTAGGCAAACATGGAAATTTGTAATTGAATTAATGGGGATCATTTGTTTTCTTCATATCTTTTGTAGGCTGCCCTAATAGTGACTTGCAAATTTTGTTATTTTCTTCTGTAGAGTGTTCTTGATGGCTACAATGGAACAGTCATGGCATATGGGCAGACAGGAACTGGTAAAACTTATACTCTTGGACCACTTGGAGAAGAAGATCCGGCTACTCGTGGAATAATGGTCCGTGCTATGGAAGATATTTTGGCCGGAGTTTCTTTGGACACAGATTCTGTCACAGTATCCTATTTGCAGGTTTTTGGCTTTTTATTCATATCATTTTGTTCTTGTGATTTTGTCATTGTCTACATTATCCTATTACCACTTCAAGGGTTTTATTGACTTGGGACTCAGTGCAGATATATTATAGATTATTTCTTCTGTGAATAACACATAAATAATCTTTTATGAACTATTGTAGAAGTTCAATTCTAACACTCTTGTTCTTGAAACTTTTGTGCAGCTCTATATGGAGACCATACAGGACCTTCTTGATCCTACCAATGATAACATTTCTATTGCAGAAGATCCAAAAACTGGAGATGTTTCGCTACCTGGGGTTACTCTAGTTGAAATTAGAGATCAACATAGTTTTGTGGAACTACTAAAATTAGGAGAAGCTCACCGCTTTGCTGCGAATACAAAATTGAATACTGAATCGTCGCGCAGTCATGCTTTTTTGATGGTAAATTATATTAATTCAAAGATTTTGCACTTCCAGAATAGCTGGGAAATTGTTGGCAGTTTTTGACTTTATTTCTTTTTTCTTTTTTGCATTAATTTTTATGGAGGATTGATAGATATCTTGAAATGCTGCAGGTACATGTAAAGAGGTCTGTTGAGGGAAGAGATGTAGCTCATTCAGGTGAAAATGGCAACAACTCCCACATGGTGAAAACTCTTAAACCACCTATTGTTCGAAAGGCAAAGCTAGTTGTTGTAGATCTTGCTGGTTCAGAGCGCATTGATAAGTCAGGTCCAGCTAACTGAACTATGTTCCTTCCCCCATTCCTCCGACTAAGTAGTTATATGCATTACTCCATTTTAAGGTCCACCTATTTTTTTTATGAAAAGCTACTTTATTCTAGTAGCTAGTTGCCAAACCTGTCAATCAATATGGTTGTGCTAGTTAGATTTTGCTTTCTTTTTCTGTGCGGCAAGATTGTGCTGATAATGACATGCAGACCTGTAAATAGTAAGTAGTTTAACTGAATTACACAATATAATGCATTACATTTTGCAGATAAATGGCATTGTATTTCCCTGGTAATAGCATTTTGTGAATTTCATAGCTTGTGTTCTGACAGCATCTTTGTACCTCTTTAGTGTATGCACAATCTATAGAACTTTCGAGTAACTGAACTACTCACATGACATTGTATAGTTCAACTGAACTGCACAATTTAATGCATTATATTTTGCGCGTAATGACATTGTATTTCCCTGGTATAGCATTTTGTGATTTTCATAGCCTGTTTTCTGACAGCATCTGTATACCTCCTTAGTGTATGCACAATCTAAAGAACATGTGAGTAACTGCGTGTGGTTGTCTCAAATGATTCCATAAAATCATATATGGACACTGAATCAGTGTCTTTAATTGCTCTGGCAATGATCTCAGAGATATGGCATATGATGTAAAGCTAATTTCATGTTTGTTTATTGTATCTCAATATGCTTTTGGTATAGTTTATATGGTGTTAAACTCTTCTCATATTGAAGTTAGATTGCAATTTGTAGGGAGTGAGGGACATACACTTGAGGAAGCCAAATCTATCAATCTTTCCTTGAGTGCGTTAGGGAAGTGCATTAATTCACTGGCAGAGGGGAGTGCATATGTTCCAGTTCGGGATTCAAAGTTAACTAGACTGCTTCGGGATTCATTTGGGGGTAAGTTCAGTGCTTTTTTTTTTAATAGATAAAATATTCTCTTATCAAATGACAAAATATTGATAGCTTCAGTCATGCAGATTTTTCCTTGAACTAAATGCCATTGACTTATGGATGAGTGTGTTTTGATTAAAACTTCATTGACCTTGTATAACATTCACTTTAGTTGGCTTGATATTGTGATTTTTATTCAGGCACTGCAAGAACATCACTGGTTATTACCATTGGTCCTTCTCCACGTCATCGAGGAGAGACAGCAAGTACTATACTGTTTGGACAGAGGGTGAGTTCCCTGTAATGTTTTGGTGCCCCTCTGAACTATTTGGTCTGGTCATCATATGCTCATTTTACAGATTTTGGCTGATATCATGGTTGACAGTCTTTGTACGTATGTGGATGTTTGATGTACAATTTATGGGAGCTTTCAGTTTCTTGAGGGAATTTGTTCAAAGCACATATAGGTATTGTATAACTTGTGCCGTCCGACTGCTTTGAAAATGCTAACATGTTTTTGTCTCATGCAGGCTATGAAGGTAGAGAATATGTTGAAATTAAAAGAAGAATTTGATTACAAAAGTTTGGCTAGAAGGCTCGACATACAACTGGACAAACTCATTGCAGAGCATGAAAGACAGCAGAAAGCATTTGAGAATGAAATTGAAAGAATAACAATAGAAGCTCAAAATCAGATTTCTGAGACTGAAAGAAATTATGCTGATGCATTGGAGGTAAATGCTTGTATTGATATTATCTTTAACAAGAGTTTTGCTTCTAGGCTTGCATGCTTGTGTGGGTGTGGATGCATTTTTTTGTGTATGCCTTGCACACGTGTGTGCTTTTGCGGGAGAGAGAGAAAGAGAGAGAGAGGAGAGAATCATTGTTTATAGTAGCATATTTTGCAAGTATTGATGTGGAATGTAGGAAAGAATTCTTTTGGTCTAATAGTACCTGGTAAGAGTTCTTGTGACTGGTATTCCACTTATAATCCAATTTATTAATGCAGAGATACTTTTGGTATTTACTATTTTGATCATTTGGTCTAAGTTGATAATTAGTTAGTGAAATTTTGTTTCTTCTTGATTTAGGTTAAGTTTGTTGTTGAAAGATTCATATGTCTCTTGATTTTAGAATCATACTACTATTAGAAATAAGAATTTGTGAATAACTATGTAATCTAGTATTTTCTTTGGTTTTGAATAATGAATGTAGATTAATCTTTGGAGTTGTGCTTCACGTAGTGTCAAGAGTTAGATTAATTCTTGATTTAGTGTTTGTTCAATTGGTGTTTTCCACTGTAGAAAGAAAGACTGAGATATCAAAAAGACTGTATGGAGTGTTAGATTAATTCCCCATTTAATGCATGTTGAAATTTCTGTATTTTCCTGCAGAAAGAAAGATTGAAATATCAGAAAGACTATATGGAATCCATAAAGAAGCTTGAGGAGAGATGGAAGATAAATCAGCAAAAGCAAGGCAGTGACAGAATCATGGTCAGATCTGAAGATGATTGTTCTGATGTAGCATCAAATGCAAAGGTAAATAAATAGTTGTTGGAATTATGTTACTTTTTTAGTAAACCTTGACCGAGGTAATTTATTTAAAAGGGGAATTTATTAAAAACTTGATGGAACCATATATAGTCTTATGCCTTATCCTATATAATGCAGATAAAAGAAATGGTGTATTTGTACTACCATTCTTTTGATTTGTGTCATATAATTCCTGTTTTGGGAAATACCCAAAACTGCTATCACTAAGTCTTGTGCTTGGGAAAAATGTTAACGTTGAAATGTCATATTCTGTTTCATTATTTTGTCTCTGATGGATTATTTCTATCCTACTTTCTGTTATATTTAATCATTTCCAAACTGAAAAAGGAAGTCATTTTCTTTCCTGGCGGTCATCTCCCCTCTATGATAGCATTTATCCTACTTGCAGTCAGGAAACCTTGACCTGAGTGCAATAGGTGGAACAAAATGTTGGAATGAGAACTATCAAATGTCTTTGCCTAATCTAAGTCAAATCCTTAATGCAATCCAATTAAACACCAGTAGTTGTCATATGAAATGATAATTCACCATAAAATGAAAGCACAATTAGCTTTGACATTTTCTGTTTTAAACCTTTAATAAGTACATTTCCCTACAAACTGTTATGAAGGTTTGAAAAGCATGGTGAAAAATAATCTAGGTTGTTAAAAATCAAAGAATGGATGTGATCAATTGGTCGTTGAAGGTGGTACAAGGGCTTTTGAACAGGGCTCTGGATAGGAATCATAGACCGTTTAAAAAATCTAATAATTGGATGGCTTATCCTGTGGAAGGATATGTTGACATATTTCCAGGTGTGGAGATATTCTTTGCCATGTTAATTATCTATGGTAAAATCAACATTTTTTTTAAATTTTCTTAACACATTTTTGTTTCAGATGCTGCTCCTTAAGTTTCAACCTGCTGAGCTGCTGCTTATTCATCTTTAAGAACTAGACTTCCAATCTCTTTTAAAATGTGGAAGCTGTATTTTGTATTTTTCTTGTCAGTCGAGTAGACCCGATTCCAATTTTCATTTTTATTTTCTCCCTTTATTCCTCTTCATTAATAGTAATGGCCAACTTTGAAAACTCTCTCTTTTAACATGTCTCCACCATTTTTTGTTCTGTTACACAGGATTCCATGGCTTCCATTGTTGGGGAACTTACTGAGGTGAAAAAGTTGCTTCTGAAAGAAACTCAATTAAGGAAAGCTGCAGAAGAGGAAGTTAATAATCTCAAAATTCAAGTAGCTCAATGGAAAAGATCGGAGGTACTTATTGTGCCTCTCCTATTAGTTTTATCTTGATTTTCTATTTCGGTATTGGCTTCCCTTTTCTCTCTTCCCCAGTGCCTTCTTCGCATCAGTCTGTTGTTACATAGAGTTACATTTTGATGTACTAGGCATCAGGAAATACTGAGATCTTTAAACTTCGCCAGATGCTGGAAGATGAAGAACATCAGAAAAATAAACTTGAAGAGGAAATAGCTCTACTACAGAGTCAGTTGTTGCAGATAAGTTTTGAAGCTGATGAGGTACGTTGCATACAGAATTTTTTTGCATGTTGTGGCTTAGTTCTTAGCCTTCTATTTTTCCCTTTGTTTCCCTTATTCTTTAGCTGTGTATCCATCCTTTTTAAAATAAGTGTTCCTCATGCAACGGGTCTTTTATTACATAATGTAGGTACTAGTCAGGTACAGTTGTTGGACAAATGATTTTTAATGGAAATTGACTGAAAGTGGATGTGTATTGAACAAGCTTTTTGGGGTTTGCAAAGTCTTTAGGAAAAAGAATGTCCAATATTTCCTGCAGAATCTCTTTTATCTTCCGTCTCAGTTCAGCATTTGATTTTTTTTTGGAGATATTTTTAAGATAGAAGGTATTGATAATTGACTAACTACTTTTAATTGGGGTCTCTGCATATGCTCTTTCCACCCGAATCCTATTGACTGATTTATTTCAGTTTATATTTGAAATTTGATATAATTTCTGACTATAGGAACTTAAAATGCCATGCATATATGATGTTGAGGGATTCAGGAATGTTCTTCAATCATTTTTCAATTGAGCACATGTGCCCGCACTTGTGTAGTACATGAGATCTCAATTCAGACTTTTATATATATACGTATATCTATATATACTTGTAGACTAGAAGAAGACTGGACAGAGGTGAATCTGGCAAAATTCCTGGAGGTCTAGATTCTCTGACTCAAGTTAGGCAGCCTCAGCTCAAAGATGCGGGAAATGGAGAGAAGGCCTCAATTGCAAAACTTTTTGAACAAGGTTTAGTCAGTGCCTGGTGTGATATTATTTTTTAGCTAATTGTTAATTTTTCACCTCACTTTATATTATTCCTACAGTGGGATTGCAAAAGATTTTGTCATTGCTTGAAGCTGAAGATGCTGATGTACAAATTCATGCTGTGAAAGTAGTAGCAAATCTTGCTGCTGAAGGTGCCTTTCTACTGGACTCTGAGCTCAGACATAACTTCGTATTGTTTATCATCAGCAATAATAATTGGTCCTAATTTGACATGCCTTGAACTAAGTCATTGTTGTAACTTCATGTTCAAGTTGTTCTTATTGCTGAACACACCTCCTATACTTAATGGATCTTACAGGATATGACTATTCAGATCCTTAATACTATTTCTGTGAAGAGCGAGGATATACAAGCTTGTATATATATAACCATCATATAAAACTGTGCAGAATCAAATCAGGAGAAGATTGTGGAAGCTGGTGGTCTTACATCCCTGTTGATGCTGCTTGGAAGCTCCAAGGATGAGACAATACATAGAGTTGCAGCTGGTGCAATAGCCAATCTTGCGATGAATGGTATTTTGAATTGTGTACTTGTATTGTATATATGATACTATTGCTACTTTTGACTTCTAATATTTTCTCCTTTCTGACATTTATGATTTTGTGTTTTCCATAACAGAAACCAATCAAGAACTCATAATGACTCAAGGAGGCATTGGTTTATTGTCAACAACGGCAGCAAATGCCGAGGATCCTCAAACCCTCCGAATGGTTGCTGGAGCTATAGCTAATCTCTGTGGAAATGGTAGACTGCTTGCCATAAAGTTCATTTGGGCCTTGCTTTTTTGGTTTTAGAAATGAAATAGACAGTTTCTGTTTCAAGGGGCATGATGTTGTTGTTCTAGGTTTAAACAGAAATATTGTTCCTCCAATAAGTGGTTAAAACTTTTTAATAAATAAAAAACTTATTCAGGTTCCTTTAGTAGGTGTGCTGCTCTAATAAAGTGACATGATCTCTTATTGTCTAGATAAGCTGCAGCTGAAGTTAAGAGGTGAGGGAGGTATCAAGGCATTGCTAGGAATGGTTAGATGTGGACATCCAGATGTTCTTGCACAAGTTGCTCGTGGAATAGCAAACTTTGCCAAATGTGAGTCCAGAGCGTCAACTCAAGGTAATTAATATTTAGTTCAGAAAATAAGGCTTTCCTTGAGTTTGTCACCTTCCCTTTTAAGATGATGGTGTGAGATTGTGACGTTTTTTAACAGAAATTTGACTGTATATAATATAATCGTTTCGTGTCACATATGCAATCCAATCTTCTTGCTGTCTAAGTTAAATTGCTATATTAAATGAGACAGGAACTAAAACTGGAAGATCTCTTCTAATCGATGATGGTGCCCTTCCATGGATTGTACAGAATGCTAACAACGAAGCTTCACCAATCCGGCGCCATATTGAGCTTGCACTCTGCCACTTAGCACAACATGGTAAGCTTTCCACTTTTCTAATTTTCAACTGATGTGCAACTTAATGCCATTACCTGAAAGCTTAAATTTACTACATTTCAGACATGAATGCAAAAGACATGATTAGTGGAGGTGCCTTGTGGGAGCTGGTTCGCATCTCGCGAGACTGTTCAAGGGAAGATATAAGAACTCTTGCTCATCGGACCCTAACTTCCAGCCCTGCTTTTCAAGCTGAAATGAGGCGGCTGAGAATAGATTATTGATGGATTAGTGTTAATAACTATACGGACTCACATTTTGGGGGTTTGCAGAACAATCAGATGAACCAATCCAATTGGATTTATACTCTTTCCAGATAAACAAGTAGGACAGCCATATTCCTGTTTAAGTTTTGCTATAAAGTGGGAGAGGATAGGTTTGTAATCCTAATTTATGTAGCTGATTGTAAGTGAAGCTTCTGATTGTTGTCTTGTGAGATATCATATAAATCATACGGTAGTGTGACCTATCCCTGTGTAGCTTCTAATCAATGTATAAATTGTTTTGGATATGACTTGATCAGTGGGGAGAAAGAACAAAGGTGCTGCTATTGCATGTAAAGAAAAATAAACTCAGATAAACGTTCGAGTTGTAAGCCTGATTTGTTTGGGAGAACAGCAGCATTTGATTTTATTGAAGAACTGTGTGTAAATGACTTGACAGAAGTAATGTTGTATTTCTGCATTCAGCACTTTTATATGTTGACCTAAGAAAGTAGCAATTATATGTAAGATACAACGAGCAACCATCAACGTGATGTCCATTATTTTCTTTCCTTCACGTTTTCAAGTTCTCCCCAGATCGCCTTGGGCCTAAATCCGCTGCTTAAGAGTTAAGAATTAAACATTCCTGTCATTAACGTGAACGGCTTGGGTATTCATTATTCAATCAATATTTCACAAGGGTTGTCCAGGTCAAGTCTGCTGTGGAGTGTCAGAGTTTGGACCAGATCTTCAATTTCAATTACGTGGAGGGGCCTGGAGCCCATATTATAATTCTGAACATTGTTGCAAATATAACGCTTTCTCCATTCTGTCCAAATATCTAAATTTCGAGAAATCAAATACCATAGTGCCATGGAGCCCAAGAGAAGAATGCTTTAGTTTTGTTTATACTACGCACGACTCGCACTGCATGTAAATGTAGGTTGTTAGACATTAAATTTGAATTTATTAACAAAGTGTTGGCTCGACTGTCAATGGATTCTCCTTAAGTGGCTTGACTGGGTTTGCTCCCCAGTTCGAGTCGCAGGGAAGTCACCTTTATTGGGAGAACCTGTGCCTCTCGATTTGAGCGGGGATTCTAGTTTGGGTTGTGGTACGGGCTTAAAGGTGCCTTCCACAGTTGGGGCCCTTCCTAGGATACCTCGTGGTCAAAATAAATAAAAAAATTGAATTTACTTGAGAAGCCTTTGATATCTAAAATTTAATCCAACATTATTTTCTTCCCCTCAAATAATAGAATATGATCTCTCTCTCTCTATATATATATGGTTGATACCAATTCACCCCTAGATCTAGACATGCAACTATATATTAATTAATTAAAATATAGCGTGGGGTTATGGATTACAGAGTTAATCATTTCTCAGCATAAACGTGTAATGATTCTAGAAATCATGCAACTTTTAATCAAGTATGAACGTAGAATGTGCTCCAAACACGAGACGATTGTTTTGAAATCTTGATCCTTCTTATGTTCAACTCCAAATTTGTCTATCTTTGAATTCCTCATCACGAGGAAGGGAAGAATGATGAAAGGCATTAGACTTTTTAACCTTGAACGTAAGCGAACAGCATCATTTTCAATTATTGATACACTTGATATATATGGCTGGGAATCGGCTGATGACAAAAATTAAAAGAAAATGAAAAGGAGGGACAGCAATGTGAGAGGAGTTAACTTTAACTTCTGAAAGTAGGAATAATGTAAATATCTGAAAAAAAAAATTCAAAAAATTGCGTCTTAAATTAGTTAACTTCCATTATGTGGATGATAGAATGATGCAATAAAATTATTTTAAACATGGAGAATTCAGTTAACGTATGCGAGGTCGACTTTACTCATTTGGAAAAATATTAATATAGTGCATCAAGATAGGAAGACGTGCTCACTTTTTGTGCTCTTGCCACCTTTATTATCACATCTTAATGTCTATAGAAATCAGTAATTACATGGTAAAACAATGAGTGACACTATTGATAAGAAGAGAAATATGATGATTCAAATATCTCACATTAATTGAGAACATAAGTATAAGCTTGCTGGGGCAACCTAGCTCCTTAGAATGATTAATAACTTGAGTAGTAGATTTGTAAATTATGTGGAGATAGATGAGATTAATACATTAGGAGTCATTTTCCACTTGCATTAATTGTTGGGATTCATAGCTTATATTACTAACACATAGCCAAAAAAAAAAACTTGGTGACACATCACTTGGAATATTGGTTTCTTTCTATTTCAAGGATGTTTAAACTAAAAGGTTAGAAAGTGATAAGAATCTAATGAAGATTCTCTCGATCAAGAAAGTATGGCTTAAATCAATACCATTATGACATTTATATATGAGAAAAAAAAAAACATTGCTAGCATAACATGCATACAAGATAAGAAATCACATAATTAATATATTTGGGAGATGAATCCCACATTTATGACAGTTTTTTTTTAATTTTTTTGTTGTCATAATTTTTTAACGTAAATTATGCATTGGAGTCATTTGAAATAATAAGAGTAAAGTTATTTTTCTTTATGAGGAATTCTAAAATATATAACTACCACTAAAATATTGATTTTTTAAAATAAATACACACATGTTATAATATTATTTATGTATTGTATGAATGACATGATATCTCGAAATTATTCTTAAATTTCTCCTTTTTTATACTATACTTTAAGTTTGTCAGTAAATGCACAAACATAAAGATGACTAAGTTTAATTTTACTGTCCAGCAAGCAAACTGGACCGTGACTATAAATGCGATGTTTACTAAACGTTTGCGCAACAAATATAGACCATCTTCCTAACAAACCTCTTTGACTAGAAAGTTTAAGTTTGAATGTAAGGATTTAAACAATAATATTTAAGTTTGACATGTCAAACATCCCCTCACTTTTTGTAGGCATATCTCATCTACTACGTGCAAATCTAATTTGTGTTCAGGACAATACTTATCTAACACATCTCTCTCTTTCTCTCTCAACTTTCCATAATGTAGCTATAGATGCATGTAAAAACTCCCAGTGGGAATGTATGAAGCAGCTTTTGTAATTATCTGAATCAGAAAAAAATATGGGCTGTAGAAGTCAAGGAAGTCTAAGGTTTTTGACCAAAACCAATTGTTGAAGAAATTCAAAGATGGCATACAAGACAAAACTTGGTGATGAGAAGAAGAAGAGGTCTACGCACGGTCAGTCAGCCAAGACGGCAATCAAAACAAAAAAGAACTGGGTTGGTAATCACCGAATATAGGTTATTAACAAATAAAAAAAAATCATAAATTCTCTTTAAATTATTAGTTGACTAACAAAATTAGAGAAAGAAGAAGATAAGTGATGATGAGGGTAGTAAGATTAAAATGAAGAATGGATAATTCCTTTAAGATTGTGGAAGGAAAAAACAGTTAAGAGTTCAAAATATTAGTTGACTGATAAGTGATCTGTTGTTGGACATGGGAATTATTAATAAGAAGAGTAGATAGAGTTTTTTTTTTCTTTTTTTTTTTTTCGGGGGAAAGAAGAAAGCAAATGGGTACTAAAATTAAAAGGAAATGTCCAAAGCAGAGAATCTGAGGTGGGTTTTGATCATTGTCAGCTAATTAAGCTTATTGAAGTTTGAAATTACAGCTGCCCAATCCCCATCCTCCGAACCTATATATATAAACACACACATACATACACGTAGAAAGAGCTAGCCCACTTTGTCCAGGTTGTTGCCTTTAAGGTTTGCCTCGAAAAGGAGCTTGTTCAGAGCAGTGCACGTGTAAACTAGTACCCAAATATTTTCCTGTCTCTTCATATCTATACGAAACCCTAAAACTGTCAAACGAAGTAAAAAGAAACACATGGAAACCATTAGGCCCATACCTCTTTGTTTCCCCATTCCCTTTAACTCAACATCCTTTGACCTTGTCACCTTATGGATACGTGCTACATAAATAAAATGAGATAACTGTACTACCTGTACTCTAGTTAAAATGTTATAATAAGTTCCTTTTTCTACTAGAAGTTGCAAAAATCCATAGAGGTTGAGAAGATGATGATGTCGATCTACGAATCAACAAAGAACCATAAATGTGGATTTCATAAAAGAATTTGAAAAGAAAATACATAGCTTGGACGGAAACGATCAAATAAACAAATTGCATATGGTTTCCTTGATTGTTGAAAGAGTGGGGGTTTTTAAAGAACAAACATGTCATATAAGAGAAATATTTGGGGCTACCGGCCGACAACTTAGCTAGGCGCAAGAGAAAGAGTCGCATTCTTGATTTTGCTTTTGTTTCCTTTTTCTTCGTCTTCATAATGCATTTGATCTTGTTATATATAATTGGCACAAAGGGCAGCAGTTATTGTTCCATGAAATCAAACTCATCAGTGAGAAAATATCCATCGATTTACATATTACAGCACTCCTTCAATCAACATGCAAAGCATATATAACCTAGTACGTCATCATCAAATCCGAAACAAAGACTAATCAAATGATTAAATTAAAGGGGAAAAAAAAAGAAAAAACCTGGAATAATGCTCAAGATAAACCGAATTCTCTTGCCGCGCACGACTTCTTGTGATGGACATGAAGGTGATCATGTTCATGATGTGAGCGTGCAAGAACAAGTACAACCGAGTTCCTTCGTTGAAATCAGGTGCTGAAAATAAAGGAAGCTCTAGTATGGAGGGCGACCGCCCGTGGCCCAATAAGCCTCAGTTGGTAACTGAATAGAATTGAGGAGATTAGGCGGCAACCCATGAAATAAAGGCCCATTATTATTTGCATCCCCCATTACCGGCTGCTGTTGCTGCGGCTGCTGCTGTGCCACAACTCCTGCTCCTGCCCCTCCTCCAGGTGACCCAATTGAACCCCCTTGCATTGGTAGCTGTCCCTCTTCTTCTTCCAAAGGAAGCCTCTCATATGCAGCATTACTAAACGACGCTGCCATTATCACAACCGGGCCCGAAGTCATGAGCGTCCCAACAACACTCCCTCCTACAACCTGCCCTTGACCACCGGCTAGATATATGGTCAACCCCGAGGCTGCAGGTGGTGCTGGGGGTGGCAAAAATGAACCGGATAGTGATAATATCTCAAAACGACCGTGTAACGACACAATTGCGCCGGGTGAAGCCGGTTGCCTTAAAGTAACATTAGTGACAGTGCCGGTGCCACTCAAAATGCAAACCCCTCTTTGTCTTCGCCTGGCAAATGTGGCAACACTCTCAACAATGTCACAGCCGTCAGCAATTTCCATAACGTGGGTGCGTAGAGCGTTGGCGCTGTCGCGGGTGATGATGATGGGAGGCTTGGGCTTGTTCTTGGATCCAGCAGGTCGGCCTCTGGGTCTCCTTGTGATCTCTCCTTCGCCCGACCCCTGGAAGAGTTCTTTGCCTTCACTTGAACTGTTGTTGTTGTTGTCGTCGCCGCGATCTAGTTTGATACCTTTGTTCATGCCGCTGCTGCTGCCACTTTGTTCTTCTTCCGAGTTTTGCTGCTGCTGGTGGTGAAATTGCTGCTGCTGTTGATGATGGTGAAGTTGGAAATCTCTCGTGTGGAAAGGAGGAGGAAGAGAATGGCCATGTGCTGTTACGGGATCCATGCTTTCTTTCTTCTGAGATCTTATTGTATTACCACTTCTTTGCTTCTAATTTATTTGAAGTAAAACACAACTAATGACAAGACAATAAGGCGTAAAGGGTCGTGATAATTGCAAAAGAAGAAGGATAGTGGAAGCAAAAAGGGAAAAGCTAGCAATAAGAAACTTAGCAAGCAATCACTCTTTTCTCTTGCTCTCTTAGCTTTAATTCTTTGTCTTGTTTAATGAATTGTGCACTACAACTTGCCTTCGCCTTCACCACCATAGAGAAGAAATTGATTAGCGGAATTCTTTTGTAACCCACCAATTTCTCAGCTGAATTTAGCTTCTTTCTTCTTTCTAAACTCAGTATGAAGCATTTTTTTCAAAAGGGAGAGAGAGAGAGAGAAAGGGATAGAGGGTTTTGTTATAGGATAGGGGTTAGGGTTAGAGAAATTAGGTCGAGAGAGAATATAGATCGGAGATGGATTTTGGGGTTGGGGGGGTTTTGGTTTTTCGTAATAAGACTGCGTGCGTATGGGCGGTGGATGGGTCCCAAATTTTCATACGCTCTCTCTCTCTCTTTTGTCCCCTTCCGCATTTCATGTTCTCTCTCTTGCAGTATATATTATTTAGTCTAGCGACAATCTAATCTCTTTTCAATTCATATATGTAAAACTTCAACTTTATATTTTTTATTTAAATTTAAGAGATTTTATCAACTTAACTATTTGACACTCGTCTTATGGTAAGTAATAATGTCGTATATTACTATTTAGTTTATAACAATCTCGACACTATTTATAGAAATTCACATAATTATTACATGTGTTCACCAAATCATTCTCATATGGTTAAAATCTAAATTAATTTAATTTTTATCTTTCATGCATCCCATAGAGTTCAAAATCGAGTGGCCAATTGAAAAAAAAATTGAAATCCACTCAGCCTATCCCATGGCCCTCTTCTCTTCCATATATTCAATGTTAAACTAATTACTGTTTTAATTACATCCTAATTCAACTTGGTCCCAAATCCTTATCTCCTCTAAACACAACTAATTAATTTCTTCTTCCCCTTCTTCCTTTATGAGTTCTTAAACTACTAATCAAGAATCGCTTCTAGGGTTTTCTATTTTTTTTCTTATGTACCCATGAACCCATGCATAAATCATAATATTATTTGCAATGTGAATCGTGAGTGGGGTAGGTTTTAAAGTTATGAATGAACATTCTGTTGGTGAAAAAACTCTAACTGTCTATATATGTATAGATTTAATAGATGTAGCGTGAGAGTTAAAAATTGGCAGCTGCATGATGCTGGTAAATTTTAATGCAACAGTAGCTGTCTCATTAAAATTGGATAGCGATGAAGAGAGAGAGAGAGAGCTCCGCTTCAATTTTCTAAGACCCACATGCACCACTACACGCTCTCTCTGCAAAACTCTATCTTTATCTCTCAATGTTAACGTTACGGGTCCACTTGCTGGCTCTGTAAGCTGGACACGTGGCTTCACCCCCATTTCTGTCGGTTCTATTTAAAGACAATTCAATTTCCTCTGTCTATCAAAAAAAAAAAAAAATTCCTGTGGGGAAGTTTTAATTAAGTTTAATCATTCGAGTATTGTTGACACAACGTTTTCTCCCATAGTCGTGTCTAGGCCGATGGGCGATGCGTATCAAAATCTCACAGGAAAAGTTAAGTAGTCTTATTAATTAGCTAGTGGTTGATTTGGACGCTACTACTAGTGAATTAATTAATGAAGATCGGGGAGCATTTATAGAGAGTTGCACGCTTCCATTAAACAGTATAATAGATTAGTGATGGGGAAATTAAACCGCCATATACATTCAATTAATTGTAAGAGCATGTTGTGTGAGTTGAAGCCGTTTAGCAATAATAAGCAAGTTTCGTCTGTTGATATGATCAAGCGCTCGTCGGTCCTCAACGACGCTTGCTTGATCATATAGCACGTTTTCAGCGAATATGAACACCAAAGGCAAAAGCCAGCATGAAGCTATCCATCGTAAGCGTGACTCTATATATACATATGTATACACACACGCGCACATACATTTTCATGGATAAGGCCATGTATCCTATATATATACATATATATAGCTTAATCAACAGAAAATTATAAAAAGAAAGCTACTTAATCCATGACTAAGGACAACTTAGAATCTCGTGTCATGTTACTAATGTTATATTAATATAAATGATGAATTTGTCTACATACGATGATGAAAATTGAAATACAGAAGCACAATGACGATGGTAGCTGGCAAGAGATTCAATTGAATTCGTGAAAGCGGTAGAAATGGGTAGTTTGACCGAAGAATAATAATGGAGAGGGGAGTAGGGGTGAGTGCAAAAGAGGACGCGTGGATAGCGCTGACATGCAGACAGAGATCAGAGCACGAGCGCGCCGGAGAGTTTGCTGAAACTGAAAGAAAGTTAAGAAAGAAAGGCAACGCATGACTCCCGGACGCTAAGCCATATGCATCATTTTATCAAATATCAAGAGATGCTCTTTGTCGGCTCTTTCTCTTCACTAATAATCCTGCAGTAGTGGACCCCCCAACTCTTCTCTAGCTTCTCTGCTTAGTCTTATCCCCTGCCAAGCAAAAAATATATATTATCGCTATGCTAGCTAGCTACCTCGTTAATTAATTATTTTTAAGTTCAACTGCTCTGCAAATTAGAAGTTTTGACAGCCCAATTGGGTTGCTGATCCATGTGGAAGTGATGAAAACGATGGATGATGTGCCTCATCATCATCATCATCTTCTTCATCACTGTTCTATATATGACCATACATGAATATGAGAGGTACAAATTAATTTGATAACGACGGAAATAGACCATTAAATTTTTATGGATAAATGATTCTGGTTGTTCATACAGTTACATATTGATATTCTAAGTTTAATTTAATTATATATCATCAATTGCATATTGATGTTGTTAGAATGAAACCTTTATATTATACGTTCATAGGAGATGATGATTAACATCTTTCGCCATGAAGCTAGTTTTGTTTTGTGAACCTTCGATTCTATGTTTTTTTAGATATTAGACTTTGATGTAAATTTTCACAAGTAGGCAACTTAATTAAGATGGATCATTAGTCATGAGTGTCTCTCAAACGTAGGCTTTGCAATTCATTTTGTAATACTTCGGTGAGTAAGGAATGACCCTTTTGCATATATCGTAGTCCATCATCGAGAACAACTTTATTTGGTGATAATATTTATTAATTGACAACCTTAATTATTGAGATGTTCTTTTGATATACAGTTTAGCAGAAAATTAGATACTTTGGTTCATATATGTCCCTTTCTCGGTCTGGTTGATAATTCCATATATGCATAACAAAAGACAATGTTATAATCATCTGAAGTTGCATATCCGATAATGCATCAGGCAAACATATGTGGACGTTCCCTTTCATATCTTTATTTGTTGTCGTTTCTATTTCTTTCGTTGTCATTCAAGTTGACTTCCTTTTGTATATGAGATAACGGATAATAATCTAAGGTTAAGGCCACGATTAGTGAGTTGTACTCAATTAGAATTTAATTGAAAAAAAAAAAAATTAAGCCGAGTATAATGCTCGATTGACCAAAGTATGATAGACAATTCAAGAGGATTTCATCTAAAGGAATAATTATTTTCTTTTGCGGGTGTTAATTAGGTCAATTGGTAAAATCTTTTATGTAAAAACAAGATGATGTGGTTCAAATTTCACTCATATGAGTAGGAAAATAATTATATTGTAACTTTTGAAACCTAAATCTAAAGGAATAATTATTTTCTTTTGCAGGTGTTAATTAGTTCAATTGGTAAAATCTTTTATGTAAAAATAAGATCATGTGGTTCAAATCTCACTCATGTGAGTAGGAAAAGAATTATATTGTAATTAGAAACTTTTAAAACCTACTAAAATACACCGTATTTTACAATCCCATACATTTTTTGGAAGACAATTCTTTTATTGTAAAAAGAAAGAGAGGAAGCGAGAGAGTTATAGCTATCACTTGTAAGTCTTGAGAGTTCTCTAATATCTCAATCACCCAAAAATTCTATAATAAAAAACTTATTAGGAAAAATTACCTAGAATCTATCTTCGGGTTTGATCAAAATTAGTTGAGAGAGAATCTGCCCTTTTTAAGATTAAGCACAGCTTATTCATCAACATCGTGCCCACTTCTTTCATCTTTTGTGTTGGATTTGGCCGGCTTTTTCATTCTTATTTTTTGAATTGTATAATATAAATATGATAAAGACAAACAATGATAGAGGAATATATACGATTGAATTTACAACGAAACTATGCGCTCAATGCCAGTCAACGGAGCACCCCCTCCTGGGTCACATCTTCCTTCTTTTGACCTTCAATTTCGTGTCTCATTTTTTGTGCTGTGCCGTGCATTCGGCTCAAGGTTCCCATCTCACTCATTTTCTAGAAGAAGAGAATTTTGGCAATTAAATTTTGACCTGAGCGTTTCAGGCATTATTCCAATGAAAAAGATGTTTTTCGAGGAAAACTTAAGAGGAGATAATCTTAGATTTTTGTTCGGGAAAAAAAAGAAAGAAAAAAGAGTAAAAAAAAAGAGTGAAATAGTCGCAACCTTCAGGCTTATATACGCAATTTCTTAACTAAATTTAATTTTTTAAAAAAATAGGTATTTTTATGCTTAATAACCCTATTTAACACAAATTAATGGTGCGTTTGAGATTGAGATTGGGCAGCGGTAACTTTTAAGCTACAGCACTAAAGTGTTTAGTAAACACTAGCTACTGTAACTTGTAAACTATGTTGATATGATTTTTCACTTATATAATAAAAAATTTATTATATCTTAAATAATTTTGTCAAAATATTATTTAAAAATTATATTTACTACATATTATTAATTTTTATTTAATAATTATAATTTTTTTTCTACAACAGGTATAATTTAAAAGGTACAACACCTCAATTCTAAATGAGACCTATAGTTTGGGTGATTTTAAATTTTATGTGCGTTTTAAATTTTTCTAAATTAAAGAGTCTTATGAGACGGGGCCACAATCAACAATGTTTCTCCCTTTTCCTTTTTTAATTAAATAACTATAAGTCTGAAAGCGTAAAATACATATGTTTTTCTTCTCTCTTTTTTTTTTTCCCCCTGAAAGAAAGAATATGAAATATGTTCAATATGAGAGAGAATCTAAGTCCTTCTATGTTGTACTTTGATAAAATAATTATAGCCTATGTACATTTT
Source organism: Citrus x clementina (assembly GCF_000493195.1). Classification (NCBI taxonomy): domain Eukaryota; kingdom Viridiplantae; phylum Streptophyta; class Magnoliopsida; order Sapindales; family Rutaceae; genus Citrus; species Citrus x clementina. Next base: position 6,383,664 of record NW_006262339.1, on the reverse strand, counting down.
CTTAATTTAGATGTTAATTAAGAATCCTGATTCCCTGAATTTAAGGCAAAATAAATTGACCTCTAATTTGTCTATATATACGCTCACATCACCAAATTCATTTGTTACAATTGTCTTGACCCTAATTTTCTTGCTGATTAATTTTCTTTGTAAAAGGCATCTTCCTCGGCATCATAGTGTTCGTAATCATCTGGTTATTGCCTTGCGTAAAAAATCTTCAAGTTCGATGCATCAAAAGTAATTTTAGCGGCGTGCAGTTCACGGGCTCCCCATGTGCTGTCTTTCCGAAAATTTACCTCATTAAGACCTTGAATTTTGAAAAATCTTCACATGATTTACTTTGAGTTTGATTATAAAATCAATTATGTTCCCACTATGCATCAAAATTACAGCTAGCTGTGCCATGCTCATGCAAACCTCCCCACAAAAATTGGACGCAGTGAAGTAGTGAAGTTTAATATTTAAAGTTTAATTCAATTGACTTGAGAAGTCGGGGGCCTTCAAGAGAGGTAGCAGGCTCATCAAATCTTAATTGGTGCTTAATTGGTGAAAGACAATGGGAGTTTAATTAAAAACTAATGCCAGTGGGTTTATCAAATATCTTAATCAAAGTCCACTTCGATAAAACAAATCAAAGGCCATACCATTACCATCAAATTATAATAAACAACTATCTCTCATCTATGAACAAGTCCATGGAAGAAGATTAATTAAAAGAAGTGTAATTAGTTTTAAAAAATATATACATTAAAAAAAAAAAAAAAAGAGGAGGGGCCATGTGAACTGCAAGGCACCTACCTCGAATCTGGCATTAATGTTGTTGCATGTTTCTGCTTTCTCACAACAAGTTGCGCCCCATTCCCATCAGCTTATTTATTCTCCAGGGAAGACCACTGAAAGCCCTTTCACATGTGAAATTAATTAATTACTTAATTGTGGTCCTTATTAGACTAGCTAATACAATTTGATTAATTAACTAACCAGCCGGGCTAAGTAAACGACGAAGTTGAGGAGGCCATGTGATGGATGCCAATCGATGTGGAATCTTGCCTCACCTCACCAGCTCAATTTTTTTTTTTTTTTTAAATACTTCACCTGCTGATTGCTGAATATGCTTTATCATTGAATTAATTAACGTTAACTCACTTTGACAGAACTGTCTTCGAAGTCTCCTTTCACACCATTTTCAACTTGAAATCTTTGGTAATTAATAGATTAAAATAAAACTATATATGCAACACGCTTAATTTGATTCATTTACGAATTATGAATATTGCTTCTTCAAACCTTTTTTTTTTTTTTTATGTCATTCTACTGAATGAATGAATGAATGAGAGTTGCCAGTGCCATTAGCATCTTGAAATGTACGTGTAGGTTGCTGCCCTATAATTTTCTTACTACAACTTACAAGTCCTTACATTATTTATATGCACGCATGTGTGTGTGTGTGTGTGTGTATAGTATCGAATTGTTACTCTGTTAAATAATAAAAGCAGATCACTTTATAATATCCTTCACCATTTTCCCTTCAATTTGTAAGTCCATTTGGGTTTCAGATGAAGATGGTTACGAGGTAGATTCTATTAGTACTCTTGTAGCTAATATATATAGGTATTCTTTTGAATATACATGTATATAGTTTAAGGAGATTTTGTGTTTTAATTTATTATATGGAACCATTCAAGGTCAAAGGATAATGTTAATATTGAAAATACATCCCAGCAGCTGATTGTTTGCTAAAAGTGAAACTTGATCGATCTACAAAATAAATTAAAAAAAAAACCTAGAATTCAGTAATTATAAGCTTGATTAAAGGCATGGCCATAGTCTTCCCAAGTGTATGGAAAAAGTTAATTCCAATTGTTGATAAATTTGATGGCTATGAGGAGACTACGCCACATAATTTAATTCACTTTAATTTAATTTAATTAGTACAAGAAGCAACTTATTGGAAATTGTAGCTTTAATTTAAGATTTAAACTTCTAAAGTATGTCTGATACTTTCATCTATATTTAAACCTCACCTCCTTGGACAAAAAAAGTAATGCTTGAATCTTTCGTTTGTTTGGTGAACGATCGATCTAATCTATTCTAATTTATACCTAGATTACATATAGAAAAAATCGTATTCGTGTGTACGGAAACAATATTTATTCAAGATTTTGAGGCAATAGGCGCATAGTTTAGTCCTTCACTCTTTCTTTAGCCTCGTGTATAATAAAATAGAAATGTTTTCCTACACATACAACAGCGTTAATGTTTTTTTTTTTTTTTTTTTTGACATATACTAACAAATAAAAAAGCTTAAAAAGGATCTAATATTTTAACAGCCAAAAAACCCCAAGAAAAAGAAAGATAGAGAAGAATCTATAGAATTATAATGCAAGATTATCCAATTGTAACACCATTAGCTTTTAGCTGTTTGTGCTTGAAGCAAAGAATATTTTTCTTCTGGTGTGACATTTGTTGGGGATTAAATATTCCCAAATTTTGTGGAGTTTTATGAGAAAACCATTAATATTAATTCACCCATGATGGTATGTATCTTCATTGCACCATCATTTCTGGGCAGAAAATCGTCTTCAACTCCCTTTAAAAGTTTTAAGCCTTTTATTATTCTGCGGCACAATGGGCTTCACCAGAAAACGGGCTTTCAAATTTAAGCCTTGTTTGCTTAATAGTAGGGCCTTTTGACACCCTTGAAAACTCTTTATAAAATTTCTTTTTAACTAAAATTACTTAAATAATCAAATACATTTTGATTTAATAAAAAATAATTAAGTAAAAAAATTATCAAAAATTTTACACCCATCTCATTCCATAATTTTATATTTATATTTTAATTTTAATTAAAATATAATTTGAAAAAATTATAGGATTTTAAAGTTATGGAAATAAAAACTGCATAACAAGAAAAAAAAATAATTTAAGATTTTAGGATTTATATGTAATTTATAAAATTTAAAATATATATTTTTTAGGGTGAAAAATTCTATGAGAAGATAACTAATAATATACGTGTTTATAAATTTACTGGAGTATTTTTTTTTTTTAAAAAAGTAACATTTGAAAGGGATGCTACGAGGATTTAGAGTATGTTGTGTTAAAAACCCTATCTCTTTCCTAAATATGATCAGCATAAAAAATAACGATGACCTTTTTTTCCGTCCAAAGATTAACGGACGCTATGTCGTCCGTATAATTATAAATAATGACATGGCAATTATATGACTTATATCTTCTAAGCATAATTTACTGGTGTCGTGAGACCCACTTTGAATGCAAATAATTTTCCACCGAAGACTGGTGAGTAGACTGAAAATATATTCCATTTGTGATCTTAGTTGGTGCTCTAAATAATAATGAATGAGCAGTTAATTTTTTTTTTTAATATTACATTAGAGTGCAATAAAAATATTGATCAATACATCTGATGGGGCCAAAATTTTATCGGTCCCTTGCCTACCAAGACATGTCTTAATGCATTAAAGTTAAAGTCTAATTCAAAATTTTGAAATAAAAGAAAATAAATTCTCACGTTTATAAAGAGGTTCAAACCCTCAGTCTAAACAATTTATTGGTTCGTTGCCTATCGAGATCTGTCTCGACATATTAAAGTTGAAGTCTAATCCAAAATTTGAAATAAAAATAAATCTCACATTTATAAAGAGACTCAAACCCTAACTTAGAGAATGGGTGATAAACTATATAATCGACTTAACTAAGGAGCTATTGGTTATACAAATTAACTCTTTACATATATCTCTATTTTGTGAATGTTAGAATAAGAAATCCTTTGGTGAAAACCATTACCTATAATCTAAGAATATTCATGTTTTATCACCAAAAACCAGTAACAAAATATGCAGAAGCGTACCTAATCTATAACGCTGAACTGAATTGCTCTATAAAGTTGTGTGGTTGGTCTTCCAGATCAACACGTCCTGCTAGAGAATCTTTTTAATTTTTTATGTGCTTTTTCTCTAATGATGGGATGTTAGAAAAAATACAAAAAATATATGTGAATTAAAAACTATAACCACTTATATAGATAATTTTTTCTTGTTATTATTAGATAATCCTAATTATGACTATCATAGAATTAGAATATCAACAGATCTCTACACATTAAAGGCTCACGCCTTAATAGATACATTAAAGCTCAAATTACTGAAAATTTTAACAGATCACTTTTAATTGGATTTAATCCTATATGATAGTCCGCAATACATAATTATTCACACATAAGCTTAACGTTTGATTAAAAATCCATCAATGTCATATTAAAAATCCAACAATAAATAACTTTTAATATTGTCTAGCAAAAGAATAGCTCAGCCCTTGTCTTGAATTGAGAATACTAAAGTCGTTCTAGCAAAAGAATAGCTCAGTTCTTTTCTTGAATTCAGAATACTAAAGTCGTTATCAAGTTAATTTTATGAATAATCCAAAATACCAAACAGAAGCAATACTGTCGTGCTTTAGATTGTAAGAGCTAATGGGTCCCTTATCATGTTTGTTTAACGAAAATAAAACTGACGAGTGATAGGTCGTAACGCAATTACTTGATCGTAATAGTGCCCATTTGGCACAAAAATTTAAGTGGAATGATCAAGGTTTAGCGGGAAGTGGGGACTTGAAAGTTAAAAATCAAAACAAACGAATCCTCATTCTTTTCTCTTTCCACTTTTAATCAGCCTTTATTACCAGTGTCGTTTTGATATTGAAAAGCTTTTGTCATTATTTTTTTTTCTTAACCACGATATAATTTGGGGAGGACCCCAACTGTGGAAGCCACCTTTAAACTTGTATCATAATATAGATTAGAAGTCTTCGCTCGAATCGGGAGATACAAATTCTCCTAACAAATGTGACTTTTCTAAAATTTAAACTGAAAAATAAAATCAGTCAAATTACTTAAAAGAACTCCATTACCAATAGAGCCAACACTTTATTGGTAGCTTTTCTCATTCATTTTATGCTGGACTTGAACTTGATATTGAAAAGCTTTTCCCATTCAATCTATGCTGGACCTTTATTGGAAGGCACGAATATATATGCGTGTATGTGTGTTCAACAAGCACCTCTCTTTACTGACTGGACAAACAAATAAAAGCGGTACAACTCTGATCCCACTACAAGAACCTAATGAGAAATTATGATAGCAACTCATTAATGTAATAATAAAATCCACCCTGTATTTTCCACAACATGTTTCTACATCAACTTCAAAATAACATTAAACTTTGGAACAATTAGACGAGAAACGGCTAATGAAATAAATAAGTTGGGGATTGGGAGAGTAAATAGTAATCATTGTACTCGTGTGATGCTGATCCTATTAGAGGCAGTTATTGTGGAAAACTTGTCCACGAAGAAATAATGTTCTAATAAGAAATGGTGGATTTGCTCGTGCTATGCCTCTCTTTGATTTTGTTTGTAAAAATATCTTCCCGGAAATAATATTAAGGACAAGTCTTTATCTTTTATAGAATGATTTGCGTGAAAAATATACTAAGGCAAAGCAAGAGTTCGCAAATATAACTTGAATCATGACTTAAGAAATTATGATTGAGAGGGGGAAAAAAAAAGTTTACAACTAAAATTGAAAATAACAACTAAGTTTTGATATCATATTAGTGAACTATTAAATTAAACCTGAAAGATTAAATTGATAGATAAACATCCAACAACAATATTGATAATGTAACAAGCCTCTAACACCAACTGTTTATATCCATATCCTTAACTAAACCAATCCAATGATATAAATGAATGGGTCCCAAAACCTCAGGATCCACTTCCGATAATATATCATAATGTAAATAGAATAAAATAACACAAGTCATAATCCTTATCACGATGTAAGATAAGTGTTTCTAACTTAATTATACTTCATATTGTTTCTCTTATATAAAGAGGTTACCACTTGAAAGTATAGGTAAAGAGAAATATTCATATTGGAAGAGGGGACACAATATCCTTCAATCTTTTCTCAAGCTCTCTTTTTTCTCTCTTATTATATTTTTTGTTATCATGCTACTCTCACTCTTGATCTATGACTTATAAAATGAAGGGTCTACACCGGTAACATCTCGCATGATCTCCGATGGTTATGACCACCGAGCTATTCACTCTCAATAATGGCAATTTCAAGGAAATCAAACTCTCTCACAAACTCGTTCCCCAAATAAAATAACTTTTTCTCAACTCTTCTTATGTGGCTAAAATTTTAGTATCAACACCTCCTAATAATTGCAAGTGATGTTCCCATTGATTTGAAAGAAAATGGAAGATGAAGTAATTGCTGACATTAATATATGTTTGTTCAAATGATTTGAATGTTTTAAAATCCGCAAGCAAAGGTAATTGATAGATTTGGCTGAATTTTGGTAATCACGCATGGGTTCGTGACTTGATAATTGATACCATCAAGATTTTCTTATCATAGATCATTGTAATTCGTTGTTGCATTTTGTGCTTACCTCTCAATCAGAAACCTAATTATACTAAAGTTAATGAACTTGGTTTGGAAAATGAATTTCTTTCTCAATGCTTTCATAAATATTTTATGTTCCAAATTGAGATGCGCAACTAGTGCATATGATTTGACAACGCGGGCCAACGGGAATGGAGGATATGGATTAGTAAATGATTGCGGGGGTAATTGGACACGTTAATTGACATTACTAACCTGTTATCGCCACCCTAATTCTTATCATTATCTTTGGAAAGTGGCGGTCCAGAAATCAGGCGCCTCTTCTTTCTTTGAGGGAAAATAAATAAATGGGTTCGTGAACACTTTTGATTGCTGCATCGAAGTCCAATTCCGAGCCAATGGTAATTAAGTTGCTTTACATACATATACAAATCATCCTTCCAATTATTTTTAAACCAAGAAATTTCATTCCAGGTTTCCCTGAAGATTGCTTTCACAATACAAACAAATCGATTAAAAAAAAATTATGGTAATTAATAGGCAATCTATTGTAAACATTCTATTAATAGAAAATAGTTGGACAAAACAAGCAAGGAACTTCTGTTCATGTTCTACAAAAACACAAATCCTTTAAAATTATTTTTATACAACTTCAGCAAGTGGACAGGCTTGTACCATGGTTACAGAATTAATCAATTTAAAGAAATACAAATATTTCTGTTAAAGTCGCACTGCATTATATAATCAGATGATCCCTTATCTCGTTCCTTTTTCACTTTGAATATATTATATGGTATACGGTATATTCTCAAGAAAGTTGCATTTACAGTTAGTCAATATCCCATATTCCTCCATAGAAGATATGATAAAATCTCTCATCAAATTCCATTTAAGAAAGAGAGAGAGAGAGAGATGTAATTCCTCGTTTCCGAAGATTAGGGTTCTTTTTTTTTTTTCCCCCCTTTCTTTTATTGTATCTTTCGTCCATCGCTTGTATATATCTATCTTTCTCCAACGAACTTAATTCGTTTCATACAAGTAACTAACTTAATGCGCATCACTTTTTTTGGATGCGCACTCAAGGTAGAGGACTAGAGGTAGCATCATCAGCATGCACGTGAAATCTAAATTACCATCTGGACAATAAAAAAAACATATTATATTCGAATTGGATTCGCTAAGACATTAAGACATTTAGATTTAACCTATACTCTTCAAGTAGATTCCTCCCTAATGCAACATTATGAAATTTGGATACAGCAGTGTGTATATTATGGACTTCGAGATTTAAAACACAGAAACGACATCCTCACCTAAAAATTCTTTTTACAAGCAACCAGGAATGAATATAAGACATAGTTAAAATTTATTAAAAATAATATCAAAGTTTTCTTTAACAAATTAAAGGGGGAGAAAAAATGCAGGTGGTAGTGGAGAGTAGAGACTAACTCAATCATTGAGACATTATGAAATGGACGATTATCAATGGAGGGTTTTGGCAGATCTGCGTGCTTTTATATATAGATGGGGAACAAGCAGAAAAGGCTAAGCTAGTGCTCGCAATAAAGAAGAAAAGGCAATCAATAATGATGTGAATCCTTTTGAGATTTTTCGTGCATCATTGGACTCTTGATATGTTCTTTAAATGAACTTTTTATGTGTCAAATAACTAGTAGGTTAGAAAAAATTATTTTGGTGTCAACTGTAAGTTAGCAGCTCCCTATTGCGTGTAAACTTATTTGAGGGGAAAGCATTCAGAATCCAAAACCGCCCTTATGTTATTAATTATTTTCTTTTGTTTGGATATTTCATTAACTATCAAGTTTTTAGTAAAAATTATTCATTTTTCAACTATCCAATATATATAAATATATATATAAACTCTTTCCGTGCTTCTAAAACATGAGGAGCAGTGTTTTAAGACAATTGCAATATTCCCGACCGGCGATTGCTCTATATTGAAATTGTGTTCCGTGCAAGTTTTAAGACAATAGAAAGGTGTCAAATACGATAAGATCAAATTATGTCAGTGTTATGAATGCTTTCTCTTCCGAGTGTATATATATATTCTTTTTCTTTTCCAACTACGATGTGTTATATTGTTTCCCCCCTTAAAAAAAATGATGTGTTATAGCGACAGTTATATCGACAATATAGGAGAAGCCACAGTATGAAAATTTGATGCATCTATAATCCGTAAATTTATCAAATTACATGGCTACTCCTGGGACTAATTTAGGAGTAATAATAGACATCTCAAATTTTTTATCTCAAATTTGATCCCAAGTGATGTATCATTAATTGAGTGGTTGATAATTATTTACAAGATTTAAGTGAATTAATTGTATTATCTCACCAACCAATTGATAAATGTACCAATTGATGAATGCCACATTATTTGAGATAAAAAATTTGAAATGTGTAGCACTACTCCTAATTGATAATTGGCATTTGTAAAGCATTTATTAGATCATTAATTTTATGCCACTTTGAAAACATATCACATAAAATAAAACATTGAACAATTAATAATTTTAATTAAATAATAAGATCCTCTGCTCTTATCTTAGGCAACTGCACCAAAAGTTTCGCTAAATGTATAAGATAATAATAATTTTTAAATCTTTAGGACCAAAATATAAAATAATAATTAATCAAATACAAAAATTGATAGATGAATAAAATGTAAAATTCATAATATGAAGGAGTTTTTATTTTTTTTCCTTTATAACTTCAATTATCTAAATTTAACTTTTTGAAAAATATGCATATAAAGTTATTTGTTTTTTCTTTTCTCCTAAATTAAACTCAGCCTTTTTTTTTTTTTTGTGCGGAGCATGTATTGCACATAGTGTATACTTTTTGAGTCAATGTAGATATTTTTACTCCTTTCAAATGAAAATTCTTGGAGGAGAAAGATATAAAAATCCTAAGAATTTGAAAACAAAAATTACAAAATAATTGAATGAATCATGCAAATACTTTTATGTTCGTATTTCTTAATATCAAAAGCTTACACAATAATGATTTATATGTACATGATTACACGAACTGAATAAAGAAATAATGATATTGTATAGTTGCAAGTTTTCTAACTAAGTTACACCGATGAAAATAACAATTGGAGGAGATACTATTGACTTAAGGAAGCACCATTTGTGTTATTTTATAAGCATGTACATGTATCAATAAAACACTTTTTAAAACAAAAAAATCTATTTTTGAATTAATAAATATTTATTTACCAATAAATTATTCATTTATTGATGAATAAATCACTTTGCTAAAATAATATATTTACTTTTTAGTCCCATCAATATTATATTATAAAGGTTTTACTGTATTTTACTTTTTTCTTTTTTTTTCCCCCATAAGCTTTAAACTTTCCCGAAGCCCATGCACTTCATTACTTTATAAAAACAACTTACATGTATATAATAATCCTATGTAATAAACACACCAAGACTTCTCACCAACACTGCTCAAAAACAACAATGCCTTCAGCAACGTCAAGATTTGAACAGAACCCAATTGAGAAAATCTCTAATAATCATTCACCTTCACCTCGAAATCTCACTCGAAGATGCGGAATGAACATCATGCACACAACGCTTTCAGAGCTAAAAGAACAGCAACGATTAGCTCTACCACTTGTGGTGATGAATTTAACTTGGTTTGCAAAGTTAACCATCACAACAGCGTTTCTAGGACGCCTCGGGGAGCTGCACTTGGCCGGTGGGGCTCTTGCTTTCACCTTTGCCAACGTCACGGGCTTCTCTGTTTTGAATGGACTCTGTGGTGCCATGGACCCGATTTGCGGTCAAGCATATGGTGCTAAAAATTTTAGGCTGCTCCACAAGACCCTTCTCATGGCAATTTTATTGCTACTGCTAGCAACGGTGCCTATTACTTTCTTGTGGCTTAATGTTGGCAAGATTCTCATCCATTTTGGCCAGCAAGAGGACATTTCAGCTGTCTCGAAGAGATATCTTTTCTATCTCCTTCCTAGTTTACTAGTCACTTCGCTTCTTTCTCCCCTCAAATCGTACTTGAGCTCGCAAGGCATAACGCTTCCAATAATGTTTACCTCAGCACTATCACTAGCGTTTCACGTACCCGTCAACATCCTGCTAGTGAAAGCCAGGGGAATAGAAGGAATTGCTATGGCAATATGGATAAGTGATCTTTTAGTTGTGATCTTACTTGCTTTGTATTTGTTGGTGACGGAGTGTTATGGCAAGGAGGGGAAGTGGAAAGAAGGAGGGTGGTGGGAGCAAGGCATTTCTGACTGGCTTAGATTGCTCAAACTTTGCGGGCCCTGTTGCTTGACGACTTGCCTTGAATGGTGGTGCTACGAGATCCTGGTCTTGCTGTCAGGGCGGTTAGCCAATGCCAAGCAGGCTGTCGGAGTAATTGTCATTGTGCTCAACTTCGACTGTTTGCTCTACTCTGTCATGCTATCACTGGCAACGTGTACGTCCACACGGGTGTCTAATGAGCTCGGCGCCAATCGACCTAGACTGGCTTACCGATCAGCCTATGTATCTCTAGGGGTGGCCCTCGTTTCAGGTTGCGTCGGAGCCTTGACAATGGTAGGAGCCAGAGGCGTTTGGGGGCCTTTGTTCAGCCATGATAAGGGAATCATAAGGGGTGTGAAGAAGGCCTTGTTGCTGATGGCTGTGATTGAAGCGCTGAATTTCCCTTTAACCGTTTGCGGAGGAATCGTCCGGGGAACTGCAAGGCCATGGTTGGCTATGCACGCAAATGTTGGTGGATTTTACCTCCTAGCTTTGCCCGTGTGTGTGGTTCTAGCATTTAAAGCAGCTCTTGGTCTTGCAGGGCTACTCATTGGATTTTTTATAGGGATGGTTGCATGCCTTGCGCTGTTGCTGACGTTTATTGCAAGGATTAATTGGGATGACGAAGCTGGCAAGGCACAAATACTTGCCTGTGACGTGCAAGAGGACGCTAAAGAAGATGAAAACGTCAGGTCTGCAGTGGTTGATGAGTCTGTCTCTGTCCCATCCCCAACACAAAAGGAGCTTACGAATATTGCTTCTGTTGTAAACGCTTCTATAAATGGCCATAGAAGCACAGCCACTGAGGTAAACGTTTAAAGGACGAAATAAACGGATTGCCACCCTCCCTCAAAATAAAATAAAATAAAAATAATAAAAATCAAGACTGCTACAAAGCAAAATTGCATGCGCAGGATTGCTTTATCTTCTGTTTCTTTCAGCAAATACACACACACACACACACAGATGACAAAGATGTACGAAATCAAATCAGATGCAAGTAAATAAAAGAGGAGTTGGCGAGTTGCTCAGCAGCAAGTTGTTGGCAAGCCACATTATTTTAACATGGCATAGTGGTACCCAGTGAAATGAGCACAAGAAGCCTTGAAAGAATTAAAACACGACACAGCTCCCATCTGGGACACTGACCAAAGCTTCAATGATTATAAGAAAATACATGCCCACGCTAATGGATAATAACTCTGCTTCTTGATGGATAATAATAACTCCACTTAAGAAGCTCAATGAGGCAAATGCAGACTTTTTTTACATCCTGTAAAGGCTTCTTGAATGCAAGCATGATAATATGATAATATTAATCAAAGGCTCAGAGATGAATCATTGATCCTCTTTCTTATAAAAAGAATTACAACAAGGGGTATGTTGAATATGAAGGCAGGCATTAGTCATCTACAGACCCAGGTTCAGAACTCAAAGACTCCAGCTCTTTGGCTTTTTCATCACTGAAGCCCAGGGCAGCCAGTATCTTGTGGCCTGGTGAATCCGTTTCAGACCAAATACCAAGAAGCAAATCACTTGCTGTAACTTCCCCACTATTTCCTGCAATTTACAAATGTATTAATCGTTTTACAGTGCAACAGTTAAAAATTAGCAACATAAGTACTCAACAGAAAATGAGCGAAATACAATAAACATGAGCCATTTCAACTCCATCCACCCAGACAGATTGCAGATGCAACAAATAAAGACTTGTACACTCATGTACAAAGTCATCTATTCAGAGCCACAAGGCAAAGAATTAAATGGTTTTCTGGAATAATTTTTTAACTGTTCACCTATTTAGACTAGAAAAGTTGAGCAGGAAGGATTTCACAGAATATGGAAACAAAAAACCCAACTTGTATAACCGCCAACGGGCAAGATAAATCAAAACTAACCGGATTTTAGTTTGTGGTCAACTGCCCAATCGATGACCCTTTGAGCATCTTCAGTCAAAGGAGGATGCTCTGGACTGAAAAAGAAGAAGTCACCCTTTCCAACTATCTTAACAGACTCATCGCGCACCTTGAAGAGTGTCACTCCATTTGCCCACAAAAATTTTGCAGCCAGACTAGTTCCTGAATACAAAAATGAAACACATTTGTTATATGTACAAGACTGGAGATTTTATTACGCAATGCCGCTTCCAAAAAGATATAAGATGAGATATCTTCAAAAATGAGACAGGAAGGAATCCAAGCCTTTGACCAGGCACCTAGTAACTCCGCAAAATGTTGTATGAACTATCCCAATTGAATCAAATTAGACATTCTGCGTTCTGAATCTCCTCCCTTTGCATAATTCTCAAAAAACAATGTCCCCCTAGTTCATCGCAAGCATGTGCACATTCAAGAATTAATATAACAGATTTAAACAATGGGTTTTAACAGCAATGAGGATAAAGTTCTTGCAGTTGACCTGCAGAAGAGGCTTCATACTTGTCAACTACAAAACCTTCCAGACAAATTAAAATGACCATAGAAACAATAATGATACAAAATTTCATCACATGCGCACAAAATCATCTTGCTTTTACTTCACCCACTGCTGCTATTTCATTCTATTCCTATGAGAGCCAAAACTACAAACATTAAGTTTTATTGTACAAAATGTATAATCATTTTTCATCATTCAACACAGATTAAAGGTTTTGAACAACACAACTAACAAGCTCTCATGATGTAGGACAAAAGTAGGGTTAATTATTTTTCTTTCCTTTTTCGAGTTAACCAGGGAACTTTGGGTTTCCTGTACTATAAATAGAGGGTTCGTTTACTTGTTTAATCATCTGTTGATAAAAAATAAATAAATAAATTGCTAATCATTTATTAGCCAGTTATCTCAGTCATTAACAAGATCATCTATCCCATAATATAGAAGTAGGCAAGTATATCCACAATATGTGTAACCCCTCTCATCATTTTGGTCTTACATGTAACAGTGCTTGAATTTAGCTGAGATTAATAATATTTTGAATTACCGGCAACAAACAGACAAATGAACACTAAATTATTGCTGAAAAAAATAATAAAAATAAAAATTAAATTAAATTAAAAAACACAAAAATGAAAGTTGAGAAGAGGCAGAGAAAGAGATAGAGATACCCTCAACCAGGATGCCCATGAGAATAGCTTCGGTTCCGGTGGTTGAATGCTTGAGCTTCCTGGCTTCCAACTCACCCATAGCAAATGACTTTATTGCCCTCCAAGACCATCTATTGTTCCACACTAAACCCTCAATCGGAATTTCCCACAACATCCAAAGCCAACAAACTAATTACAAAATGGAGAGTGAGACTAGGATTAATTGAACTCACTTGGGAGCTTTCTCATTCGAAACGGCACTGTTCGGTCTCCTGTAAAATAAATTAAAGAAAACGAGAAATCACAATTTAGCGCAATCAAATCATACAATAATTAAAGCAAGGAAGAACAGAAGAATGAGAAGCGAAGAGAGCAGGTAAATACGAGGTGGGGAGACTAGACAAGACTTTGGCGGCGATTTGGCGGCGCTTTGACACAATATACGATGAGCGAAGAGGGAAATTGGCGCTGCTGCTGTTGATTTTGGTACCTATTAGCCATGAGCTTTTAAGAAACTGTGCTTGGCGAGTTGTATGAGATTGATTGTGTTTTGTCGCGAAACCGGATTTAGAGATTTGGGTCGTTGATGGCAGATTAGAGAGAAAGTGAGCCGCCATTTTCGATTTTCTATAGCTGCTGCTACTAGTCTACTGTCAACCAGAAGAAGAAGTTTGTTCGAGGCGAGGTACGTGGAAGGGAGTGTTTGGATAGGAAACGGAGACATACATCACCACGCCAAGCGACGTCGTTTACGTGATTAACTATGTAATCGAAGCCCAAAGGACAAATACCGCCTTGCACTGCGGCCCGAAATTGCAAAAAGCAACCTCAAACTTGAATGGCTAATCCGGCAAAGAGTACCCATATATGTATGTGGGTGTGTATATGCATATATATGGGCCCTTAGTTCGATGCTCCACCAAGCCCAATAACACTAGTTAGCCTTAGGAGATCGTCAGTCTTGATTTTTGACCTCTTAAATTATCCCATCCGTCCCATTTTTCAATAAATAGGATTTATTTCATAAATATCTTTATTAAAAACAAAAAATAATTAAAAACCTTCCTCTCATGCCCTCAAAAAATTAGCTTCTCGTCTCTCTTATTTTTTTAAAATTGATTCACAATTTGAATCAAATCCCAAATTGAAATTAAATGAAATTTAAATCATCACGCAAAATGAAAATCAATATCATCAATAACAGTAAAATCCACCACTTGTTCATGAATTTTAACAAAACCAACTTTGAAACCTTAGATATGTTTGTGGAGATGATGGATTAATTAATGGTGGCCAACGGGCCATGCCGCCGTCAAACCATGGCCCGCTCGAGCCCACGGGCCTTGTTCAATTTTTTTAAACCCCGTACGGCCCACGGCACGAGCTCATGCGTGCCGTGCTCGGGCCATGCCCAAAAATGCCCATCAAAATTTTTTCAAGATCATGTACATTTTTAACCTCACGTGTCTAGCTTGTTTTTTCAAGTCTATTAGCCCATCTAACAACAACAACAACAACAACAATAATAATAATAATTTTTATTAACTATTAAGAGAACAATTAACATTTTATTATCAATTTATCACAATTTCACAACTATATATTTAAATATTTAATTTCACAATTACCAATTCAATTATAACACAACAATATTATTTGAACTGCAATGAAGCAAATTTCACCTAATTTTATTTGAACTATTAATATTATAATTGGACTCGAACTCCATTGAAAAAAAATGCAACTTTTAATTCATCATAAAAAATAAAAAAGTATTCCGTTCATAATTTTATTTTTTGTGTATAACTATAAAAAATATTTTATTCACAAATCACAAATGAAGCATATCTCCATTAACTAATTTACGATTTCATAAATGAAATATTAATTATTGTAAAATTTTGATATATCATTTATAAAATCGTGATATTTATAATTTTATCTATTAAAATTATGATATTTATTTATTCATTTAATAAATGATAAACATAAAACAATTATATTTTTTTAAACTAAGACTTCAAATTAATTTAATAAAATATATTAAAATTTAAAATAATTGTAAAATCATAACATTTTATTTTTACTTTTTATTAAAAAAATTACTTTCATTTATTTTAGGCAACGGGTTGCGTGCTAACCCACCAGTGAAGCATGCTTATTACATGATTTTTCATGTGCCATGATTTTAAGGCCTAAATGCCTAACAATTTGAGCCCGGCTTGGCCCACGTGCGTGCCGTGTTGTGCCGCATGCCTTGTCAAAATGTGCTCGTGTCATGTCATGCCACATGCCACGTGCCGCTTGCCCTATTGGCCACCTTTGGGATTAATTGATAATGAAGAAGATAGATGGTGGTAGTGATGAACTTCTTGTTGATAAAGTGATGAGGGTGATTGTCAACGAGAAAAGAGAGAAAAGAGAGAAGAGCAGGGAAATATATAATAAAATAAAAAATAATAATATTTTGTTTTGCTAAATAGTGTTTACTTTGTTTGTCTGAAATATGAGTAAGTTTAAACTTTTTTCAAAAGTCTAAATGACTTTTAATTTTTCTAAAGTTTAAATGGATCTTAATACAAGTTTCTTAATAATATGTTTATTTTAATTTTCTAATATCTGAATAAAAGGGATATCTTATTCGTTTTTATAGATAAAAAAATCTTTAACATAATTATTGGATATTTATGTCCTTCTAAATTAAAAAAGAAAAAGAGGTTTTATAATTTAGGAAATAAGTTTGTTAAATAGAGATAACTTTGAGATATAATATTTACTTTCCATTTAAACATTTTCTCATTCAGATAAAATTACAAAAGTTCACTTTTTTGTTCAAATATAAAATTTTGAAAAATTTAACACAAACTACAATAAATAAATTTAAAAAAACTAAAGTTAATAAAATTTGATTTTTGATGTTTAACAAATAAGTTCTTAGGTGGTGTTTGGCTGGGAGGAGAGAATGGAGAAGAGAAAGTTAATTTAAATTCTATTTTTATTTTCATTGTTTGGTTTGACAAAATATATAGGGATTTAATTTCCATTAGAATTTAATATCCATCATAATGTAGAATTTGAATCTCAAACCAAGTGGTGAAGAATTTAAATTCCTCTTATGTTGGCAATTAAAGTTTTCAAAATTACCCTTTAACTTTTTAACTTGTTTAATGTCATTAATAATTATTATTTATAATTTTTTTTATTGATTTAATATTCTATATTAATTAAATTTAATAAATGATTTAAGAAACTTAACAAAATAAATAAATAAATCTATTTATTTAATATGAAAATATAAAAATACAAATTAACTTTCATCAGACCTCCGCTGACTACCACCGGTCCGCTATTTTATTTTATATATATGATTATATTTCATTACTAATATAAATAGTTTAATATTTAAGGTAAATGATAAATTGTCTAAAGAAAAAAATTGTAATTCTTTCCCTATCAAATTAAATATCAAACCAAATAATAAAATCTAATTTTACTACTTTTCTCCACTCTTTTCTTCTCCCTCATTTTTCTTCAAACCAGCTAATTCTAAAAAGTAATAAGATATATTAAAAAATGGATGCTAGTGAAATGATTTGATGGGTTAAATATCATCAATGCCTAGCTAGTCATAACCGTGCCATCAAGGATGAAGCCTATTTGTGACTTTTTGATTCACTTCTTTATTACCGTGTCTTAACTATTTAAAGGGTTAAAACGAATTTTAATAAAGTAAGACAAACGGCAATAATAAACATCAACAAGTGAGATTGTATGAATAGAATTTGTGCACTTCGGTTTGTAAATTCCAAAAAAGTTAATATATATATATATTTTTATTTTTAATAATTTATAATGGAATAATTTTTTTTATGAAGACATTATTATTTTAACGAGGTAAATATGTCATTAAAATATTAAAAAAAACATATTTCTATACACTAGTGAATTAAAAAAAACACACACACACACAAAATTTCTAATATGTTGAATGACTAAAAAATGACTTTTTGTCGATATTGTTGATTTATAAGATATATATTGTTAGACTTCACAAAGTTATTACTAAAATTTAAATCATACTCTAAACTATTTTTGTTCTCTCTACATGACATGAAGAAGGATATAAATATCTTTATTCATGCATTTGGTATGTCGAAATTAGTCATTATGGTCATTCTACTAAGATTTTCTAGTAGAGCTTAGGAAGTATGGATGGGAAAATAGTAATGGACTTGTTACAAACATACGTTTTCTACAATAGAAAATCAAACAAAATAAAAAGAATAAGTGATAGATAAGTTAATTGAAGGAAATTCAAACTTCAATAAATATGTTTTTGGTATTTCAAGAGACCAAATACTTTCAAATACAACTAATCAGTTGCCAACTAATATTCCAGCCTATCATTATTAATATTGATGCTAGTTTAAATATTAGCTTAGAAATAAAACGTGAAGCTAAATAATAAGAGCCACAATCCTAAACTAGTGCAAATAATTGGTAATTGACTAACTACTACTCTATTGAGTCTAAGTACACATTAATCACAACTAATAAAATAAATATAATTTAAAATAAATAAAAATATAAGATTAGATATCGTAACATTCTTTTCTCCTAAAAATAAGTCCTGCTGCATTACGTTTAACGTAACGTACGTCCCATATACTGATACACAGTAATAATTTTTATAGCGAAATCTATGACTATTGCTGTGTGTGGCGTACGTTAAGTTCGTTTAACGTAACGCCAGCCCCTAAAAATAACCTTGTCCTCATGGGTGGGCTTAATAAAGTCTCCTCTCTTCAACACGCTCCTCCGATATTGACCATGTCAATATCCTCGGCGATTGTGTTCTTACAGTCTTGTCTGCATCGAACCATAATGCCTGCTTCAAGGCTTTTGCCTTAACTGGATTTGTTTCGAAATCATGCATGTCTGAGCATACTCCTTGACTTTTTTCATTCCAAAAGGATGCATTAAATTTTTTTTGGCATGTGTGCCAGGGGTTGTTTCTTCAGTACGATTTGCTCCTTATTGTTGCCAAGCTCTGACGACAAATGTTACAGACACAAATTATCTGCAGCAAAAAATCAAACATAATAAAAATAACTAGTAATAAATCAGTTAATTCAAGAAAATTCAAATCGTTATCTGGTCTAAATATCTCCTAATACAACTATCTAGTTGCCAACTAATATTCCAACCTACTATTATTGACATTGACACTAATTTTTTTTTTTTTAAATTACACGAGTCATCTAAAATTTTACTCTCTTAAATATTTGAGAAACGTTAATTCCACTCACATTTCGAAAGAACAAAAATTACCTTCACTCAAATTGTGAGAGAATGGCTCTAGCTACTTATCATTTAACTGAGTGATTGACATTGATGTTAGTTTAAATACTAACTTACAGATAAAACTTGAAATTAAAGAATAAGAGTCACAATCCTAAACTAAGGCAAATAATTAACTCATTAACTAACTAGTGCACACATTAATCACAAACAATAGGATAAGTACACTTTTAAAATTAAAAAAAAAATTATGATTGGAGATAGTAACAGCACCATTACTCAATATTCAATAAATTAGATAGTTGTGCGATAAAAATTAAAGTTGCAATAGCAGCTCGCGCTTAACCAAAATTTAGTATTTAGATAGTTGGCTGAAAATTACTGTTAATGGATTACATAGATGGATAGTATTACTGCTTAGTTAATTAATTGGTTCAAGTTGAAAATGCCGACGACACTTGTATTGCTAAACTGTATTGCTGTTGCGACGACATGTCGTAACAGCAATGATAAAATTGCCTATTCACAGCAGTGATGAAATTTTAATGCCCGCGTCTGAAGATTCTGGTTGACACATGATTTTAAATCATCTAGAAAATAATGTTCTACGCATGGTATCCAGCCGTCAGTTACGCCACGTCGGCACGGTAACCAGCCGTCAATTACGCCACACCGACACTAACATAGACAGCCAGTATTCATCCAAAAGGTGAAGACAAATCGAATCTTCTGAAATCTGAACCTGTTTGCTTTAGCAGTTAGCAGCCCCGGGTCTCCGCTACAAGAACTAATCAATTAAGTACAATTAACTTAATCTCCCTAAACCAAAGATCAAATTAACATTCAAGACAACACTTGACGATAATGATTGTGTCAATTTATCTCAGCACATGCAAACGTCCTCTCTGCTAAAAATTCTCACGAGAATTAAGTTTGTGGGGTTTACTTAGTCCTTTCTCATTAGTTGTACCGCACGCACCTCAATACAGAGACGTAGGAAATGTCCGCCAGCCAAGGTGGCGCCCACTTTGAACGAGACCATATTTGTCTAAATACGAGCACCTGATCCGTTTGATTGTTAGATTGAGTTGACGGAGAGATGAGATGAACCACGCGTCAACAAAACGTGTTTAGCTTTATTGTGTATAGAAGCGGATCATGCATCTGTGTATGTGATCTTTCATATAATAATGATCTAGTAGGTAATGGTTAATCATTTTTAATTGCGGACACCTATATTTTTTTAATGCAGGTATATTGTTAAATTGTACGGTTTAAAAAAATTAATTTTTGAATGAATTATAAAATCATGTGGCTTAATAGAGTTAAAAATTAATTTTCTTAAACTTCTTAGTTTTAAAGTATATCCGTATGAAAATAAAATGAAGACGCCTACATTAAATAAGAATTAAGGTAAACTTTTTCATTTTGTAGTGAGTGATATTTCCGCATTAATCCACATTTTTAATACTATTTATAAAAACAAAAATTATAAATTTTCTTATTGTGCATGTCCAAGTGCTCGATCACTAGATCACCTAATTATATGCACATGAATATTGTAGGAGCCAAGCCAAGCGACATGCAGCAACTCGATCTTTCTGCATCCGGCGCACCTACCATATCTAGTGAATAGGGCCTTTTCTTCATGCTCATAAAAATCTAATTGAAAAGGAGACTTCATTTGCCATTGATCATGCCAAAAAATAGCCTGCCGAACAAGAACGAATTAGTCAATTCAGATCATCAAACAAAGATTTTCATTCAAAATCAGATCCACGTTTTTAGGCTAAAAACATGACTCGAGTCACACAAAATACTTGACAAATTTTCAAAACCAATTATTAATGCCCTTCTTCTTCTTTTTTCGCCTTTTTATGGAAAAAGATTCAAACGTACGTCCGCATATCTAGATCCTACACGTGCAGTTTTTCTTATTTTCTTGGTAATTATAAGTGTTAATGGCGATGTCTACCTAAATAAAGTTGAAAGATGCAGACAACTTCATTAGAGTTTCCATGTACATGTAACGCAAATACTGATAATCTAAAGTATTAATTAAATAAAGATGGAGATTGAATAACTGATGCACTCAAAATTACTTGGTTGTCATAATAATATGTAGTCAATCAAGATTAGTGAATACGAAATACAAAAAAACAAAAACAAATACTGTGTTAGATTTATCGGCTAATTGATTTTTCTCAACGAACAAAAGAACGCTTTGTTCACGTACGCTAAGCAGCTGATTGTGATGTGAGGCAGCTGCCAGTACGTAGCTTTTCAAGTTCAATATGATTTGAGCAGAAAAATGAAACTCAATTTTTTTTCTTGTCTGATAACGCCTGATTGGTGGAGTGATGTACTGGAGTTATTATTTCTAAAGACTAACGTGTTTTTGTTAATCGCCCTTTGGTTCATATGCATTCAAATGTCAAGACTGGCAAAATGAAATCGCAAGTTTTACCACCAAAGAATCCGTTGAATAATTTTGTTGGTCACCGTCGTCGTCTGTATAAAATCAAGAGTTTTACATATGAAAACAATTGAGTCGGATCCAATTCAGTGGATCTATCAAAAGTTTCTCACCAAACAAATGATTGAATTTGACTAATGATGATCTCGATTCTTGAAGCAAAGAGGATCATTACTTACTTGATTGGATTTTATCAATTATATTATGGAAATAATACAAGTTCATTTTCATCTTGGATTTATATATTTGTTTCTGTTATAAAACAAAAACACTGCAATCAAACTTAGATCAAATGTGAGTGTTAATTATTCTAATTTGTAAAGAAAGAGTTTTTTTTTCTTTTTTTAAGATATTAACTCTCTCTCTCTATATATATAACGTGTTCAAAAAATCAGATTGAAAATCAACGAGTCAAATTAGAAAAATCTAACAGTTCGGAAAACAGCATAATTCAAGACTGAAAGCTCTGTTTCAAGTCGGCAAACCGCCACCATCAACAAATCTCATACTGTCTCGATAAAACTTAATATTAACAGTGATTTTACTGTAAGAATTATATCATAATCAGACTCGTGGACACTAGTAGATAGACACTTAAATATATTTTAACGCTGTTTAAAGTTTTCACATTTCTCTGGAACTAAAAAATCGTCGAGTGAATTCGACTTGTGAAGGACTAGGGGCATGGGCCATTTTGATTGCGACTGGAAATATGCTTAATCTTGAATGGTTTAACTCGTGAAAAATTTTGTCACTTTCATGACTTCTAATTTTATTATCAGACAGTGAAATTGTGAACTTAATTATTCAAAATCTCGGATGTAATTAATACATTTTTGCAAAAGTAATTTTCATATTTCAAGAATTAACCAATAAGATAAACGGATAGTAAAAACCTGAGCTAGTCTCGAGTATGACAATGGTCGGATTTGGGACAGACGTACTTTTTTAACACTCGGGCCGAACTTTTTTAATTCTCAAGACTTAAGAGATTCATATTTTTATATTTTATAATTTTATATATGTATATATTTTTTATTTATTTTAAAAATTTGTAATTTTATTTTTAATGAAATTCGGCTTAAAAATATGAACTTTGAATATTTAATATTTTAAATATACGTAATACATAGACCAAATAAATATAATTATTTGAAATAATATATATTTTATAATTTTTTTATTTTTTCATAAAATTCGGGTTCTAGCCAAAACCCATGCTTTTTGACATCCCTAAATTCGGATACAATGTCTTCTCAGAGGAAGCCATAAGTCCCAATTTCGGCCACACCCAATGTTTTTGAAAACAAGCCTTCTCACCTCAACTACCGTTTCCCTAGCTGGCATGACTTGAAATGAGAACTAACAGCAACTGTCAATGATAGATACTTGGAAGGGAATTATTTTCAGTTCCAAAAACAAAACATGGAAAATGCCATGCCTTACTTTCATTTTCAATTGTTTTCTTCAAATGATTGTTTTTTTATTCGATGTGTTGCTGCCATTTTCAAGTAAATCATATACAAGTCAAGGGTTTTGATTACTAAATGCCTAACATTCTTTTTCATGGATTAGATGGGATTTTAAATTCTCTTAATCTAATTTAGCCTATATTTGATATTTTTGTCTAGTAGATGGTGTGTCTACTGCGAATCATCGGATCTGCAATTGTATTTGCTGACCATGTACTTTCCTTTCGTCATTGCTTTGAAAGATAAAAATTATTAACACCCACAACTGTATATCTGACAAAAATTTCGTATTACCACTCGTGCAACTTCAAAACCTATACAAATGATTACCAAAAGCATATACACGTATCCTTTAAATTCATTTGCTAGATATATAATGCTTTCATGTTATACCTTTTCAAGTCACAACACCGTAGTCCCAACTGGGACGCCTCAGTATGTTTGATTCACGAGCTTTTAGTATCACCACATATACAATCTTTCCAAATTAGAAACAATTATGCAACCCAAGCAATAATGAAGTAAATTTTAGCAAATTCTTGATTTGAAATGCACAAAAAGCCACTACCCTTGAGTGACACATATCAATTATCAAACAATGTGTTTGTAAACTATTAACAAGGTCTCAGTGATTAATATGGGAAAAACCAGCTAAAATTCAAAGAATTAAGAGAGAAACACTCTTAAAAGGGACCTATCAGTATTACCTACACCTAGCTTAGTTGTACAGACGTAGAAATGGATCAGTCAACGGTTAGTGACTGATACGAGTCAATTCCAAATTTAGATTATTGACAAAACTGATGCAGCTGTTACAATGAAACCAGCCTTGCAAGTCAAGCCAGTCGTTCACAGCCATTTTCAACTTTTCCCTTTGTTTACGCTGTCTTTAAGTTTGGGGCCCCTCATTTTGTTACTATCAGCGCGACCTTATTTCTTATGATGCCCGTCTTTTTCATTTGCCTGCTTGTAAGTGGAAACAGTGATAAACACCAGCCGTCCGATTGAGATTCGACGGTAGATCGTGCCTTGACATGGTCAAGTGGTCAGGATGCTCAAATTAAAGTACCTTTATCTTATGAAGTCGAGTAGCGCTCCATCATCCTGGGGAATCAGTCTTTATTACGAGGGGCATTGTTTTTGTTTTCTTCCTTTGTTAAAAATAATCAAGTTCTGTGTAATCGACCATTTCAAAACAGAAGAGAGAAAACATATTTTCGGAAACAAAGTGGAAACATGTCACAACTCACAGCCATTCTTAGAAGTGATGGCTAGTGGCCTAGTGCTGCTACTCCACTTACTCAGCATGCTTCAGCCTTAGGCACATGTTACTGCCTTGACCAACATCGATTTTTGAACCCATTACCCACGTCCAATTCTTTATTTAGTAACCGTGCCAAGATTGTTTGACCGGCAGATATTGAATATTAAAGCTAAAATCTCACCACGTAAGTCCCGCTTAGTTATATTTTACGCCAACTAAATCAAAATTAGCAAGAAATCCAATCCAAATTCAATGAAAAGATGCGCGAGAAATCATTTTAAATGATATTTTAATTTAGCTGATAATTTTTTTTTTTACACGTTTAATCACGTTAGAGGAAAGCATCCCTCGAGTGTCCCATGGATTGATCCGCGGCGCCGCTGCATTGAATTTGAATCTCGTCCCGTCTACGTTTCAAGTGTGTGTGAATCCTGTTCTTCGGTTTTGGCGCCAAGGTCATACAACGGTCAAAAAGGTGGACAGACGAAATAAAAAAGGGCGGGATTTGAAAATCCGCACTGGGACCACGACACCAATTTCTGAGTTGTCATCCACGTGTCACATCTGCTTTGTTTCCCTCCACCCCTTCGTAGCTGCCAAAAGCCGCTGCATTTATTTCTCCAATTCTTCTATATCTCCACGTCAAAATTTCTAGGGCCCACATTCTTTTCAACTTATATCAATGTAGATTATCCCGTGCCGACATGGCCCTACCACCGTCTGATTTGGCGGGAAGATCACCGCTGTCCCGCCAAACAAGTAAAAGTTTGAAATATCTATAACAGCTTAAAGGAAGCGGACGTTTATTTCAGTTAGTGAAACGCACGTTGTGGAGGGTTTAACGCACTGCCTGCCACGTCACAATGTTCGTGCGGCGAGACAGTGGTATTTATGAGAAACGCGTAACTGTAGAGACGGCGCGTTGGATGTGCCACGTAAGAGTCAGTGGCAGAGGCATT
This sequence comes from Citrus x clementina, assembly GCF_000493195.1. NCBI lineage: Eukaryota > Viridiplantae > Streptophyta > Magnoliopsida > Sapindales > Rutaceae > Citrus > Citrus x clementina. The sequence continues at coordinate 6,358,372 of NW_006262339.1, read as the reverse complement.
GTTAATGTTAACGCTTAAACCTTAACAGCTTAACAAACAGCGGACGTGTTTTCTGACGGTCATTCACGTGATCGCCAGACATTTGGGCCCACCATGTTGGGGCCTGAGTGGAAGTTGTGTTTTATTTATTACAGCTTGTCGTTGACATCACATATGTTGTGAGCTCGAAACGTGTCGAAGTTTTAACAATCACGAAAACCACTGTTTAAGGGAAGGCCTAATGAGTCTGAGAGCGTGCCTCCACGACTACGTCCAAGTCATGCGCGCACCGGTTTTGTGTCCCCGACCAATTAAATGCAAGCACGTGAGATTTCACTTCCTCACTTCGTATGACAATTTTGCCCTTCCTTAATTCAGTTTTCAACCGGTGACCGTACTATATACCGAGAGCAATATAACTGCTTCATCTAGTGGTTTTAATTTGGGTTGGCTGGGTTCACCTAATAAATTCATTTTTAATTATGTTCTTTTAGATAAACCGAACAGCTTTGTTTAATCTAAAATAAGTGAAGGTAATTGTTACTCGACGAAACATGTCAAACTCAGAAGCTTGTGCAAGCAGTTATTTTGTAAGATTATGCTTGGTTAAATAGTTACTTCATTAGCATTTTGTTAAAATTAATATTGGGCCGAAAATTATTATAACTGAATCCCTTCATTATTTTTATTTTTTTATGTACAATCGAAATCAATTCATCTCTCTTTCGTTAGTTAAAAAATATATATATCCATGAACAATAACCAACACGAATTTCATATATGAAATATAAACAACAATTTTTTAAAAAAAACTAGTAAAAACGTCAAGTTTAATGTGTACTATCATTCAATGGTTACATACTCACCCAAAAAAAATCATTTAGTAGTTCAAAAATATTCATTAATTATCTAAATAAACACGCGTAAACTAAATTTAAAAAATGGGATGATAACTTGAATTTTAGTATGATATCTAGGAATTTTTGGGTTTACAAACATAGTATATGAGTAGCGAATTAAGGTCACTTTTTTTTAATCAAATGAGTTTTCACTACTTGATTAATTAATGACCTAACTTGATAAAACTAGATCCAACAACACTCACTATTACACAATTTCATGTATTTAGTGTGAAGTTTGATAGGAATATGTAAAATATAAAATTATGATTATATCAGTTGGTTCATTATTATTTATGCAAATAATATTCTGCGTTATATGTCTCTTACAAATAGTTTGGAATATTCTCAATATTTTTAATTTAAATATCATATGGCATCTAAAATTAACAATTCCAATTGATCATAAATTTCAACTATAAAAAAAAAATTCGAAACTATACGCTGCTATGAATTTCATCATAAATATAAAATTGCCACAGTAAAATTCAAAAAAATTAACGGCGGAATGAATAAATTCGATTCTTAACTTTTAACAGAAGTTAATGCCTATTTTGGTGATAATATTGAGCTGAAGATTCACGCACTCCAATATCTAGAGGCTTAAGGAAGAATATGCTCTGACGTCATTAATACAATTTGATCGCACGCATGAGGTTGAATCTTGTATATCACAACTTCTAATCCGAAAAAGTACTCTCTGATCCGATGATTTTAAGAATCTTAAGCTAAAAGACTGATCTAACCTTGGGAGCAATACATTTTCAGGAAAGTATGGGAGGGTAAAAGTGAAAAAATAAAGTTAGTTATAGCTTGCAAGCCAAGCGTAGAGATCGAAAGACACGGAGAAGTACAAGAAATCCGGCCCGAAAAAGAGACGGGGGAAAAGTCGCTTCGCGCGGTGTTGTCACGTGTGGACGTCATGATACCGGTCGGCAAATCACAACTTAATTAACAAGCCTAATTAGGGGCCCACTGATTGCCACGTAGGCTGACCCTTCCATTTGATCAAGCATCAACATTCTTCCTTCCTATTGATCGAGTTTGAGTCGATCGCAAGCAAAAGCACAATTGAATCAGAGGACACGTGGCATCCGAGTTGGACTTTTTAAAACCAAACCATAAGCGAGGATCAAACGACACGTCGCCAGGACCTCGGTTGACCCGTAGGCATGGGCCAGCACGGGCAGACTTTTCGGGCAGGCGTTTGTTACACCATGTGAGGGAGGGAGGGCAAGCGTTCACATTCATTCTCTCTCTTTGCGTATAGGCGTGGTTTCGACATTGTAAACAAAATAAATAAAAATCAAAATAAACAAATAAAAAAAACGTAACAGTAAAAAATAATCTTTTGTATATAAACTTTGGAGTGGCATCAGAAGAGATAGTTAAGAACAAGGCGTGCTTTGTGCTGGTCTTGCAAGAGAAAGGGGGAGGGAGAGAGAGAGAAGTGAGTCTCTGTTTCTGGACAAAACCAAACTAAACTAAGAGTTTTGGTGGGGGGTTGTTTTGCTAATAGCGATTTGGTCGAAGAAGAGGAGCAACTGAAAACTTTTGGAGTTGCAAGAGTTTTGAGGGTATCTGGCATTTGTTTTGTTTGATCCAAACGAAGAGCGAGCGTTGTTGTTGTTCTTTCACACACACGCGTCGCTTATTGTAAGGGTGGAAAACTACAAGAAAGGGGTTTTCTCTTCAGTTGTGTCTTTTGTTTTTCTCTATTTCAAGAAAGCTGAAAAAGGGAAGTAAATGAAAGATATGGAGTGGCCTGCTTGTCTGGATGAATATGAGAAACTTGTCATAAGGATGAACACTCCCAGGTTTGTTATCTTGTATTTTTTTTCCTTTTTTTCTCTTTCTTTAGATGTTCTTCAGTAAATAATGCGTTTGCTTTCCTTGTTGATTTTCTTCTCTTTACCAGTTTTCTTGTTGATTTTGCCATTTTTTTTTTTGGAAAATCTCGTTATTATCTGTCTCTTTTACTCTGCTTTCCTGTCTTAAGTTTATCTAACTAGAACAGAAAAAACCTGTGAATCGGTTCCAGATCTCGTTAATGGCCTCTGATCTTCGAAATTCGGTGTTAATTAAATTTAATTTATGTAGCACATCTGCTATGTATTCTTTAAGCCCTCAAGATTAAACCTAATTACTCAAATTATGTGTTATTTTTATTAATACTCTGACTTTTCTCCTCCTAGTTTCCGCTCCTCTCTAGAAATTCAATTTCGTAGATCTTTCTGTAGACTTTTCAAAGATCTCTCACCGATTTTTCTCTGACAATTAGTTCATCTAATTACTTTGAAATTAGAATTTCTATAATTTTTTTATAATAAAAAGAAGGAAGTTTCAATGACTGAAGAGACCTGACCCTTTCGCTGCTTTTCAGGGTCGTCATAGACAATGCTGTTTGCCCCACTGCGACTCTGGTTAAGGTTAGCTTCCACGAAACCTTAAATCAACTTCTCAAAACCACAAACCAATGTTCGGTTCTCACCTTACTGTCATGAAAGTTGACTAATCGCGTGAATTCCCATTTGAATTTTTCAAAGCCTTGACTGATTAGCTTTCCAATTTCTTTTCCCCTAATTCTTACAGGTTGATAGCGCTAGAAGACATGGAATCTTGTTGGAGGCCGTTCAAGTTCTCACTGATCTCAACCTCTTAATTAAGAAGGCTTACATTTCTTCTGATGGCAGATTTTTCATGGATGGTAACTTTTCTTTTTAAATTAATTATACTAATTTCATTTATTTTCTTTTTTTTTGGGTTAATAATGACTTTTTTTTTCTTTTTCTTTATTGGGTGAAGTTTTCCATGTGACTGATCTGAACGGAAACAAATTAACCGACGAGAGTGTGATTAGCTACATTGAGCAGGTAATTAAGATGTTTTTACTGTTTTTTTAGGAATTAAATTACTAAATTAATTTCCCTTTATGACCTGACTGTTAATATTGCTACAGAAATTTATGTGTGTTTTTATGTTACAGTCGCTTGAAACCATTCATTATGGAAGAAGTAACAGTTTTAACGGTTTAACTGCCCTGGAGCTGACCGGAACCGACCGTGTTGGTCTGTTGTCGGAGGTGTTTGCTGTATTAGCTGATTTACAATGTAGTGTGGTGGAAGCCAAAGTGTGGACTCACAATGGCCGGATCGCTTCATTGATTTATGTGAAAGATTGCAATTCGGGGTCCCCTATCGAGGACTCGCAACAAATTGATCGGATCGAAGCACGTTTAAGGAATGTTTTGAAAGGGGATAATGATATTAGGAGTGCCAAAATGACCGTTTCCATGGCGGTCACTCACACAGAGAGAAGGCTGCATCAAATGATGTTTGCGGATAGGGACTATGAGAGAATGCCCGTTTTGAGACATTCTACTGATTATCCGGTAGTGACAGTGCAAAATTGGGCAGATAGGAGTTACTCTGTTGTGAATGTTCAGTGTAAGGATCGGACCAAGCTTTTGTTTGATGTTGTTTGCACTTTGACGGACATGGAGTATGTTGTTTTCCATGCAACGATCAACACAGCCGGAGAGAGAGCATATCTGGTGATTAATTGCTATCAGTTTGATTCAAATTATTGTTGTATATACAGCGCCTTTAAATTTTTATTATAGTTTTTTGTTTATGAACTTGAAATTTGTTTGTTGTTTCAGGAATTCTATATTAGGCACATTGATGGAACCCCAATTAGTTCCGAACCGGAAAGGCAACGCGTAATCCAATGTCTAGAAGCTGCAGTTGGGAGAAGAGCATCTGAGGTATATATGTGTGTGTGTGTATATATTGTAATTTCTCAGCTGGATTACATCATTTATAATGTTCATTTAATTTAATCTTACAAGTGTGAATGGGCAAATTGCTTGTTGCTACAGGGTGTGAGGCTAGAACTGTGCATGGAAGATAGACAAGGTCTTTTGGCGGATGTGACAAGGACGTTCAGAGAAAATGGTCTTAATGTGACAAGGGCTGAAGTTTCAACAGAGAGAGACGAGGCACTAAACATATTCTACGTAACGGATGAAATGGGAAACCCTGCAGATCCAAAAATAATCGAAGCAGTAAGACAAAAAATCGGGTTGAGTAATTTGAAAGTGAAGGAATTGCCAATGATATATCATCAAAAGGGAGAAAGTGAAGAGCAGACAGTAGGGGTTGGTGGGGCAGTGTTGTTATCACTGGGTAGCCTGGTGAGAAGGAATCTGTACAATTTGGGATTGATCAGATCGTATTCTTAAAGTTGAAGTTGAAGAAGCAAGGTTTTTATTTTAAAAATGTTGTTGGCATGGCATATTCTTTGCTTCGGATTTCGGCTGGTGTACATAAAAATATTAGATGAAAAGGCTGGCGTTTGGTGATAGGATCCAATGAAGTTGTTATAGTTTGGTTGGTTGAATGGAGAGATTAGATATTCTTTTTTTTTTTTAAATGCTTTGTTTGAAGTACAAGTAGGAACAGAAGTAGAAGAGAGGGATCAAAAACAGTGAAGAAGAGAAAAGATTTGGATAGTGGTGGGGCTTGTGATATTAAATCTTCATGGGGGTGGCTGGCTGTGGCAGAAGGGAGGATTATTAGGTAGAACAACTTCTAAAATGGGTTTTATTCTTGTGGATCATTTTACAGTCACACATCTTGTACATAATAACTTTTTAATTAATATATTTGTTAAAGGTTGACTTCATTATTATTATTTTTTTAAAAATCATTCTTCTCATCTCTTGTCACTCTCTGTGTTCTGGTTTATCCATTATTTCTCAAATTCATGTTATAATACTAATAACACCAGAACGTGACCAGATCAGTTACTGGATGCCATTTGCCTTTTGAACGCGCTTAATCTAACAGTATATACCGGACATTGGCAGCCGCTAAAGTTGTGGGGGGGTTTGGAAGAGTTGGTGGGGGTAATTACTGTGGATTGATAAATTTTTTTAGATGCAGTTGGGATTTGATATCATTACAATAATGAAGAGGTTAACGGTATGTGCCTGCCGACTTCCCTCCTAACCTCCGTTAATAATTAAATTTAAATTAAATTAAAATTAGGTGAACTTTTAGTTTTACAGCTGGAACAGACCGCATGTCGCCCCAACCTCCTGTTGTTTTGGAATTGCAGCAACTCGTAAAATTTGGTGAATAATAAAATTCGCATTTATTCTTATGTAGGTTTTTTTTTTTTTTTTTTTTTGAAGTTTTACATCATTACTAAGACAACTCCCCCACTTAATAAGACATTTATACTAACTTTTTCACGTGATAAAAAAAAGACAATTTCATATTGGTAGATGAAAACAGAATTAAAAGGACATTTTCATGTGATCACAAATTTACCGTTATGCTGTCCGCATTCTGATGGCTAAACTATACTTGAGATTTGTTTGTTTCTACTTGTTGATATGGACATTATTTTAAAATGATTTGCTTGTTCTTTAGAATTAAATAGAAGAAAAAAAAGAGAGGAAAATAAAAGATTGACATATACACCTTAAACAAGTAGATAATAATGACCTATAATTTAGTATTATGGGAAGTTGGAACTTTTAATTAAAAAAAAAAAAAAAGAAGTTAAAATTAATTTAATAAGTCCCGCCAAATCATAACTTGTGATAAATAAACGATTTCTTTTGTTTGGTATGTATGGGTTTTCACCGATAATCCACAATGGCAAATTGTTGCGGAAAGTAGTCAAAGCTGCCAAAAAAAAAAAAAAAAGAGACAAAAAAGAGATTAGTGAGGCGGCTACCTGTCTTTGCTTTTCTGTGTTTTTATTTGTCCAACAAAACAACCACCCCTCCGACACGCGGCTTTTACTCAATTATAATTTTAAATTATCACTATTCACTACTGCTGAAAATGTACATGAAACGCAACTCTTAGACTTGGGGGGTAGCTCTAGCCTTAGTTTAAGTTGGAATAATGGTAGAAGATGAAAATTAGTGTCTAGTAGTGTCTAGAGTTTTTCATCTCCATCTCAAATTTTGATATGCTCTCGTTCTGAGTTTGTTTTCTATCATTACATAATGAATCCGATTTTGGTTGACTTTTTTATTATTGTAAAAATTAGTAATTTTACATTTAAAAAAAGGTAAATTTGTTATTTGATGTTAAAGAAGTGTAAGGATTAGTTTGTTAATGCCGTAGTTTTTAAAATAATAATTATCAGTTAAAATGTTTTGTAAAACTTATTTTTTAAGTGCTGTGAGTTTAAAAAACGGTCGTATGTATTTAATAGTCTATAAAAATAATCAGCTGTAAAGAAAATCAATTAAAATATTTTGTAAAACTTATTTTTAAAGTATCGTGAGTCTGAAAAATAGTCATATGTATTTAGTAAATCTTATTGTTAAACATGCTGTCGAAATATAAATAACTGAAATAAAAATAATATTGAATAAAATTTATTTACACATTTATAAATATGTATATAAAATAATTTTTATTGTGTATGTATAATAATTGATAATTGAAATAAAGGTTATGATATTATTATTTTTTTTATCTCAATAATCTCTTTAAATTAATGATTTTGTTTCCTAGTTAATGACAATAATTTAGATTTTTATAATATATGTGAGAATATATAAAGAATTGTACTCGAGTATAAAATTGATCCTCATAATCATATATAAAAAATCATTTCTTTCTTATTTTTTAAAATCTACTGTAATTTAAAGTGATTTTACCAAAAGTTTTTTTTTTTTAAATTTAATAAATATTATTAGTTTTTAATTTTTTAAAATTATTTTTAAATCTTTTAAAAAGTAATCCTAAATGATTCCTAAATGTAACTTTAAAAAGAAATCTGGAAATATTTTTAAAATATAATTGTTAAATTATGTTAGTGGTGAACAACTAAGCTGCCTGACTGGGACTGGGAGTCTAAAAAGGGCAGGAGACACTGTTAAAAGTGAAAGAAGGTTGAATGGGTTACCGCGTCAGCTCGCTCGGGGGACTCACGTGCTGGCAACTGCGGCGGTTAAGGCGCGTAATCTGAGGTGGCATTGAATTCATAAGATCACGGCAGCGTGCGGCTCACGTGCTTCGGCACTAGCTATGCTACGATTACATACCCTATTTGTATAATTTATTATTTATATGTGAAAAGTGGAGAGGAGGGCGAGGCCGTGGGTTTGGGGCTTCGTCTCCAAACGTGTATGATTCTACAGCGTGCCAAAAATAGAGATTCGAAATCACCCTGTTGAATTGTGATCTCTACAACCCGATGATTAATGTGTAATTATAAATTATATAATTGTCTTCTAAAAATTCTCCTACGTGTGGAATTTTAAATTGAAAAATGTTACTTTCTTCCGGTCAAACCCCGAATTAAACCAAAACGACACTATTTTGATTTTTTTTTTTTTACTTCTATGAAACGTAGTCGTTTTAGCCAAACAAAAGCAAATGTCTTTGTTTTCGTCTTCCTCTCCTCTTCGTTTCACTAGCCGAAGAAACATCAGATAAATGAACCAACAGATGATTCATTATTTATGTGATAATGTTAATTTTTTAGTATTTATCATAATTTCATATTCATTATTCGATATTTCGGCAGAGCCCCAAAAAAAAAAAAGATATAAAGATTCATTATTCCAAAATAAGATAAGAATGTTTTTGCCCATGATAAAAACTAGTTATAAATTTGGCTAAAAGAAAATCAATTTTAACCAATATTCTAATTTACAGGAAAAATGGACAAACCTTCATTACAAATCTACCAATAAGACAAGAGTGAAAAGTGATCTACAGGAAAAATGCATCAGAATATTTTTGGCCAGCTTTTATTCGTTCTTTATGATTCAATAAACGCCGAGTCGTTGGTGTCTCACCTTCAATGATGTTCGAGCAATCTACAGGTTGCTTAGGCTCAGTTTGGTATGCTTTATCAAATGGAACTGTTTCAAATCGAGCTTATAATTGTTTAGTTCTGAATCAGAGCATTTGAAGTTTTAAAAAAAAAAAAACTCTTTTAGCGACTTGAAAAAAAAAAAGAAAGGAAACCATACCAAACGGCAGAGCATTAATTATTAATATCCTTCCTTAACTACTAAACTCAAGCTAACAAAGTAATAAACCCAAATGTGCAAACAACTCTAAAAGGGGACCAATCCATTCAGCCGTCATAAATGTTTGCTTTCGGTTGACTGAAACGGCTGGTGAAACGAAGAGGAGAGGAAGACGAAAACAAAGACATTTGTTTTTGTTTGGCTAAAACGATTACGTTTCATGGAAGCAAAAAGAAAAAAAAAAAAAAACCAAAACGGCGTCGTTTTGGTTTAATTCGGGGTTTGACCCGGGGTAAATAGCAGAACTCTTCCAAATTTTCAAGCACTTCATGCTAAAGTAACTCTATATATAATACTAATTTAGTTTAGAATCTTAATACTATTGAATTATATAACTTAATAATTTTTTTGAATTTTATAAAGTTTAAAATTTTAGTTTGGAACATATACACATAATCCTTTTCTAATGAGAGCAATCTTATTTTGTTAAACTGAAGATGCACATTAAAATATATAAAAAAATATGAATTTCAATATATTAGAAATTGTGTTTTTTTTCTTCTATTTGTAGCATCCTCACTAGAGAATAATAATAATAATAATAATAATTATTATTATTATTATTATTATTATTATAATTATTATTATAATATAGTCTTTCCTCTAGTGAGTACATATTCACTTTGTTAAAGTGAGAATGCAAGCTAAAGTACCAAAAAAAAATAAAATACAGTTTTCAATACATTAAATATTAAATTTTTTATCTTTTAGTGATTCTCACTTTATAAGAATGTGGATGTTCTCACTAGAGAACTTGCTCATAATTTATAATGAGTTTCTTTTATTTATCCCATCTTTGAATCTTATTAGGCTAGCTGATCCACAAGCCATTCTTTCATACGAAATTTGAAAAAAAAAATGAATTAATTAGATAATTAAAGAAGGAAATCTAGTATATGTGACACAACTCATCATACTCCAATCAAAGCTAATTTATGCCATAAACCCATAACTTTAGATTATGCCGTTAATTTAAAATGATTTTCCGAAAGAAGTTAAATTAACCTAAACCAAAACACATTTTGTGTGCAGAATATGCCATGATTTATTGAATTGTACAGAATATTTTTTTAGATCTGTCCTTTAAGCATTTGTCTGAAATCATTTGGCATCATCTCCAAAGTCAGCTTGCGAGCACTTGGCCTTTCCGACTTTCTCAAAATACCCCATCTCATCTCAGTACCTACTGAAAGCTAGCTTCACAAGACGTACGCTACATGATATATTCTTGACACTATTAGTATTAATTGATTCTTTGATTATAAACATATAAAAACTCAGGCAGCTTTGTCAACCATTACCAAGCGAAAGTGAGTTTGGTTACATGAATATATCATCTTGTGATCACATCACAACTGTATTGCATTCTTGAAACCATCTCGATCTGCAAGGTCATATGTTCAAAAGAAACTTTTTTTCTTTACGGCCTAACTAACACCCGCTTACATTCAACAGTTAATTCGTATCCTATCATTTAAGTTTTGACAATCAGAATTTTATCATCCTCGATAGCATTGACGCACTTTTTTTTTTTTCTTCTGTTAATTTCTATATGTGACAGCTCAACCGTGACATTGCTTAATCAATGTATATATTGGCCAATCTTTGGAATCCAATCATATTATTTATTTATTTATAACGAGGTGCTAATGCCACATTATATTTTGCAAACTTAAGTCTTATATGTTGTCTTAACCCTATTGTAATTTTCTCTTAGTTAATTAACTAATACAAAGACAACGATCCAGCCAAGATAAAACCCCCCCAGCTTAGTTGGTATCTAATTAAATGGGACAAAATACGGATTATACCTTTAACAACCAAGAAAATGACACAAAATAAGCCGAAATTTAATAAACCAGCCTCGTCGTTTTGGATAAAATTAATTTTATAATTAACCGGGTACTTATGTCCAACGTGTGGTTCTAGCTGGGGTTTTATTAGCATTTGTAAGTTTGACCAACAAAGCTCAGTTGTTTGTTTACCGTTGGCCCTTTTCTTCCTGTTAGCAGATTCTCTTCCGCTAATGCTTTGCTTTGGCCTTTTCTAATTCTTGTTTTCATGCAGCCTTGAATCTCACAAAAGCATACAGTCGTATTATTATTTTTATCAGGAGATTCTCATCCAACTTTGATAACCAAGCTGTTATGTTAATTAACATCGTATACTCATATCTTCTTGTTAAATATTAATTAAGCTAATTCTACCCCCATCGTCGGCGAGTACAAGGTTGAAACCATCAGCTTGGTTGTTACCGCTTCTGTTAATTACAAAGAGTAAACTAAATACGCCAAGGAATTATTAAATTAAACAGCACCAAAGAATCTGATATGCGACAATTAAGGGTGCTGTTAAGTTATAACTGCTCGTTACAGCTCCTTCAAAATAATGTAAAAAAATGTAACATATGGTGAAATCCGCATAATTAATGTAACAGCTTTATGAAACAACAATGTTTGTTTTCCAATGCTAGCTTTGGCAGTAATTAACTTAATTAACTACATGTTGCGTGGACGGCTAGCTATTGCTTCATATGGTTCCATTTTTGCTGGAGGTGTCTCTAAATTAACCTAGGCGAAGATTGACAAATTTTGAATTTGAATTGATTTTAATTAACTTAATTTAATTTTAGGATAATGTATATCTTGATTGCCTGCAAGTGTTTGATTAATTGTAAAGTCAAATGTGGTTGCAAGGGGAATTTGTTAAAGAGGGAAGATTCAAGCTTTACCATTCGTTGAAATTTAAAAAGAATTAAGAGTTGGCTCGCAGTCGCAGGAAGGTCATTATTGTTATGTCACGTAGGGTCTTGAACTCTTAGTGCCAGGCGGCAATGGCTGCTACCGATCGCCCCTACTGAAAGCGATCGGAGTAGTTGATTCCTCTCATCGTCAGCGAGGATACATACAAAAATGAACTTTTTGCTCTCTAATAAAAAATAATAATAAATTGAAAATACAAGTGGAGTGGGGAGTATGATGATCTCATGAATGTATTGTTGCAGCCATATATGTTAGGATTTTTATCATTATTTTAGAAGAGTAGATGCAATTTAAAATGGAGAAAATAATCTTCCTAGCTATTACGGTTCCAAGAGAATGTTGCAATCATGGATTGAGGAACTTCAGTTAAATTACCGATCTCTTTTTAGCTTGCCCAAACGAGTCTTTCGGCAAAAATAAAATGTAATAAGATAAAACAGAACGACAACTTAGTAAGTAGGAAGAATTTGAACACTAATAAGATTGTCTAGTGATGCTTTCCATTTTGCCGAGTTTAATTAGGAAAATGCTAAGTATTAAAAAAAATGAGAGAATGAAGAATGTACTGAGAGGAGAGAGAGAGAAAAAAAACTGACAGAAGGGAGAGAAAAGAGACAATTCTCTCATCATTCTCTTATTGTTCTTGATATTTAGCGGCCCTCGTTTAATTATAGTCATTAAGTTGCGTCCACTTCTAGTTTAGAAAGGAACCAGCAAGATTTATCTCTTTAGTATTGTCAAGCTCGATCATGGGCTGTCGCTGCATTGTCAGGCTCGCAGTCAATTGTTTCTCTTTCTTTCTAAAACAGCTTAGCAATTGTGTGCTAAAGGAGACATCTGTCAAGACAGCAAGCACGTCCAGATTTTTAACTCTCATTCAATTTTCGTGTTGTGGGGTTTTGAATTTTTTAGTATGATTTGAATTGGGGTTTTATTGGGTTGGTTCTTTCTTGAGAAAATGGGCAAGTTGGAAAATATAAAAACTCCAGCTATGTGGAAAGCTTGTAGCATTAATGCATGCTGGTCTTTTGTTAGTTGTTAAAGTAGGGGTTGTGAATGTGGCTGTTGCTAGAGATTACGGGGCAAGTACATTCACTACAGTGTTTTATTGCCTCTGATTGGAATATGGAAATTTAGTTGTCTGAAATAAATCGATTTTGACGAGATTTTTCTTTGGTTATCATGTGGTATGTGCTATTTGCTGTCACTGCTCTGTTGCTTGTTGTGGATTTAAGTAGGACCAAGTCAAGAGGAGTAAATTAGCTGTTAGTAGTTTTGTTGCTTTAGAATAGAACCGAATAAATTATATGTGGGAATCGTGGCTGCATTACCTCCTTATATTTTGGTACTTTGTTCCTTATTTCTAGTTAGATATTTGTGTTGTGAGCCTTTAAAAAGGCCAGCTCTGAATTCAATAAAGGCGTCAAGCCAATTGGTATCCAACTCTCTAATCTCTATATCTCTTCTACTCTAAGCCTTCGTGAACCTTCTTCAAAAAATTCAGCGTATCGTTATGTTATAGGTTTTGAAGAATCTTAGAATTTGGGGGTTTTTATTTAAATATCTCCTATTTGTACTAAAATAGTAAATCTATACTCCATTACCTACATATATCTCATAAAAGTATAAAAAATTAAAAATATCCTTAAAAACTCATTTATTTATATTTTCTTTCTTTCTCATGTCTTCTACATAATAACATAATCAAATAATACTTGACTTTTTACCGAACTTAATTAAAAAGAAATTTTTCATTTCAATTTAAGTTGAGAATTCTCGACCAATTACCGAATTTCCATAAAAAGTCGAGAATTTTAATCGAATGAATATTGGACAAAGTTAAATTAAGGTCAAGTATTCTCGACTCTTTAATCGACTTGTTTGAAAAAGTTGAGAATTCTCTAAATAATTTTTTATTTCAATTGAAGTCGAGTATTCTCGACTATTTACCTGCTTAACATAGAAAAGTCGAGAATTTATATTGAATTACTAATTGTGCATGATTTGGTTGAAGTTGAGTATTCTCGACTATTTACCCGACTTCGAAGATATGGGTTCAGTTTCATACTACTTAGTTATGGTTATTTTTGTACTTTCTCTAGTTTTTTTTAAATATATATGTGTACAATTTAAGATTGTTATAATTTAAGGTGAATATTGGGTATTTTGAAGGAAATGGGGTTATATCCCAAGCAATTCTCTCTAGAATGTGGATGAATGGTGATGGTTCCAAGGTTTGTGTTGAAGGCTTGAAGAATTATTTCAATGATCTTGTAAACCTGAAAGCATGTTCGATTATTTATAATTTTAATCCTAACAGGATTGTTTTACAGAATTTTGGGGTGACAAACTGGTTGGAAATTGTCTGGCTGAGTAAATTAACAAACTTTTTGTTTGGCTCCTATCTACAAAATTTATGGAAAGAGCCAATAATGGCAAAGTTATCATGCTTCTATAAATTTAAATAAATAGGATCGGGCCATGATTTTAATTCCCGCCCCATTCTAAAATGATGAGGGATATTCCCAAACAATCACTAAACAGGAATCTTCAGGCATAGGATTGGGTTCGAAGATTGCTTCCAATTTGGAGGACAGGTTTCAGGATCATGATCCCTGCCCTGATGCCATTCCCCTAGTGAAGACTAGAAGAAAGAAGTTAGACTCCCAGAACGATCTCGTTGCGGGCCGGAGGGGAGGTCTGCTGAGAAGATGGCCGACTGGCTAAGACTAGGCCTGCCGCAATGGTGCTGTTCCAAGAATTATGGGTCCTTTTGTTTAGTGGAATATGGTAAACGAGCTGATCCGAAGAGGTAGTACAGTCTCAGACAAGACAGAGGGACACTTAAGCCCATTTTCCTTGGCCCATTGAATGAAACTCTGTTTGATTAGAATCAGATTTTCTGGGAGCCTTGACTTGTGAAGACGATCTTTCTTTTCCAGTTGAAGAAACGTTGAAACGCAGAGCCTGTAAAATTTATTTTATTGAAGAACACAAGCAGATGTATATATTAACTAATTACATACCAACCTATACTCTGCTGTAACTTTTTTTTTTTAACCTGTAGTTGTTTGTATGCGCTGAGGATTATTAACATCTCTTGCAAATTCTTACCCTGCGATTAACTTTTTTGCAAGCTTTTCTTTCTTTTTCTTGCTTACGCATGCGCAGTCGTACTTAAATTTTTTTTAATAATATAATTAGAGATAATTTTTATGTGTGTTGTTCAAGTTACGATCTAATTCGCCTATATATTTTAATTATGCAAAAGCCGAGATTCATAATGAAACCCAGCAGATGGCTAATTAAAGAAAAATTAAATCACCGTATTGTGATGATATACCTAATCTTTACCTTTTTTTTTAAAAAAAAATAAATAAAATTAAAGCAGCGCCGGCAAGGCAAGCATGTCTCTATTTTATTATTTATAAATTAAATTCATAACCATTTTGGAGCTCACACTCATCTTCTTGATAACTGGTAAAGCAATTAATCATAATAATTAAAAATTGCTCTTAAACAATTAATTATATATGAGATTCCATTTTCTGACATGGACCTCCCATATGATCACCACTTGCTTCACAGCTCAAGTGGTAATTTTCTTATTGAGAACATTTGGAGCTTTTCATTTTCATTTCTATTTTATTTTATTAAATTATGTCTCATAACCGACCAAAATTAAAATAAGAATATAATTTTTAAGCCCATTTGCGTGCCTGTATTTATTAAAACAACAGCAGAAAGGAAAGGGGAAAAAAAAACGTAGAAAAGAACAAAAAAAGAAAAGTTGTGGAGGATAATAATGTACATCGAGTTCATCACCATTTTTCCAATATTAAAAAAAATTAATATAATAATTGAATAGTTTTGGCTCGTTCTTATCTAAACCTTAATTTTTTAATATATATTTTTTGTTTTTTTTTGGGGGTAATTTAATCTAACCTTGTTCAGAAAAAGATGCCCAATGGTTCCTTTTGGTTTTGTGCAATGTATAATTGTATCAATTGCAATTTGATCTTGGTCAATGCTGTGTGGTCCCTTTATGGGCGAATTAAATTACAATTTTTTGTGACATGATTACTCCCAAAACTCTCATATTTATATAATATTTAACAGGAAATCGACATAAATATTCAACTTTTGGCAGCAAAATTAAAATAAAACTGCTCAAATTTGTTTGCTTATTTGTGAAAAACATTTCAGATCCACCAAATTAAGGGTCAAGTCTTATCAAAATAGACTTGCTTTCGGCATATTCTCAAAATTGTTTAAAACTTAATTCACATGTATTACCTAATACAAAAAAAAAGAGGGAGATATTTTTTTAAATGGTTGTGAATATATAAATTATGAGGGCTATTGACTTGGCAACTTATTAGGTAAACATCCACATGTTTAAAGGTCAAACAAATCTCAAGCTAACTCCTTTGATTTCAATATAAACAGATTATGCTTCTTGATATGTGGGAATGAGATAATGAATCCAACTATGTATGTCTATGAATAGATTAAAAATAAATAAAAAAAGGTGACTTAAGTTAAATTAAGGACTACTTATTCTCAATCTTTGTTTTTTTTTGAAAAGCTATCTTTTAAAGACATACAAAGAATTATTCGATGCTATCATTCTACAAAAAATTCTAGTATCCCACCCTTTTATGTAGACATATAGATTAATATTTTTGAATTAGTTAATAGATGAATTTTCAAATTTTATGTACCCTATTAGTTAATGGACAGCTTTACCAAGATTTAAGTTTCGAATTTTAAATCTTATATCATGTGCGCATGTGTTTTATTAATAAAATTTTAAAAAAAAAATTTGAGTTTGATATGGGCTATAATATAAAAATTATAAACTTAAGGTGGAGCGTAACACAAAAACAATGAATTTAAATGGGCCAAATAAAATAGTTTCAGTTTAAATTTTAAACTCTTTCCAATGTTGTTAACGAAATTTTGAAGTAAGATACACTGTGCGACCATAATGCACAAAATTTTGTTACACTTTTCAAAATTCTACACTTCAATCTCTCAAAGCCCTTAGAGCTCTGATCTCCGAGACATGTATAATGAAATATTTTAGAATGTAATAGAGTGCTTCAGAATTTTTCCTTTTCCTTTTTTTAATTTTAAAAATTGAAAGTTTGTTGGTGAAACGTAAAGTAACAAAAGTTTTTTTTTTAATTTATAAAATAATAGGAGTAGACACAACTCATATAAATTCTTTCATCATCTTCACTTCATAATTTGAATTCGAGAGGTCAATTAAATATCACTTCATTTGGGTACCATACAATTGTAATTTTGATAAATATATACTCATGTTTTGAAATCGACCAATCATAATAAAAAGAGAAAATAATTTAAAGGTTATGGCTATGTTGGAGTAGATTTACGGTGGAGCATGAATCTCAGCCACACACGCAAATTAATAAATAGTAAAAAACTTATTATAACTTTGATCTTGTGGTTATGAAAGAGTGTTTTACCTTAGAGCAACTTTATATATATACACAACTCATATCAATTCTTTCGTCATCTTTCACTTCATAATTTGAATTGGAGAGATCAATTAAATAAAATTGTTTGATGTACATGTATTAAGATTGTACGTAAGAGAATTTTTAAAATTTAAAAAAGAACTCACGTGAGAGTGAAATAAACACGCCGTTGTCATTTGGGTACCATACAATCGTAATTTTGATAAATATATACTCATGTTTTGAAATCGACCAATCATAATAAAAAGAGAAAATAATTTAAAGGTTATGGCTATGTTGGAGTAGATTTACGGTGGAGCACGAATCTCAGCCACACACGCAAATTAATAAATAGTAAAAAACTTATTATAACTTTGATCGTGTGGTTATGAAAGGGTGTTTTACCTTAGAGCAACTTTAATATATACACAACTCATATCAATTCTTTCGTCATCTTTCACTTCATAATTTGAATTGGAGAGATCAATTAAATAAAATTGTTTGATGTACATGTATTAAGATTGTACGTACGAGAATTTTTAAATTTTAAAAAAGAACTCACGTGAGAGTGAAATAAACACGCCGTTGTCATTTGGGTACCATACAATCGTAATTTTGATAAATATATACTCATGTTTTGAAATCGACCAATCATAATAAAAAGAGAAAATAATTTAAAGGTTATGACTATGTTGGAGTAGATTTACGGTGGAGCACGAATCTCAGCCACACACGCAAATTAATAAATAGTAAAAAACTTATTATAACTTTGATCGTGTGGTTATGAAATGGTGCTTTACCTTAGAGCAACTTCAACATATACACAACTCATATCAATTCTTTCGTCATCTTTCACTTCATAATTTGAATTTGAGAGGTCAATTAAATAAAATTGTTTGACGTACACGTATTAAGATTGTACGTAAGAGAATTTTTAAATTTTAAAAAAGAACTCACGTGAGGATGAAATAAACACGCAGTTGTCATTTGGGTACCATAAAATGGTAATTTTTTTTAAAATTGACCAATCATAATAAAAAAGAGAAAATAATTTAAAACAGGTGTTGTGCTGGGTATAAATCATTTTGTCTTAATTTTGCACCAATCCAGGAACCAGATTCTTCTGAAATGAAACGGTTTCGTAGAAGAATTATTTCCTGCCACTTGCTAAGCGAAAAGTGATGTTACCACCAACATAATAATACGTTAAATATTTTATACAAAAACAGAGACTAGGAATAGAAGAAAAGCCAATGCCATTCTCAGATTGCATCACTCTGTTTTACTTTCATTTCATTTCCTGTTTCGTCTCTTAATTTTATTTCTTTCAACTTTTTTTTTAAAAAAAATTTTTTTGGGGCCCTTTTCTCCACAACCAATCTGCCCAGAGCTTTTGCGGCTTGTTTTATTAATCTGAACGCCATGGACAAAAGCAGAAATTTGAAACGTAACGAGAGTGGAAAGAAGCAGAAATAATAATTAACGTTTTATTTTTAATTTTTCTTAAATATCGTCATTTATTATTTTATTTATACTTTTTGTTTCTACAAGTAATGCTGGCTGGGACCATAAAGTTTCATGCTTGCCTTATGCCACTCCTCTTTTTACCTTTTCTACATAATTTCTTAATGCTTTTGCAACCTATATTTACTTGACATTCACTCAATAACATTTAATTAATTAAATATATAATAATTATTATATTAATTTGTCCACTTTCTCTGCCCTTAAAAAGAAATTCATCTACCCACTTTCATATTTAATTTAATTTATTTCCCCACCGGATTCCAACCAAAACACATAATTAATTATCAGCAAATTCAACATAAAATATTAACCATTAGAATAATAATATTATTATTAAACATTTTCTTTTTCATTTTCATTTTTAACTCTATTTCAGACAAACTGAGAGGAGTTTTAGCAAACCCAAATTAGTTCAACAATAAAAATCAAACTTTTCTTATTATCTCATCATTTTCATTTCAAAACTTCAAAATCCAGAAAATCACTTCGCTTAAAATTCACCTTTTTTTTCTTCAAAATTCCCACAAACCAAAACCAAAATTTTCCCCCCCAAAAAAAAAAAAAATCAGAAAATAAGAAAAACCACACCATTTTCAAGCTCAGTTTCAGCTTAAACTCAGATTTTTAACGTAAAAAATCAACTCAAAAACACTACTTTTTCACAAACAATATAATCACTGAAAAACACTCTTGTTCTTGCTCATCAGCTTGTTGTAAGCTCACGCTTCACCAAGTTTAAGGATTTTTTTTTTTTTAATTTCTGGTTTTTCAAGTTTAATTTTTTTTTTTTTTAGTTTTAGCTTTGATTTTTAGTTTACTGAGCTTAATACTCCAAATGGATTTTCTCTAAAACCCTTAAAAAAAAAACTAAAAATAAAAATAGGAACTTTAGGGTTTATCAATGGAAGCAACAGCAACAAGAGAAGCAGTAACTTCAGCAACTACTGGAGTCACTGTTGTTGGATCCGATGCTCCGTCTGAGTTCCACATAGCTCCAAGATCCGAAAACCCGACTCTGACATCCGCCCCTCCTCCGCCGGCGACGCAACCTCCGGCACCAGCGCCGCCGCCGGCGTTGCCTCTGAAGAAAAAACGGGGCAGGCCCAGAAAGTACGGACCGGATGGGACAGTCACCATGGCTCTCTCACCCAAGCCGATATCCTCGGCGGCGCCGTCACCTCCGGTGATTGACTTCTCGGCCGAGAAACCGAGGAAAGTCAAGCCGGCTAGTTCGTTCAGCAAGTCAAAGTATGAGGTGGAAAATATAGGTAAATTTCAAAGAAAAGAAAAAAATTGATTTTTATGAATACCCTTGTGTGCTTTTGTGCTCGTTGTGCTGTTAAAGTTTCGATTTTTAAAGGTTTTTATTGGGCTTGGTGGTTCAGTTTTGCGTATGTGAACTGGGATTTATGTGCTGTTACGTTGTTGGGTAGAAGTGGGACCTCTGATTAGATGCTCGTATTGAGGGATTTTGGTTTGTGTGTGGTGTTGGTTTCAAAAGGATCGCTTAGTAGTTTTTTTTTTTTTTTTGGGTTAGTTTGAGAATTATGGAATCTTCTTGTTATGTGGTGTCATTTGGGTACTTAAAAGGAAGGTTCTATTTTTGGCAACCTGCTATGTTCAACTCTGCCAACCAGTTCTCTTTAGTCTTTCAACTGGACACCTGTAATACTTTTTAACTTACTGACCCATCTATTGCCTGTGTTGAACAGAAAGGAGTCGTTACTTGTTATTTAGTTCTGGTGTTGGTGTTAGAGTGTCATTAAACTGAGGTATTTGAGAGGTGTTTGTTCCTTTTTGAAGTATTGTGTCCTACCTGGTGTGATTTTATCTGTCAAGTGGGTCTGGGTGAGCCTGGGAAGTTATGGTTTTGACTTCTCATATGTGCCACCTTTTATGTGGTTGGGCTTGGGGTGTTGATGTTTTCTGAAGCTGAAGTGAATAACATGGGGTTAAACATCATTACTAATATAGCTGTCCTGCTTGTCATTTCATTGGCTACTTTAGTTATCATAGGATCTTCACTGTATAACTTTCAAGCACGATAAAGCTTGAGAAAAGACATGATATTGATTTTCACTCCATTAGTCTAATTTTAAGGGTTTTGGTGGAAATTGACAGCATATCATGGCATTGTTTGATAATTTTTTTTAAAAAAATTATCTAGCCTAACGGCAACCCAATCCCCCCCCCCCCCCATACTGATGTGTTCCTTTTTTTTTTTTGGGGGGGGGGGGGTGGGGGTGTTGAACCCTCAGTTTTCAACATAAGAGATTTTATCATCTCAACTAGATGGCACCCACAATATATGTTATATTGAATATATTCTAAAATAGCAAGGGGTTAATCCCAAAATAAAACTTGCCAAACTTGACTGTCTTATGCAAAAGAATTTGGTAGCTGTGAAAAGCACTTGAATGTAACTTGATTGTATCATGTACAAAAGAATTTATTGTTTGCTTGATGGTCTATGCATTATCTTTGTGTGTGTGTGTGTGTGTATAAAAAATATGTTGCATTGTTGCTGCTTCCTTGCCATGGTTACTGATCTTGTAGGAATTTGCTTTTTTGTAGGAGAATGGGTCGCATGCTCTGTTGGTGCTAATTTTACACCGCATATCATCACTGTTAATACAGGCGAGGTAAATGTTGATCATAGCAGGTGTCGTGTGCTGTTGTTTGCGAGATGTTTCGTCTGTATTTTAATTGGATTTTATGTGTTCATCACTGGGAAAGAGGATTGAAAGATTGGATATCATTCTGGGTTTTGGTCTTTCCTGACATCACATTTGACCTGGGAAAGGGGTGAAAAGTGAAATAGCAGGACTGTATATCTTTTTACTTTTGTGCAGATATGTTATGTTTAAAAGTTAAATGCGTTAGTCATATCTGATGAAGGGCAATCAGCAAAATGAGAAAGTATTGCAAATTAGTTTTTCCACTAGTGTTTCTAAAACGGTATCTCCATTTGTAGGTTTAGAATAGGTCATCTACTAACCTGCTATGATCATGATTTCTTAGGATGTTACAATGAAGATCATATCTTTTTCTCAACAAGGACCACGGGCTATATGCATTCTTTCTGCAAATGGTGTGATTTCAAGTGTTACACTCCGCCAGCCTGATTCTTCTGGGGGTACATTAACATACGAGGTAAGGGATTTTGTCATTGAATGAGGTGCTTTTCTTTTATCCCTGTTCTATTTGATGGCTGTTTTTTAAGGAGATGGGAATATGGTGCTGTTCATTTTACAGACTCATGTTATATTTTGTATAGTTGTTTTTTCTTATTCAGATTTCACCTATTGAATGACGATCCTCATATTTTCATATTCTTATGAATATACTGTAGTTAAATGAAGATCTAATTTTCATCAAAATTTTAGCGATGTTAACAGACATACATTATTATATTCTATTGACATATTTCTCTCAGAAAGCACTCCTCTACTTCCCTTGTCTTTTGTAAAATACAAAAAATAACATCTCAAAATCCCTCTCTCTTCTTCTCTCCCAATTTTACAGTAATATTTGTTTTGCTTCTTATTATTTTTGAGTTTCCTTGGGATCTATAATTCTCGTCTAAAACTATTGAAAAAAGTATTCTCCTCTTACTATTTCCATCTGAATTCTTATGTTTTGAAGATTTCTTATTTCCATCACTCATGAGATTTTAATGCGTGCATTATGTCTTAAGCTGCAATATGCCCCCAGCTAGTCTCTGCTTGATGCTTCTGAGATGTTTTGTAACCTCCTTTTGAATATAAATCTTCCATATCTATGCATAAGACTTGAGATGCATATCTAAAGATGAGATTTTAAATATGGTGCTTCCGAAGATGCAACCTGAAATCCATTTCTATATTGTTTGTCAGGAGATAGATGTGCTCTTCCTCTTCAATTCCATGAGACCTTATTCTTGTTCCTTATTATAAAGTTTGAACTTATGATAAAGTAGTTAATTTGATATAATTCACTTCAAATGCGTCTGAATGTAATTACCGAGATGAGTACTGTAGCACCTTGGTATTAGAATTAATTATAATGACTTCGTTGGATAAGCCACGATTCATCTGCTTGTTTGGTTGTTTAGTGAAAAAAATTAATCAGAGATATCATCACTGGGTACATCTTATCATACTAAGTTGCTATGATTATATGCGTCTTTGTAATTGTAATGGTACTTGATGATTTTGTTACATGTAGGGCCAATAGAAATGCCTTCAATGTAGGTGTAAGCTTCCAAAGTGGTGAGGTGCAGTCAGAAAGGATCAGTAGTTGTTGATTGCTTAGTGCTTTAGTTATGATTGTGCATTTGTCCTTAGATCAGAAGGATACCAGAGCAGTGCATTTGGGATAGCCCAATGATGGATGGTGGTCGTTGATGATTTGCCTTGTAAAACTAATTAGGATTATTGCACAATCCTTTTCTGCTGTGCTGTTTTGTCTAGGCTTTTATTCGTCACATGTCTACCTGATCTTGTGTCATATTTCCCTTGTGTAGTGCAGTTATTGGTTTTTGTTGACTCAACAATATTCACAATTTTCACCATCTTTCACCTATTATGCAACCATCCAAGTTTTCATGCATGCTTTCATCTCTTCTTATGTTCCTATTGTCAATCTGTTTGTCAACCTGTTCCCAGTTCAGTTCCCATTTCATTGGTAGCCTGCAGAAAATCATCCGTTCCCTCTGTTATTCTTGCAGGGTAGATTTGAGATTCTTTCCTTGTCTGGATCATTCATGCCCAGTGACAGTGGAGGAACAAGGAGCAGATCTGGTGGGATGAGTGTGTCGTTAGCAAGTCCCGATGGTCGTGTTGTGGGTGGTGGGGTTGCTGGTCTATTAGTAGCGGCAAGTCCTGTGCAGGTTTGGCTTTTATATTTCAATTGTAATTTCTTTGGAAGTTCCAATTCTGTGAAGCATTGGAGAGCCATAATTTCTGAAAGGCCTTTATTTTCCTTGGTATCAGGTCGTGGTTGGCAGTTTTTTGGCTGGGAACCAGCATGAGCAAAAGCACAAGAAACAGAAAAATGAACCCATATCAATCGCCACCCCAACTGCAGCCATTCCTATTTCTAGTGCTGATCCAAAAGGAAGTCTTACAACTTCCACCTTCCGCGGAGATGGTTGGTCTTCGTTGCCATCAGATTCAAGGAATAAGCCAACTGACATTAATGCATCATTGCCTGTAGGGTAATGTAAAGAGCTTCACCTCATTGTGCATTGTAAGGATTGTCACTGACAACACTGCTCCATTAATTGATATCTCACCTCCTCTTGTTTGTTTTGTCTGTAAACTTATGGAATTATTGGTGCTGGCATAATGATTTTTCATCCGGAGGTTTTACCCTTCTTCCTCTTAGGTAGTATTTTAGTTAGCTGATTAGGTAGGCTTCTGCCGCTGTTGTGTCATGTAGAATATTTCAATGTAACATTTTCAAATTTAGAGTTGCCTTTTCTTCCGAGTGATGATAATGATGATTTCACCATTGTTGTGTTTTGTCATCCGTCTCCCATTCTTCACTTTCGAGGCACTTGTTTATGTTTCTTCACAGAACCATAATTAAAAAAAATTATGATAATTATGATATGAAGCATCCAAGCTGCGCAGAGAAATTGTTTGTTTAATAAAGTTCGAGCTTGATCTGCCAACAAATCCTGTTCAAGTTTTCTATTTTAGTAGAAAATTAAACAAAGGTCAATGTTACAGAAAACATATGATTGGTAATATGAGTTGAAATATTTTAATGACCTGTTAACTTCAAATTATCCCTAAATCAACGGATGTTTTGTCATCAAAGGGTTACATCATACCTCAAAAATCATTTTTTTTTCGGCTGAAAAGAAAATTCAAAAGTGGTTGAGTTGAAAACTGAGGCGAAATTGTACCAAGCAACAAGTAAACAAGTCGGGAGAATATTCCAACCATGACAATTTTTCCACGCTTGATTAAAAGATTGGTAAAATTTCTTTCCAAAAAAAAAAAGAATGGTAAAATATTTTCCAGTCCCAATGAAGAGAAGTAAGTATGAAGTCTGAACATTCATTTAGCAGATGCCGCGTTTAGAATTAAAAAAATCTTACTAATCATTGGAGCCTGGAGGCTGGAGAAGAGGAAAATCATGCTGAGTTGCAGATAGCCCGTACGTAATAGTTTGTCATTTAGTAGTTTAAGAAAAGAAAGCAGTCTCAATTAATTTAATTACCAGCCAAGTATGTTATCAGGGCGATTGCTATTGGCTTGGACTGCACTTGAACTTAACACAAGCGTATTGGCAGCCGCTGTACGGAGAGATCCGATTACTTGCCTTTCAAGTATACAGCAATGTACAGTAAAAATTTTGTATCAACGTGTTTGTCAACTAGATCTCCTTGGGAAACGGCAAAATTGGACCTGTTCATTTGGAAAGATCCTAAGTGTTTCCGCACAATATTAAACGATAGTAACGCAAGAAACTTCCCAGTATTAATTCTACGCTTGGAAGTTTTCATTACTTGATTAAATGAACTTACACAATTTCCCTGTCACGGTGATTATAATACCAAAAATACACTCTACGTCCACTATATATTCTGAGAAAATTACCTTCGGCGAACGTATGCAGACTTGAACTGGAATATATATAAGAAACCTCCTTGCTAGAGTATAAGTACAACACAGAGAATCAATAGATTCCATTTGTATGCGTGTGCATGAAGCTTGGTGGGACACCGGTATCTGTCATCCTAATTATGTTTGCAGCTGCCTTTCTGTTCCTGAAACACTCGTTATTCTCGAATCCTCTTTTGCTGTTTTCGCTGTTTAACACTATCGTTTTGGCTATCATGGTTGGAAGCTTCAGGCCGTGTACTTATGACTTTGACGAGATCTTGCATTTTTTTTGCAGTTCTGACGAACTTGAGGTAGTAGATATGCATGAGAATATCATGGAATACAGTGATGATGAGGATGACTATGATCATGAATATCATGGTTCTGATGGTTATGATGAAGATGATGATGACAACGGTAGCGATGATGAAGTTGGTTGGGAGGATGATGACAACAGTAGGGATGATGAAGGATGTGATGATAATTTGCAGAAAAGAATTGAGGACTTCATTGCTGAGGCCTACAATAGATGGAAGGAAGAGAAGTTAAGGGACAAGCTCAGGCCTAGCTGAACACGTACCATGCATACATTCCTGAACTCTGAAGTCACTTGTAAATATGTTTCAGTTTGTGTTCATGTTGCCCCTGGATTTGTTTCCTATCTCTCTCTCTCTCTTTTTTTCCCCCACTGGGGATAATTCACTGTACTATCATTTTTGTATAACTCCTTTGGCTCTGGTTTATTTTAAAGTAAAATTTTGTTGATAATGAAACAAAATCTTTGTGATGATACTTTTGCATGACTTTGAATAATAGATTTCAAAATCATGGGACACTTACGCACTCCTCCGATTCAATCGGCAAAACGGCATACATGCTTCTCTTTTTATATAATTGAAAAGCTCTCTCACTAGTTATTATTATCGACCCTTTATTACCAGTGAGCAAGGCCGTCAGAAAGCTGCTGAGGTGACCCTTCCGATAGGGCAGCAGATGAAGTATTTGAACTTTCCCCTAATGCTTTGCGCACAAGGACAGTGAGATAGGAAATCCTCCACTGAACAAGCTAAAAAAATCAATGAATTGTGGAACTGAACAAAGAGAAAATGTAATGCCTCTCAAAACAGGCAACCATCAAATTCTTTGTAGGTTTTATTAGATGTAAATTACACATTTCAGAGCAAACTTCTACAAGAATAATTCGATTGAGTAGTTAATTTTACAAGTAGATGAATGAAATTACGAAAGATAAAATATTTGATGACTTCAGTCTACTCAGTGGAGAATCAATGAATACACTAACCAAGACCTGTTCCAGCATCTTTACGAGGCATATCTTCCTTAATACGAGGTGGCCTGATTATACGATCTATCAGCCCATATTCAAGAGCCTCCTGGGAACCAAAGCGTTTAATCCTACTTAAATCCTTCGTAATCTGCATACACAGATTTCCATAATTGAATAAAAATATGAAGTGAATAAAAATGATGTTTTGCATAGTGTTAAAAATATATCAAAGACAAGAAAGTCACACACAAATCTTTGTCAAAATTGTGCCAAAAAGTTCATCATAGTTCAACATGAGAAAAAATGGAACTTACTGACAGCCTGCAATTAAAACGGTAACTGATGTGCTTGCTCATCATTCAGTAACCCATGAAACATTATAAAAATCAGCTTTTGGCACACTCACCTTCTCAAAGGGCTGACCTGTTTTCCTAGACAACTCCTTGAAAATGTAATCTCTGACTCTAAGAAGCTCATCTGCTTCATTACGAATGTCATCAGCCTGGCAAAAAAGATTTCCTCTTTTTTTTAAATCATGATTATCATAAGGAAAACATAAAAACCGGCTTCAGGAAGTATCCAGGATAGCTGTGCTTAATATGATGGCAATCCTACCTGACCGCGAGCTGCACCAGCTGGAGAGTCTAAAGCAATTCTCGAAAGAGGCATTGCAGACCGATTACCCTTCAGCAGAATATCATAAAGTAAACATCAATGTGGAACATCAGATTTCACCTATCTTATATTGCAATGAAATTAAGATGGTGAACATAAAAGACAAAAATGACCATCCATAAAGTATTTTGCTTCTGATATACAACTGGCCACATGTACAAAGCACCATGAAAGCATTACAAACTAAATAAATATCTCATCTGAGCAAAAGGTTCCTTTGCTAGAGTCTAGAGAAGATCACAAGATGTTGGTAAAAGCTGTTCATAGATCAAGGCACCATTTACTGTAGGCTGTAGCCATCACTAATCGAATCAATCAAATTTCCTATTTAGGGGGGACAACTTTACGAAACCATGCCGCATCATTTTAGTTTCCTTAACCCCACATCTCTCTTATGAGAGATGGAACCACAAAATTTTTGTCAACTCTGATTCCCATGGAGAAGAAAAATAGCCATTACCTTTTCTCCACCTGCTAGAAGAAACCCTGCTAAATGATAGGCAAAGCCCACACAGTGAGTGCCAACAGGACTCTTCAAGCTCTGCATAGTGTCGTAAATTGCCAAGGTGGGAGTAACCTGGAACCAGAGCCAGTTTTCAGCAGCATAGTACCATGATATAAGCAACAGGAAAATAAGAAAGAATTAGGAAGTCAACTGCAAAATCTTGATTTATTAGAACTTACATCCCCACCAGGACCGTTGATGTACATATAAACCCTTTTGGAATCATCAACACTGTCTAGATACAACATCGTTGCCAATATTTGGTTGCTAAATTCTTCATCTATATTTTGCCCAATGAAAATAACACGTTCTCGATACTGCAAACAAGAATTACGATAGTTTCTTCAAGATCGAAAAGATAATAAGAAAACTCAATATCTAGTAAATGTAAAGACCTAGAATGCATACTGGGTTATCCATGCACATCTTAAACTAGCTCATAAATAAGGCTCAAGGACAAATAATGGAGAAGGAAAACACGTGAAAACTGGCAGCATCCATTTGAACAAGCAAGAGCAGGCTCATAAGGAAGTTAGAATCATCTAATCAAGTCAATAGCCTTGGAGGCTCCATTCTGGCAAGATAAGGTGGATGGTTCACCCCATGATGTTTGTTACATGCATATTAACATTAAAGTCATGAAACCTTTCAAGTCAGAAACTAACACTAACCATTATCTTAAAAGCAAAATGTGTTGTGATAACTTACTAGGGCATTCCATAGATCAACCCATTGCCAAGATCCCTCACCAGGCGTCCTATAAAGCACTTTTGGTGTCCCAATTGGCATCATTGCAATTCGTCCCCTTATTGGTTTATCATTACGAATCCTGCAGTAGAAATGTATCATGCACACAATACTATATTGATACAGCTAATAGAGAAACCACTTTGGAGTTCAACCTTTACTTGAGACAAAATATCTGAGAAGAGAAAGGAGGGGCGGGCGCCGGGGGGGGGAGCGAAGGGAGGGAAGGACAAAATGAAAGAATAAGCTAGCAGCAACTAACAACACCAAAGAATTCCAACCAACACAAGCAAAAGATCTCCAATCAATAAAATATGCTTTGCATCCAGATTAAATTTTTAATCAAACCAAATCAAAACACATTAAATCTGTCACTAGAAATTTTGAATAAATAAATAACAAATACACTTTAGAGTTGCAATTTAAGCGGGCTTTATCCAAATATCAATTACATACTAATATCTAATCTTCGAGCTCTACCAATGAAATTGAAGGGGTTTAAATGAACCGATTAAGCTAATTACCCGGAGTAGAGGCTCTTATGAACTCTGCCATAGAATTCAGCACTCAAATTAGGTTTCCCAGTTCCAAAAACACCTACAAAAGCATTCCGCCGGGGGGGAAGGGGGGAACCAACAACCGTTACACAGAGAAAGCTCAGTGAGAGAATAAAATTAAACAAAGAAGGACAGTAAAAGAACAAACAAACTTGGTGATTGAATCTTTAATCCAGAATAAAGCTTGAGGTTACAGCTGCCAAAAAAAGATAAACCGCAAATTAATTACTAAGCAACATTAATTACATCTTTCTTATAATGTTATTCATTAAAAAAAAAAAATTGTAACAAAGAGGGAAACCTCAGAGAAGGTTGATATAAGTTTGCGTTAAGAGAAACGGACATGTTTAGCGCGAGAGAGTGAACTGCAACTGGTTTGCCCGGTCGGTGAAGAACAAGTCTTTGGGGATTATATCCAGGATTAAATTGGATGCTGCCGATAATACTGTGCGCTCATTCAGTAATGATCTGCACCGTTGAACTGCCCAAAATGACAGGTGGATGAGCGGCGCGATATTAACACTTAACAGTATCCAAAAGACTATAATGCCCGACTGTAGATATAAATTAAGTTTTTCAAATTTTTGTTTACAAATATAAACCTCTATAATTATGTTATTCTTACGTCGTTTATGATTTACTTATTTTTTGTAAACGAAAAAGTATGTAATTCTAAGTGAATCATTAATATTATTTAGCTGTAAATTCACATCGCCCTTGAGAGTTCATCGAATTCGAGTAATATTAAAAGTATTTAGTAAGCGAGGTCATTATCTCCATTATCCCATCCAAACCCTTGAAAATTAAAAAGGAATCACTTTTGAAACTAGTTTTCAATATTGCATAAAAATATGATCATTGGAATAAATAAAACGAAAGAAATATGATGTAACGAATAGCATTACTCGATACGAAAACAAACGCTTGCACGACAGCTGTAAAAGTGTTGAAAATGCAGAAAATAGCGTACGGTGGATGCTAAAAGGCAAAAGCCTAAAATAATTGCAGCTCAACATTAGCAGCTCATCATAGTCCAATTTGCAGGCCAGTATTAATCAGCGAATAACTTTCCAAGTATGTTGTTGGAGAGTCTGGTTCGTTTTACAGAGAAGTAAACTGATTGCCCTGTAGAACTAACCATCAAAGATGAGACAGTTTTCAACACCATTACATCTTTCACGTAAGACTGCGAATAGAAATAAGAGGGGGAAAAAAAAAATGGAGTCATGCAGGCTTCTCATAAGAATTCTGGTCTCTAAACTCAGCAATTGCACTCCGTATCATTTCAGCCATATTCGGTTGCACAAAGAGGTGAGTACTATCCAGAATATGTATTATGAACTTCTGTGATTGTGGCATTGAAGCATTCATATTGATGATGAATTGTGCCATGGGTATGTCACTGCGATTCAAACATGATCAAAGTCTTTCAGCAACAAACAGGAAATGGAGGAGGGTAATCATAAAGCAAAACATCCACATATATAAAATGTACAGACCACCCTTTGCACCTATTAGTATATACAAGTCATAAAGCAGCCCATAATTAAAAGTTAGAGGTAAATTGCTGTGCATCTCTCCAAATTTTTTGACCGGTGCTTATTTTTTAGCTGCTATGGAAGTTCATGAAATATACTGAGTATAATATGCATCAACATCACATTTTGCCTAGAGGATACTAAAATGCTGTTATTAATATCCAAGCAAATCCACGAAAGAAAACAAGACTTTCATTACCGTTTGCACATTCACATCTTTAGTGTAGAAGTGTTTCTGAGCTTTGGGTGGGTGTCAAAAATCATCCTACTAGTCATTTTTAAGCAGCTACTAAGAACAGTACACCAATCGCACCCATGGCAGAAAGTCAGAAACCCCCCCCCCCCCCCCCAAAAAAACAAGAACCGAAAACGGGGGTTATTAACTCTTAAAGCTAGAACTCCCAAGAAAAATTGGCAAAATGCAACAAATTTACCATCAATTATCAATCCTTATGATACTCACCAGGAAATAAACAGTCCTTTAATGGCGTTCACCATAATGAATCAGCAAGCTTAGGAGCCTGAACTGCAAAGGCAAATGCAATTGCAAATCAGAGCATAGTTACTGATCGAATGCATGAACAGTCCACCCAATCAGACTCGGAAAGATTTGACATGTAAAACAATATTTAGATTCTGGTACATGTATCTAAATGATGTATATATGTAACGCATACTTTTTTTAATTTAAATTTAATCATACAAAAAACACTAATCGGTAAACACTTGAAAAGAACATATAACAGTAATAGAAAACAAGGATCTTCGACAACAGCTTGCCAAACAGACAAAGGTTATGCTTCATAATTTTAAATAGTGATGGCGAAATCCGGATGCATTCTCGCTCCGGATCCGGAAAAAATCAGCAGATATTAATTATCAAGAATTCACAAATTTGTTATCTTTTCAATCCCATTCAACATAAACGAAAACCGTATTAATACAATCATACGGAACAAGTTAACAACAAATAATTCGAAATATACCCAAAAATTTAAAAAAAAAAAAAAAAGAGCTTGATGCCAGCAAAAATTCGAACTAACTGGTGCGACGGTGGCAGTGTAGCACGGTGCGAGCAGCCGTGGCTACAGTCTACGGCGTTCAGGCTGTGGCGGCTACTCGAAAAGAAATAGAGGAAGAACCTGAAAACAGAGGGGGAGACCGTCGTTCCGAGAAAGATGGTGAGAATCAAGGATTGCTCCGAAAACTCATTATTTTTAATTTTTTATTATTTGAGGGATCAAGATAGCTACATAACACAGACAACCCGGAATGAAGTCGAGTTACCAAAATGCCCTATAATTACACCCCAGGTATTACAGACATCTGGTTCAAATGGCCAACGGGCCGTGCCGGTCGGCCCATCCAATGAAAGCTCGTTATCTGCTCATACTCGTGCTGTACCGTGCCCAACATGCTCTTTGTATCATGTTGTGTTGTGTCGTTTCATTCTTCTTTTTTCTTAAGCCTGACCCGTACACATGTCGTGCCCGTATTGTACCGTTAGCCATGTCATGTCGTGCTTAAAAAAAACATAATTAGTTTTTAAAAAAGAAATTAAGAGGGTATACTAAGTTGTTAGCGTATTCTTTTTAAGTTTATGTATTTTTTTGGATCCATATTCCTTTAGTCAAAATCAATAGAATAAAAAGTTTAAAACTCAAGTCCATATTCAATAATGATAAATTAATAATAATAAGAGAATATAATACTAATTACTTAGTTAGATCCTACGGTATTAGAATTTTTTTAATACTTAACAACAACAACAATAATAAATTTTTCTTAAGAATTAATTTAATTATTAACTTGGACTTATATAAAGTCATAGATTATAGTCCATAATAACATTAATACATATTTATAAGTTTATTTATTAAAATTATGATATTCATTATTAATTTAATAAATTATAAACATAAAATAATTAGAGTATTTTTTTTAAACTGAGAATTAAATGAATTTAAAAAACTTACGCTAATAAAAAATATTAAAAGATTTAACTTAAAGCTATTTATAAAAGAATAAAATTTTAAATTTACTTTCATTAAAAAGTAAAACGTAGTTATGACATGTTATTTCTAATTATGTCATATTTTAAATGTCTGCGTGCCTAAAATTCTAAGTATGTGGGTGCCTAAAATTCTACGTCCGTCTCAATCCTCTTGCATGTCATGTTGTGCCACAAGCCCCGCCTAAACATGCTTTTACCGTGCCGTGGCAGCCATTTATAAAATTACCCAAAATCAAGAGAGTACAAAGAGAAGTTAAACCAAATTTTGTTTCCTTTTTATTATTCATTTTTCCTCTTCTCTCCTCTTTTCAACGAACTCCAGGAACTCCGGCGAAAAGGGAAAATTTTATTGACTGGAAACAAAATCCTTCCGAGAGGTCGAAAATCAAATCGCTAAGGAACAACAAAAGGAACCAGGACAAAGTCACCCGACAGGATAACAGTAGTTTGCGACTAATATTATCTTCCCTTCACTATTTGCTTGAGCAACACCAGGAAGTACTAATGGTACTCCTGTTTATCTCTCTTGGTGGATTAATTATCTTTTCTCTTCTGACTGAATTATCCAAAAGAATTTATATCATGTGAGCCTCAAAAAGCATGAATAAATTATAACAGCAGCATTTGGTCTCAAGGCCAGATATTGCAAACTGGCTAAAGGAAAAAACTTAGTAACAAACCGAGAGAACTCAAATCTAAGATCAAAGACCGTGTATGATGCCTGAAACTATAATTCCGTTAATCAACAATTCCAAACTAATAATATATGTGGTTACAAAAAGCTCCATTCTGAAACAAGGCTGCGTACTGGCATGAACCCTGAAACAATAATACAAGAGCAGCTTCTGCTACTCAATAACACTTTCATTTAAAGACCAGTGAAGTCCAGTGAAGTCCAGTGAAGTAAGCATTCATCGCCAATCATTCATCGTGGTCTTCCAAAGCGCACCAAATCATCCTGCAAAGTCGTACGATTGCGTGCAAACAATTGCGATTAATTAGTTTATTGAACTGAAACAACAACTCTTAAAAGCTAGCAATGTTAGAATATCACGAACCAGAATATGCTGAGGAAGAGGAGAAATATGAGATACGCAAGTTTGAAAAGCCGTTGCTTCTTTTCCCAATGAAGCTGGTTGAATATCTCAGTTACATCTACCAGGTGTTGTCTCTGTGTGTAACTAATAACAAGGGAGAAATTGAAATATAAAAGTTGCCAGTTTACATCAAATGCAACAGCAAAATTACATAACCGGTGCTCCAGTTTACCGTTGCCGGGATGAGTTAGCTATTTCTATTTGCATCATGGCAATGAAAAGTCATTTTTGAAGAACACAATTGCAATATACAGTATCACGGATACAGACACACAGCGCATCTCATAAGACATGAACAGGAGATGAGGAGAAACTAAGTATACTTTCAAATATCCAGCTACATCATGATTTATGTATGTTCCACAATGTTTCATTCCTAGATACAAGTTTAAACAACCATAGTGACGCAGCAGGATTCATGAATGCAAGTTAAATCATGTTGTCTGGGAAGATGGAGCCCAGCAGTTCTTGACGAGGTGAACATCATAAATCACTTTGTTGAACCCAGGGAAGAGTAGCCCGGAAATTCTAAACACAGTGAGAACTAGATATGATTCTAATCTAGACAACTCAACACCATGAGATTTTGGCAAAACACCCAACATGTGAGGTTAAAACTTAATAACAAACATATCAGGGTAACACAAAGACAAATTTTATTAATTCAACTATTAACTAAAACAATAACAAGATCTCTCTAATTTTAATAAGGTTAACCCATTTCCCTAAGTAAGCTTAAATGAAAAAAGTGAATCATAATTAAACTTAAAATCAAAAACCTAAAAACATACCTAATTTGACTCTAAATAAAATGGAAAATAACAAAAAGACTAAAAACAATTAAAATTCTTAAAACTGTCCTCCATCACATAGTTCCTCAACACATACACATCTCTACTTTCTACTCCTAAAAAAAATTATTTGACTGATTATTTCATCATCCTGATGACTGAAATTAGGTATGCCAATGAGTTTGGAGAATTGCAGTGTACATTAACAAACGTGACTCCATTATACAGAAGCTGTAGAACACAAATAAAACTTGGAACTCCATTGGGTGTGCCTCATGGGAAGCTTACTACTTAAAACAGTAGCCATGTGTCAGAGTCAAATAGAACTTACAGTCTGACATTGTAGTAGAGGTACGGAACACACAAGAGTGACATAAACCAATGCCCTGTTATCAGAAAGAAGACACAAAGAACCCCTTCCGTGATAAATTCTGGCAAAACGACTTTGTTAATTCGAGAGGAGGAGTCATAAGGGTTGATATAATCAAACTCTAGATCCGCTAAGCACATGAGCTGCAAC
Source organism: Citrus x clementina (assembly GCF_000493195.1). Classification (NCBI taxonomy): domain Eukaryota; kingdom Viridiplantae; phylum Streptophyta; class Magnoliopsida; order Sapindales; family Rutaceae; genus Citrus; species Citrus x clementina. The sequence goes on along the minus strand of NW_006262339.1, from coordinate 6,323,320 downwards.
CAAATTATTGGAAATAGTTAATATAATAGCATTTACATTATCACATTACCATAACAAAGAGAAACAATTTATAGAACACAAAAATGCACCGTGAAAGAAAACACCCATGAATGCCAATACAGCAACCAGAATTTCCGAAGGCGTGAAAAGACAATTTATTAATTGAATTTCAACATTGTTTAACAGACAAGTAACCCTAATGTAATAAATTTCAAATAATTGCTAACGATTTTTTTTAAAGTAAAAATTAAAGGGTTAATTTGAGAATTGACCTGGTAAACGACGAGAACGAGGAGTGCTATCAGAATGAAGAAAGAGGCCAGCCATATGAACAGATCCCCCATGCTCCTCCCCTTCCTTCACTTTCTTCAGCCTTTTCCCAAATAAATAAATAAATAATTGCTGGAAGAGCAGAAGTGCGCACAGTAGCAATTAACGGCGATGTTTCTGACTAACGCGCGCCTTGAAATGGTGCGCACGGGAAGTACAGGATCGGGAGATGGCTCGGACTGGCGGAGATTTGAGAGAGGGACAAAGTTGAAGGGTCTTATTAAGTTCCGATGGGCTTTTGTATTTGGGGTTTATTTATTTACACACGTTAGAATTTGTACAAGAGAAAAATAAGTCGCATTAATTATTTCTTCTATATTTATTTGAGGAGAAGAATAATTACTTTAAAAAAATGAATAAGGCTGTACGTACTAAAATTTTTAATTGAAAACTTTATTTTACATTAGGTGGTATTCATCAATTGATTGTTAAGATAATATAATTAATTTACTTATATAGCGTTTATATTTTAAATTTGAGTGATAATCTTGAAGAGTGAGAATCTTGAAATTAAGAGTGTGGAATGTAAGTAAATTATTTACTTATATTGAAACAAGAGTATAGAATCACAATCACAATCTAATTTATATATTTACTTTGTCTTAGATTAGAAGTAAATAATTTTAAATTACAGTTTTATCTTTATTTAAATAATTATAGTTTTAATTATAAAATTAATAAAAATATATTTAAAAATAAATTATTTATTTTATTATATTTATAAATTAATAATAAATATTAATATCCTTAATTATGTAAATTAAAAATTATTGATAAGAGCAACACAAATCAAATATTATTACTAATAATATAGTACAAAATTAATATTTTCTTGGAATAAATTATTTTTTATTTTTAATTATTAATATTAAATAAATATAATACTATTATTTTTAAATAAATATATTTTTATTATATTTAAATAATTTTATTATTATTTTAAATCAATGTAATTTATAAAATAATGTGGTAATATTATTCAAATAAATATGATATTATTTGTTATTTTTAATTATTAATATTAAATAAATATAATAATATTATATTTAAATAAATATAATAATATTATATTTAAATAAGTTTAAAATTATTATTTTTAATAAATGTAATTTATAAAAGAATGTAGTAATATTATTCAAATAAATATGATTTTATTTTTTTATTTTTTAAAAAATAATTATATTAAATTTAATAAAAAGAAGCGTAAGAGAGGAAGCTGTGGGAGTGGGATGGAAGTGGAAATCTCATTTTTCACTCCCAAAATGGGTGGAGCTCACATAGTGGAATTTTTACTCTCTTAAAATATGTAAGTAAATACTGGAGTAAAATAAATTCACACTTCTCACTTTCACTCCAGTAATAAACATAATATTAGTTCTTATTTCAAATGATGCATCACTCATCAATCAGTGAAAGAATATAATTAATTTACTTAGATATTTTAAATTGCTCAAAAAAAAAAATAATCTAATCATTCTATAAATATTACATATTTTTTTATTTCAAGAATATAGGGGTGGGCAAAATTAAAAATCATTTTTTTATCTCCCTTTCTTTTGAAGATTTGAACCTGCTTAAAATTAAATTCTATAAATAATTGCAAGTTATTTCTATTTTGTTTGGCAGGCATAAACAATTATAATTTTATTCTCAATTCTCTCATGATCTGATCTTATATTTAACAAAAATTTAAGTAATGATTGGTAGTTAATAAATATAAAAAATAAAAAAAAATCGAGATACATGACGAAAGATTTTTAAAAATTTTAAAAGAGCTCAAATTAAGGGAAGATTTTAATCTAAACTGGATATTTATCCATTGGGTGAATAATTAGACCTGTTACTTACTTTCATGACCGGGTTCAATTACTTGTCACTTAAATCTGGTGTAAAACTGAATTTTGCGTCTTTTTTTTTCATTAATCTTTTAATTTGTCTCTTACATTCTTAAATTAAAGGATTCTCTTATTCTACAATCACTCTATGGCTTAGTTATCTTATGTGAATTGTAGATAATTAAACTAAATCATGACTTAATTAAAACTAAATCAAACATCACTAAACGCGTGACAGATTATTAGATTAGTTAATGCCAAGTCCAAGAGTAATATTACTCTGTTCATATTATCCAATAACATCCCAAAACTGTAGACAATATTTAACACCAACTGCATGTGTAATGAACCGAAGAAAAATGATTGTTGGTTAATTGAAGGCAGCACATAGAGAATACTTCATAGAAACTAGCTAGCTATGCAGACGGAGTTAATGGCAAGGGATTATAGTAAGAATTCCATGAACTTTATTAATGGAAATGGCGTAATTGCCTTTTCGGAGCATGAAGAATTAACAGAGGTGCAAGGCTTTGAACACATAAAGAAATTTCTAGACCCCAAGTTAATCAACTTTTCATCTGCCTTCAAACCTGCACCCACCACCACAAATAAAATTTATAATAATATTAATATAATAACTAAGTGATTAATTAGTGAGGACTGAGACAAAGGAGAATCAAGCGTATAACTAAAGTCTAAAACTTTACTGTTAATTATTAAATAGACTAATTAGTATCTTTATAAATAAATAAGAGGCATTTCTACATGTGTCACATACGTGTGCGCGCGTGGGCGCATAATTATGCATAATATATAGATTGAAAAAACTTACTCTTCAGACTGAACTGCGAGTAATGAAGAGCAAAGAACCTAGGATCAGTCTCTTTCAAAAATGGCCTTCGTTTCTCCTTTACGTAAATCTCAACCGCCGCCTCGATCAAATCACTCACTGTGTTATCCGGCTTAATCACCACCTTCACAGGCCCTAAGCTTCTCTCAATATTCACATTCAGCAATAGCTTTGTGAGCTTCTGGGTGGCGGCAGTGGCACTTGTTGCACCATTAATCCTCCCCAGTGGCTTCAATTTGCCGGGGACCGAGAGAATGCCTCCTCGTCGGCGAACTAGATTAGTGTGTCTTTCTGGTGGATAAGTCTGTGAAGACCTCTCGCTGCCGGTAGAAACCTTGCCGGCCGTATTGTAATTCCGTCTCTGCTTAATCTGCATCAGAGAATTCATTGTAGTTTTTCCTTTTTTTTTTAGGGGTTTAAAATATAAAAGAAGCTAAGAGACGACATATATGTAGGAGAGAGTGGAGAGGCGACATAATATTTGGGTAAGTTGAGGATACGTTATGCTATGATTGCAATGGTTTTGGACCTTTTTTCATGATGGGAAGGTAGCACGAAATTTCTAGGAAAGAGGCAGCGAATGCAATTGCCCTTGGGATTTTGGATTAATTGCATATGCATGAATGTCTATTCAATGTGGATACTTTTTTCTTTTTTTTTTTGTCTTAACCACGAGGTATCTTGGGGAGGGCCCCAACTGTGGGAGACACCTTTAATTCCGTACTAAAATTTAGATTAGAAGTTTCCGTTCGAACCGAAAGGCACATGTTCTCCCAACAAATGCGACTTTCCTGCGACTCGAACTCGGGAGCAAAGCCAATTAAACCACTTAAGGGGACTCCATTGCCAGTAGAACCAACACTTTATTGGTTCAATGTGGATACTGATACTCCTTTCAAGTTCAATTACAGTTGTGGGGCAATTGCCAGTCGGCCAAACGTCCGAACGGTGAGCTGCTGCTCTCATATTGCAATATGAGAACTCAATTCCTCCTTTAATTAAAAAAAATAATTGTAATATCAATACAAAATAAAAGAGTTTTAAAGTAATTTATTAGATGCACGACTGTTTGATAGAACCAAACGTGGAATAATTAATGTAAACAAATTATACGTGCGAATTTACTCTAGATATACCAGGTTCATAATTGCTAATAATTAACAATGATGTTCCGGATATCGTGAACTTATTGTTAACTGAATTTAGATTAATGCATTTAACAAATTTTACACTGATGATGAGAAAGTGAGTAGTAGTATTGCACTTATATATAATGGGGATACATATTCGACAATCAAGTGACATATTATTTGATGGGTTATTTAATTATTATTAAATATTATAAATTTGACACATTAATAATAGCTAATAAAAATCAATAAATTAAACACATAATACATGTCAATCAATGATATATACGTCTAACGTCACTTGAGATAAAAATTTTACATTATTCTAACACTAGACTTTTTCTAAGACGACGTAAAAACATATGAAGGGGCCGGGAAATTGCATGACATCTTTCCGTTTCTATTGGACAGTCGGTTTAAATTTTCGAATCAATTATTTTGGCTTTGCGGTTGTGTTATTTTCCGAACTCCCATCTCTGTCACATAAATATTAATTAAATGTTTTGTATTTCAATAATTAAGTTTTGATAAGTCTTGTACTGAGTTTCAAAAGTTCTTGTGCCTATTTTAGAATCATCTACCTTTCTTTTCCGCCAAAAGGAGATGGAGATGGATAATTTGTTAAAAATCTCACTCATTTTACATTGCAAAGTTGTCATCAAATATAGAGAATTAATTCTTCGTTGCAAAATAAAACTGCTTAAGCTCATAGTTAAAGTCTAAATAATACTGTTAAAAGACCAGTCGCAACATGATCCCACAGTAAAATGTGAATTGAGACTAGAGCTTGTAAATGAGTTTGAGAAATAAGAGCTAAGCTAAAAACTTGAAATTGAAAGTTTTCTTTACCCCCCCCAAAAAAAAAAAAAATTGAACATGAGAACTTGACTTTTAAGGCATACTAAAGTGACTTTGAAGGACATGAAAACAAATGTCTCCAGACACTTATTTAATTTAAACCTTCTAAAACTAAAAATAAAAAGAGTCGACTGCACGTAAAGAAACAAAAAGCACCTGCGCGGAGAAATTAAGACGCACGTATGGAATTAATAATGAAAAGTTTATTGGAATATTTGGTTTTGATATAAACTAAAGTCTTAAACGTGAAAGTAATCTGCGGAATTCATGCTGCGTTGTCAGAAGGCCAATGGATTCACGCCCCTCGTTGCCTTTTCATGAGGGTTTACGCATATTGCTTTAGAGTACGGCAGCGTTTTTTCCAATTCTAGCGGCAGAAAATAGAAACATAGTCGGTCCAAAGGAAAATATATATATATATATATAAAGCCAAGTTTAGCTCCCATGGCTAGAAGCCGCCTTGCTAAGGTCTTGGGTCTTGGGTTTGAGCTTAAATGAGTGTGTGAGTTATTAATTATAATTCTCATTTGTGAAAAAAAAATGAGAATTAAGATAAAATTAAAAAAATTACAAACTCCATTAACTTAAATGGGTGCATTTTGCAACCGTATAACATGAGACAATATTACATATACGTGGTAATAGTTTTAAAATATTGTAAAACTAAAACTTTGACCGTAGATCTACCGTGAGTCGTGACTATACCATTGCATCGCTCTGATGACAAGAATTCTAATAGTATAACAATACAGTTCAAAAGACACCAAAATGTATATGGTCACTTGTGATGGCATGTTGTGACGAGAAACATTTATTTTAATTAATAAATATAGATTATTGATCTAATAAAAATTATATAAGTAATGATGAAATATAAATAAATTTAGATAATATTAATTCAAATATTAAAATAAAAATTATTTTTATATAAAATATAATTCATACCATACCAAACATAACATTGTGGAACATAACATTGTGGATTGCATTAAAATTTGATGCAATGCAATGTGACCCAACATAATGCAATACAGCCAATACAATGTCAGTCAATGTATTGTAGGCCAACTCAAAAGGCTAAGGACGAAGTTAATGGGCTGCTGTCTAAAAACTTCCATGTATAGGCAATGTTTGATGTTTGATCGGTGATGGGTACAATTATTAGAATATTGCCAAAAGAATTGCTTATGTGTCCGTCCATGCTCCATATATAAGGAAAAAAAAAAGCATCTAGTTAGAGGAGGGATAGTGCTTTCCCCTTTCAGCATCATGTGAGTGCGGCGGCTCTAAAAGGTGGTGTTGTGTTGGCTGCACTCGTCTCTGCACGAGAGCGAGAGCTGTTAAAATGTGTTAGGAAGCCCACCCACACAGATGTATGAAAGACATTGGAAGCTCCTAACTCTTTCTGCTTTGTAAAAAAGACCCTCCAAAAAGCTTTTGACTTGATTTTCTGCAAACCGACCATCTTTCCGCGTAAAACTTGCCGACCCAGTATGAAAGGAGAATATTCTTAATTTGTTTCTAACAAAATAACTAATTCCATTTCACATTTGTCAAAGCACTCTCGTAAGATCTGTCCCTAGAAGTTGGACACAACAGGAATGTGTTTGGGGAGAAATTCTATGGTAAATTAGGGGTAATTGATATCCACAGTTGATTTTAATGACTTATATATTGATTTTTAAAATAAATGAACATGTATTTACTTATTATACGAATGACATGATATTTCTGATGTATTTTAAAAATTTTAATGTTTCAAGTACAAGGTCTTATGCAACTGTGCATTAGAGACACCGTGTATCCGCCACTAATTTAATGTTGTCTTGACAAATTTTTTATTAATGGTAACACAACAATTTTTTCATGATAATAATAATTATAAGGAGCCCTCTACGTTACGTTAATCGTAACGTACATCCACACACAGTAACAGTACCCGTGGTGAGACCCACTACTGTTGCTGTGTGTGACGTACGTTACGATTAACGTAACGTAGCACTGACCTAATTATAATATCATTATATGTAATAAATTTCTACAACATATGTTCTAAAAGAATATATATAAATTGTATACACAGCGAAAAAGTTATTATCAATAACGAAAACATTGTCATCAATAACTAAAAAACATAGCGGTTGCGCTGTGTAGCTGATGTCTCACTATTATGGGGATGTATAATTTTCTTAAGGTTTTAAAAATCATTTTAACATATTCAAAACGGCCTTTTATTTTTAATTTCTCCGCAATATTAGACGCCCCTGGCCACCCCATCCTCTTTGATGATATTGAACTTATTATTAGCATAACATCCAACATTTGATGCAATCACCGACTGGTTATACCTCGAGTTATTTGATTCAGTTACACAAATTAAATGCTTTACAGGAACAATGAAGTAACAGGAATTAAACAACATATGACACAAGATAGATATAACAGGTTGTATAATAAAAATTGGCAAGCGCTAGTTACAAACACACCTTCACCTTACCAAGTAAAGGGGTAAGAAATGAAGGCATCCATTAATGTTTCAAAATGGTAATTGTAAAGAAGAATCAAGAATTTATGAGGTAGGATTTACAACTTATACAAGACAGATGTACTTTACAAACAATTGACGGAGAGAAATGGGGATTCTTTTTGTAGCAGTAACATGAAAGAAAAAAAAAAATAGTTCTGTTACTCCAAGAAGGAAACCATTAAAGAATAATGGTGGTGTTTGGATCACCATCAACCATCATCGCATACAAATCACGACCTTCCAAAGCTTGTGCACTCTTCTAACAATTTTACCGAATTTCCTGGCAATGAAAGTTGAGAGTAAAAATGGAGATGGGGGAGGTGAGCCCATGTTTGCAGGAACAATTTCTGAATTGGTTGAAAACAGAGATCCATTGCTACTGCAATTACTGCCGCTCCTTCGAAGATAGAAGCTTCTGCTACCGGCATCTCCAATTAACTCCGACTTATCTAAGCCTACGTATCCAACCAAAATAAAATTTATCATTCAACATACTAGCTAAACTTCAAACTCAAAACTCAATTTGGTAATGTGCACGAATCAATATTGCTTACTTTGAAGGCTGAAATGAGAGTGATGCAACTCAAATGATGACGCTGGATGCTTGCGAAGCTTAGGGGTCCTGCCTTCTTCATTATACTTATCTACAACAATCTTAATTGTATCATCAACACTTGAACCCAATTTGACCATCGTCCTTATAGGACCTGGACTTCCTTCAACTGTCACATTAACCACCACTTTTGCATCCTTCTTATATCCCTGCATCTGCATGCGCCCACCCACCAATTTAAACACTAAGCAGAGCAATTTTTGCCAATTGGGTCTTTCAACATTACACACTTGTATCAAACCCATGGATATTAATCATTAAATCAGAAAGACCAAATTTTGAAACGTCAAAAATTGATAACTTTAAAGTTGACTGGCTCTGTACCTCAGGGCCACTCGGGGGAGAGAGAGCCATTAGGGACGGAGACGATGTACAAGTCTGTGGTCTGAACAAAACTTCCTCAGTTTCATTCCCAAAGCTGATCGTTCTGTTGTGATCGTCTCCGTCAGCGTCACCTCGGTGGCTTTTACCAATCCAAAGACTCGGCTCTGAAGAGCATCGCTTTAACATCTTAGTAGGCCTGGACTTCTTCAAAGGTCCCCGCCGTCTCGGTGACGGAGACTGGTGCGCATGCAGCGGCCTTGATCTCCGGCTGCCCCTGGCCGGCACGCCTCGCCGAAGTTTGCTCTGCGGCATGTGACGGTTTATGTGCCCGAGTGTGTTCTTATTTTCAAAGTACGGCGCCGTTCGATTTGGTGTTTTGAGGGTACAAACAAGAAATAGGACTTCGAGTTCAAGAGAAGAGGAAAAAAAAAAGGAAGCAATTGGAAGTTGGAAAGTTAGTTGATTCTTTTGTTTTGCTTCAAAGTCGGGCAATTTATATGCGTTAAGCAACTGCTGTGTGTCGTTGTGTTGCGTCACTTCATTTTTTCCTTAAAAATTTATTAATAATTTTTATATTTAAAAAAAATATTTATTTATTTGGTTTGAAAGTAGCGTCGGAAGGTTCCTGACGTACTATTAATTGTGACAATTATTTTAGTATTTTATTTATTATCGTAAGCATTTATTCTTATATAGCAGCGTAGACACGGGCAAACCAGTAAAGTAATTTGGAAAATGGGTCCCAGCGATCCTTCAATTTCAAAGGAACCCTCCACGTGTCAAATGTTTGTTTGATGAACGGTAAATACTATATTTTCAATTATAACCTGATTATAGTTTAAAAAAAAAAAGGAAAGATTGAAACCAACCAAACCAAGGTATGTGTGCTTGTATATGTTGCCTAATTAAGTTCATATTGTGTGATGTGTCGCGTGAGTGAATTTGTCGACAGGAGAGATTTAATTTCTTTAGTTACGGGGAAAATCTTAAATTTGATTCTTAAAGGAAATTTGAAGTCTCAATTTAGTCTTTCAAGTTGAATAAACACCTTTAATTTTTATGATTAAATTGTTTTAGTTTACTTTTCTAAGTTATAGATAGATAACTTATTTTTAAGAGTTACGGTTACGTTATACCTTTAAAAAAATGTTTAGAATTAAGTTTTTATTAATATTTTTACCTCCACAGCTAATAATTTGTTAATGTATCAAAACTCTTAATAGAGTAACAAGTGCATTTAAGATTTTGACCAGAGTAAAAATAATATGCTTAAAAAACTTTGTGTCTGAGACAACGTATCATCAATTAGTGATTGTGAGTTTTCGTTTTCACAAAATGATTTTACGCCCGATCGTTCGTTAGGACCCCCATTTTTGCATTTTACAATTATAAACTTGATTGCGACCTCATTGACATTGTTAAGGAAGGTTGGTGTCGGGAGGTAGCACAAAACTATCCATTTTTCCCACTCCACACTCCTAATCCAAGGATTTCCACTCTTCAGGATTCTCAATCCAATCCAAAAAGTAAACGCAGCATAAATTACCTTTCATTTTCATATATACGTGCGAATCTAATCGATTTCTACGTGGAATCGTCTCATTGGTTCCTCATAAATTCACCATAGCTGTATCCATCTTTGATTGAAAATATGGAAGTTTTTAAATAGCAAGATAAAATTGCTAGCAAGTCAATGATTTTTCCCTTAAATACAAAGCGGGTGTCATTTAAAATAATAAATAAGAATTATGATCGTCATGATTCTTTTGAAAGCAATAATATATCTGAGGTTGAGCAAAGTCATTCTCGAACTTAAATCACTAAGCATGCTCTAATTGAATAGACATACACGAGGTGATGCGTATATCAATTTCACGTGCGTTGAAAGTTGAAACTCGAAAGCTTTCACTTACTAATTCTTGCAGGTGGCAGGCACATTTGATTTGAGAAGCAAAGCAACCAATGGCCCTCATAGAGTTATAGTCAAACACAAGAAAGCAAACGAGAGGAAGAAATAAAATAAATATAAAAATGGAAGAAATTAAAATTGATTGGCACCAACTGTGACAGTCAGACCGGTGGAAGATGTATTGTTAGGCAATCTGAATACAAGCAAAGGGTTTATTTAAAAAGAATACAAGTAAAGTGTGTGTGTGTGTGTGTGTGTGTGTATACAACGTAGTGTTATTTGGTAGAATCCTCCACATTGAAAATATTTAACTCCCCCTTTTCTGTTGCTGACACCTCCGAGTTTTACATTAGTACGGTAGGAGCGAGCAATAGTCATTCTCACAATTAAGTCACCAAATACCTCTAAACTTTAATCTTGGGAGCTGACAAGTTTCCAGAAGAAGACATCTTGGAATGGAACAAAGTACTCAGTTAAAACGAATTATTTGTTGAACAAAGCAGATGTACATGCACCTTGTGTAGACAATGAATCAAGGAAATTAAAAAAAAAAAACAATTCTTTTCAAGAATAGTTGTACTGGGGTCATTATGAAGAACCTCCATGCTTGAGACAGATCTTCAAATGGCACTGTGCTTCCATGCGGAAGATGGTCCAAATGGTATTTCCTTCCTCACCAGATTTCATGAATGATACAACCACCAGAGTCCACAGGAAAAGAGGAAATGTGTATTCACTCAACAGTCCTCCAAGTTGTTAGAATTATCCTCCTTGACAGAGGATTAAAAATTGAAACAAACGAGCATGACAAACTCTCCATATAAAACCAAGGGAGAATCCAGGATGAGCAATATCTGAGTTGTCAACCCCAATGTAGAGACTTCTGTGGTCTCTAAACTTTATAGGAAATGTCTGATTAATGGAAGATTCAAGTGAGTTCCATCCAACTACATCCTGGTATCTTGACCAATTTATTCTCTTCCATGTGCTTTCTCAATCTCCAAGCATCATCCCTTCCCACCTCTCTGCTGAAGCATAAATGTTGGCAAGCAGGGAACGGTAAGCAGTTGCATCAGTCTCCAACATAAAGCAATGATGATCGGCAATATCACCGTACTCAATATTGTTATGTAACCTGGAGGCGGGAAGCAGAGCTCCCCACTTCTCAACATGTGACTGCATTGGCATGCTCTTTATTTGTTTGTAAGCTTCTTCTAATCTTCCTGCCCTGCCCAAAAGATCAACCATGATTCCATACTGATAGGATGAAGGAAAAAGACCATGGTCCTTCACGGAGCTAAAGCACTTGTAACCCTCTTCAACCACACCAGCACGGTTAAAAGCCGTTAATAGCTCAATATATGTCGCCGGATTAGTGTGAATTTGGCTATCCACCATTGCTTCAAACAACTTGACAGCATCAACGGCCTTGCCGTTTATGCCACATCCTATATCATTGCAGTATAAGCAACAAAATACTTCTTTCTCAAACTGTGAAACTGCTCATATGCCTCGTCAATAGCCCCACATTTGGCGTACAAATCAATGAAAGGTGTAGCCAGATGATTGTCGATTTCAATTCCAAGTTTATCCATATATGACTCAATCCATGACCCAAATCTTATATCCCCTTGCTGTGAACAAGCAGATATAACACTCACCAAAGTCAACTTATCCGGCTGAACTTTTATTTCTGCTTTAAACAATTGAGGGGCCTCTAAGAGTTCAGCTACTCTGAGCATAACAAGTTATCATAGCATTAAAAAAAGCAAATCCTTATCACCCAATTGATCAAACAATTCACGAGCTGCTGCAACATCTCCACATTTTGAGTACCCACCAATCACTGTAATCCAAGAAACACTGTTTTTCTAGGGCATCACATCAAAAATCTTTCTTGTTGATGCCAAGTCCCCATTATCCACATAGCCACTAATCATGGCATTTCAAGAGGCAAAGTTTCTCTCGGGCATCCAGTTAAACAAAGACAATGCCTCCTCTACATTTCCATTTTAGTATACCCCGATAGAATCGAATTCCAAGATATAACGTCCTTCCTCGGCGTTTCACTGAACACCTTCCATCCCTCAGCTAGGTTCCCAGATGTCAAACGCCCTGTTGAATTCCAAGAAACCGCATTTTTCTCCATTGTTTTATCAAATACATTTCGGGCAGTCTTCACATCATCCAACTAGGAATACAAATCCACAATAGCAGCTTTTACATAAACACACCCAAAAAATCCCTACTTATTAAACCTGGGAATGAATTAAAACTCCACATATTTTATACAAACCCCGAGCACACGCATGGAGGGCAGAAGAAACAGCAAAGTTGCGGGGACAAAGTCCGAGTCTTTGCTGTTGAATACAAAGAGAAAATGCTTTATTGAACTGGCCGTGTAGAGAAAAGAATCCAATCGTGCAGCTCCATGGGAAGGCATCAGTTTGGCGCAAATGGTAAAGGATTTGTAGGACGTATTGAGCAATAGCCGTGGAAAAGCTGTTAGTTGAGACAATAATTTGACGAATCAAGAGGGGTTCAAGCATGAATTTATTTTGCTGGGTTGATAGTTAGGGTATTGTTCCATAAGGATGTCAATTTTCCGGCCAGCATATGGATTCTGGTTGGTGATTTTGGATGGTTCTTGCAGTGTTCCAATCATGAACTATCAGCTAAGCTCTATGTGCCTTGCATTAACCGTTGCGCACGATTTGGCGGGAACCAAATAACCTGGAACATGGGCCTGCAAATAACTTGGCCCGTCATGCTTCCTGCCGGGCTTGGCACCGGGGATGGCAATATAGGGGTAGAGGAAGCATAAGGCCGAGCCTGGGCTGGGCCACTGCGGGCCTCGTGGGGCTTGAGCTTTCATTTTTTAAAAAAATTATTATAAACTTAAAATAAATTAATGATCAATAAGTTGTTGTAATCAATAATGAATTGAAAAAAATAAATACCTTAAAATAAAATAATAAATAAAGAAAATGATGCGAACAAAAACTTAGGGATTTAATTTTTTTTTAATACTTGAATCTCTTATTTAAGTAACCTCTTAACTAATTAACGCTTAAAAAAAGTTTAGTATTCTAATTTTATATTTCTTGAATTATTATTAATTTATGAATTAAGAGTTTAAGTTTTTTTTTTTAATTCTAATTTATAAATTTTGCTTAAGCCCTTATCAAGGCCGTTATGTAAAGGGCTTACCAAAATTCTGTGGGACTGGATTGACTCTTTTAGCCCACCCTACTTAACACTCTATTTATGCTATTAATACATATGGATGGCTTTTAGAATTCGATATTTATGTTGTGGGTGATGATGATAATAATAAATCCACCAACCGCATTTGTATTGTTGCCCTTCTTCTTTTCCACTTTTGATTTGTTTTTCCAATAAATATTGTGAATTTTTTTATGTTTTTTTTTAGGTCGGGTGTGTTTACACAAAAGGGCGAGAAGGAAGCCACATAACCACTCATTTTACTTACATACAATTAGAAATTTTTTTGAAATCTCCAAAAGTATCTCTGTGTTAGTAAAATCTAAACATTTAACTGTAAAATAGAGTTTTAAATATTTCAAAGAAAATCAACGTTCACAAAGCACATAATATAACTTAAACACTCATGCTTCAGGAATTATGTAAAGAGGTGCCCACCACTTGACCAAAGAATGATATGCTTCATTTCTTCTTCTTCTTTTTTCCTCCACATAATTATAGGATAATTGACAAAGAAAATGAAATAAGATTCTCATTGTCTTATCCATTACACATGAGAGTTACGTGCATTACTTTATAAATAATAACTAATTTCTCTTAATATAGGTATCGCGACAACCGTTCATTGAAATATGAATTAATTATCATTTGATTAGTGTATCACACTCTCAAATGTAAACCGCAGATAATACTCATTGCTCATCATACATTGTAATGATGAATAATCACCTTAGCCTTACATTCAACAATTTACCATTTTACCTAGCCTGAATTTGGTTTTTAAAAAACATTGAATCAAGTGCTCTCATTTTCTTCAACTCTGAATCCAACTTCTTTAACCTGCAATGGGAGGCCATAGCAATTGATTCGCTTCAATTGCAATTTCAATCTTTCACTACGCATGCCGGTGACAGCCAACTCACACTTTCATTCATATGATGTCCAGTAATTATACGACAAACACAAGATAAGGTGGGCTACTTTTTTCTACACCGTAAACCACGCATCAAATCATTTGTACTCATAACATCATCGTCATTACCACTGATCAGGCTTATGAATTTTGGTGGGGGCCAATCATCGGCCAGTCAGCCTCAAAGTTCAAAAGTCTGATGCAATATAGCTTTCGCTGGTCCACCATATGATTAAATTTTTGATACGTATCAATTTTCACTTCCACCGTAAGTCCATTCAGTCCTTTTACCAGATTAAAATAAGCGCATGCCACGTCTTTGAAGCATCTGCTTTTTGTTGGATTATAACTGTAACAATTAATATTTGTAATTAGATTATATATTATTGAAACTCATGTACATTAATCTTCTGAAAATCTATTCAGATTTTTCTCCTCGACAATCAAAAAGTGTCTACTCAACTAATTTTTATAATATTTTTATGAAGATTCGAATCCTTACTTTCATATATTATGATAATGTTTAGTTAGAACTTAGGAGGAGAGATTGGAAGAGAGAAAAGTAATTCAAATTCTATTTTTATTTTCATTGTTTGATTACACAAAATATATAAGAATTTAATATCCATTATAATATATAATTTGAATTCCACACCAAGAAGTAAATAATTTAAATTCTTCTTATGTTAAAAACTAAAATTTTCAAAATTGCCCTTCAACATTTAACTTGTTTAATGCCATTAATCATTATTATTTATAATTTTATTTTATCAATTTGATATTATAAATAATTTTATATTAATTAAATTTAATGAATGATTTAAGAAACTTAATAAAATAAACAAACTTATTTATTTATTTATTTTGAAAATATAGAAATATAAATTAACTGTCGCCAGAACCCCGCCGAATCATCACTGGATCGTCGCCAGAAACCTGTCAGGCCTTCGCTAGAAATTCGCCGGACCCTCAGACCATCGCTAGAAGCTGATGGAATTTCTCCGGAAAGTCACCGACCACCGTTGACCGCCATTGACTTCTGTTGACCACAGCTGTTGACCGCCTTTTATTTATATTAAATTATATTAAATAGTTTAGTATATTAAATTATTTTATATTTTATATTAAATGTAAATCTTGAATTGTTTTAGGACTTTTTGACATTAAAAAAGTTTGGTATTAATATTAAATTATATTTCATTACTAATATAGGTAATTAAGGCCAATGATAAATTTGTAATTTATTTCCCAATCAGATTTTTTGTTTAACCAAATAATGAAATTTAATTTCACTATTCTCCTTCATTCTTTTCTTCTCTCTTCCCATCCATTCCACTCTTTTCCTCTCCTTCCCTTTCTTTAAACCAAACATGACCTATGAGTGCAAGAATGCTTTCACTAAGCCAATGGGGCATTGGTTTAGATATTGTAGGAATCAAAAGAACTTGTAATTATTATTATTATTATTAACTAATAAAATAAGAAGAGAAAGACGTCGGATTAATGCAAATAATGTTCGGTGATTAGTGGATCCATGTAACATGATGTGCTCAAGATTAGTACGAGAGCATATACTGGTGGCTATTAATTTTACTTCGAAACAATGATTGAGTTGATGAGTCAAAGTGAAAGTAACAAGGCGAAATGGACAATGATGAAAAGAAATTAACAAGGGCCAAATGATAATTAACTTGTCATGCTTCTGGTTTCCTTTTTGCTGCTGTGACTTATCTCTTTTAACACATCACATCACATCACATCGCATCGTAAAATCTCTCTTGCCCTTTTTCTTCTTCACAATTGGATTTTCTCTTTTACAAAAAAAGTCATTGACTGATTAGATTAAGTAAAGACAATTTCATGAATTTTAGATGAATGAATTAAATACACAGTGAATGGAGCTCAGCCTTCCATCAAGTGTATTCACTTATCTTTGGATTCTCCATGTCTCTTTCCATCTTTTTGATCCGAGACGTCAATGTAATAATTATTTGGACACGCAAGTTAGATGTTAGACTAGTGATAAAATTTATTAAGAAAATAAAGAAAGCCAGAGATGAGAGTCTCGTATTGTTATCAAAAATTGTGAATGAATAGCATATGTCTTAAATAGAAAAAATGATTTTGCTAGTTTTTCTTGATTTGACAATTTTTATTACCTTTTAAACGGATATCACTATGTAGTTTGTTGGTTGAAAATGAGGTGAATACACATGTAATGAATTTTGAAATCTTTTGTATTTTCAAGATGTATTCATTTTGAAAATGAATTCATAAAATGTGAAATTTGTCTTTTTCTATATTTTAATGACATTCTTATTTTAATAAAGTGATGATATCTTATTTAAAGAAAAATTATATATATATACATCTTGGAGTTGTTGTAAAGTGGAACATAAATTATAACCACACACATAAAGTGATAAATAATAAAAGATTCGTTATAATTTTAATCGTATGGTTATAAAACAGTATAATATCTTAAAACAGTTCTAATATAACTAGACCCTATATATATATATATATGCTTTGGCATCAAACATATGTAAAAGTATTTTTGATGAATTTCTGGTATTTAAAAAAAAAAAACTAAAAGTAAGCTTTTTATGATATGCATTTCCTATGATGCGGAACACATATATCAAACAGCATCGATATATGTGGATCTTTTGAGTACTCAAAAAGGAAACACAGAATGCAGCGGAAAAGAAGAAACCTCATTGGTCAGCATATGTACAGGATAAATCAAATCCCTGGTACAAACAAAAAAATCTTCTCTTTTTGAGTCATAACCCATTCACTTTAATCATGTGACATGATGCATGTCACAATTATTAAAAATCAACCCCATCATCAACCAAGTCTAAGACTCCGTTTGTTACAATTTATTGAATAAAATTTATAACAATAAAATTTATAATAGTAGAATTTATACCAATAAAATTTTTAGATAAAAAGTTATTGGGTATTTGATTATTAATAAAAAATACACTTTTAAACCATTAAACTATGTGATATTTTTTATATTATATATTTTTAGAAAAGTTTTATAATCTCTACTCTCAAAAATTTAAATTTTAGACTTTTGTTAGTAGAGATAAATTAATTTATTTAAGCTAAAAAAATTCTACTAAAAAAATAACCAAACACTATAAAAATTTTTTAAAAATATTTATACATTAAATAAGTCCTTGTAACTCTTAAATAAGTCATACTAAATAAACACTAAGACCTTGATAGTACTTTGATCCTCCCTGTCCGTGGGCCATAGGCCACTGTACGCAATATCTCTTTTTGTCACATTTTGTCCGCAGCAGTAATGATAATGATGGGGCTTTTCAAAAGTTGATGCCTTCCGCCTTTGCTCGTTTCCAGTCCCAAATCCAAATCCCACATAAAATGCTTTTCACTTCATGCTCAATCATCACTACGACACTACGCTTTATTTTTCTCCAATTTTCACATTGATGTTTTACGTTGTATTTCAATTTCTGATGGAATTATGGGTGCGTTTGAAATTGAGATTAAATTAAATTATTTGATAAATATTAACGGTTATATTTTAAAAATTATATTAATATAATTTTTTATTTATATAATAAAAAAATTTATTATATCTTTAATAATTTTATTAAAATTATTATTTAAAATTTACATTTGATATATATTATTAACTTTTATTTCATAATTATTTTTTTTTCATAACAACTATAACTTAAAAATTACAATACCTCAATCTGAAACGTTCTATATTTATTATCCCTATTCAATCTCAAAAATAAGGCTTAGTCGGTTACTTTTTTTTTTTTTTGGCCTTTTTTGAATACATGGAGTCAGATACTTAGCTCTTATATTTATTGAAAGAAGAGTTTGTGGCACTAAACCAACTGAAGGCAAACGTCGTGTGAATTACATTTTACATATTTTTCGTTCTCCGCTCGCTGCCGTGTCCACAATTATTGAAATCCAAGCCCCACCTTATCTCTCTCCATGCCAGAATTTAAAACTGCAACCCAATAAATAATAATAATAAAATAAAAATAAATTACATAAATACGTTAATGATCTAATAATTACCGTATTTTAATATTTAACGTGTTTGGGGAGTATTTGATGATATGAATATCGCGCACAAGTCACAAGCAGATGTAGTCGACATGCATGTCCTGACGCGCGGAAGAACAGGACGAAATTGATTCCACGTCTACAAATGGGGATGCCAAAAATCAGCATGTGTAATGCACGCGCTGCTCTCTTAGCCAGCAGGCAAACCCACTCGCGTCACTGGACGACCACGTTTGCGGCCCGCTCCTTTGACTCTTTGACTACATCTAACTAAGCACAGTCTCACTCCCATACACTGACAGTGAATCTAGTGTTTATCAACATTTTATTTTGAGTAATGATACAGCCACAAACTCTTGTATAAATTTATTTTGTACAAACTGACGTGGCATTAATTCATTGGTTGAATGAAAATATAAATTAATAAAAACAAATCATGTGGGTCAAGTGATATTTAATTCAACCAATCTTATCATGCCACATCAGTTTGTACAAAATAAGTTTGTACAAGAGTTTGTGGCTGTATCATTACTCTTTTATTTTACATGCTCTTAAATTTAACTATCCATATTTAAAAAAAATGAAAATCAACAATGCGTGACCCGTCACGTGACGATGGCATGTGAAATTCTGAAATCTTCAATTTATATTATATATTAGTATTAGTATGTATTGAATTTTTTTTATTACGTGATACTATTACTCAAATATAACTCATATTAGATGATATTATAACTGATATTTATAAATTAAGTTATTACTGAGACCAACTTATATCCAGATTTTTCAACCCTCACTATACTTATGGAGCTTTGTCCAGATTTTTAATCTTTATTAATATTCAAAAAATACATACTCCACTCATATTTGGGTAAAAAAAAATATTATCTTCACTCAATTATACATTATAATTAAGGAAGAAAATATACATTAAGTTTGTGGAGATTTAAACTATTGTCCTCCAACTTGGAGAGTAACAGTTCTAACCACTCATACAAGGGCCGAACCATGTATAACTTGAAAAGTTATTCATACTAAATAAAACACTTTTTTTTTTTCATTTTAATTTTAATGAGTGGGCTGCAATTTATATAAAAAAAGAAAAAACAAATGTTAAACGAAAATTCAAGATATAAATAACGGCAGGAAGAGAGCAACAACAAACGACACAGTTCACGGCAGGGTGCCACAATACTAAAACGGGGGCGTGGTTTCAAAATTCCCGCATAATTTTAACAAACACAAACTACAGACCCCCCCTCTGCCAGCGCATCGCAAAACCGCACACAAACAAAAAAAAAAAGGCCGCAGCTCCTCCTCCTCACCCTCCCCCAGCCCCCATCCTAATCAATTCTCGCTCTCCTCGACGCGCCACCAGACTCCGATCTTCGCTGCTCGGACTAAAATGCTGCCGTACTCTACCATCGAAGACGCGGCCGCAGCGCTTGGACGGAACCTGACGTTCGCGGAGACGTTATGGTACAATTACTCGGCGAACAAATCGGATTACTTCCTGTACTGCCACAACATTCTGTTTCTGTTTTTGGTGTTTTCTGTTGCGCCGCTGCCCTTTGTCGTTATTGAATCGCTGCGATCTGATAGTTTCGATAAGTACAAGATTCAGCCGAAAGTTAGGCTCTCTTTCTCCGAGATGGTTCGCTGCTACAAGGATGTTATGCGCATGTTCTTTCTCGTTGTGGGCCCTCTTCAACTCGTTTCTTTCCCTTCCGTTCAGGTCTTTTCATTTTTCACTCAAATTCTCCAAGATTGTGGAATGTGTTTTTTGGTT
The DNA here is from genome assembly GCF_000493195.1 of Citrus x clementina. Classification (NCBI taxonomy): domain Eukaryota; kingdom Viridiplantae; phylum Streptophyta; class Magnoliopsida; order Sapindales; family Rutaceae; genus Citrus; species Citrus x clementina. Next base: position 6,302,952 of record NW_006262339.1, on the reverse strand, counting down.
TTTACATTTGCATTGTGGAGGGTGTTTTCGGCTTTTTAGCTTTGCATATCCGGTTAATTTATTGAATTGCTTAATTGATGCGATTTGATGAGTTCTGTAAGGATACATGCATGGTTCTGTTTTTCTGCAATTGAAGCAGCTGAAATTGTTATGATACTCAAATGTTGATTTTTAGTAATCAGATTTCTGGTTTCTGTAACTTATTGGAATTTCATATTTTGAATTTCTAAGATGGTGCTTCCTTTATTTTGCGTTTCTGGGTATTTGATGTCTTCTAGCTTATTCGCGGTTAAATAGTTAAATTATTGCTATCATTTTACTACTTTTTTAGGAGTTTGTACAAAATGTAATATGGGTTTGCTTTGATGATCCCAGATGGTTGGGATTCGGACTGGGTTGCCGCTGCCGTCAGGGTGGGAGATTCTTGCACAATTGGTAGTTTATTTCATGGTAGAGGACTATACCAATTACTGGATTCACAGATTTCTCCATTGTAAATGGGGTTATGAGAAAATTCACCGCGTTCATCATGAATACACCGCTCCCATTGGATTTGCTGCACCATATGCACATTGGGCTGAGATTTTGATCCTTGGGATTCCATCCTTTCTTGGTCCTGCAATGGCTCCTGGGCACATGATCACATTCTGGTTGTGGATTGCTTTGCGGCAGATTGAGGCAATTGATACTCACAGCGGGTATGCATGCTGTCCTTTTTTCTAAATAAAAAAAAAAGAAAGAAATTATCACTGTCCTTTTCTGCTTTAGTTTATTTTTTACTAAATGATGTCAACTTTAGAATTTCTTTCACTCCATTTATCCTTTCTGGTGGAATTCATTGTAAAAGTAGGGGGGTTCAAAGATCTTTTACAGTGGCTTACCTTTCGTTTGTAGACTTTGTGCCTTTTCCTTTTCAACATTACTGTCATCTTCTTGTTATTCTCTTAATTGTATTTTGCTTTGGCAGTAAGTTACCATTAATTAGTATACAAAATTGCTCCAATCTATCATTTCTATATGACCAAATCCTGAAATTTTTGGGAATCTGGTAACTATTGCAATTCTGCTCTGTCTTTTTCTATCCCTAAGTCAGTTTCCAAGTTCTTAAATTAGCGAAACAGATGTATGTCTTTTTCCTTTTTTTCTTTTTGTTTGGCTCGGGCATGCATACCATTTAGTATCTTCTATTTATGAATGTACTTTCTAAGATTTCCTTCTCATATATATATAACTCATGGCTTTTATGCATCATCGACAGTGGCGGATTTAGAAAAATAATTTACCGGGGGCTAGATTACATATTAGTAAAATTTTAAAACTAGAACTTTGAATGTATAAAATACTTGTTAATACATTTATGACTGTTGTCGACGTATTTTCAAGAATAGAAAAATGTTTGCGGTGATGACCTGTCATTATTTTTAATTATAGTGTGGGCTTTTATAATTCTAAATGTTAAAGTTTAAATTTTGTGAATTTATAAATTTATAGAGTCAATTTTAATAGATTTAATGGGGGCTAATTAGAAATCTTAAATATTTTTTCTTTTATTCTTAGAATTTTTTGTTTTTAGCTAGTGGGGGTTGTACTGGTCACATGGTGCATCCGCCGCTTATTCATCGATATATGAATTGTTGCATAAGAATTATTTTCAAGACACTGTAAGCTATTACTGTAGTATGTTGCTTGTTGGATGCTTTTTTCTGTTGAAGTGCGTTAACATTTTGATTCTTGGGTATCATGTTTAGTTTGATGCCCTTTAATAATAGTCCTCTACTGCATTGTTTTCTGCTCCATGGCTAAGTTGTTCCAATCACCAATGAATGGGCAATGACCCTATAAATATGGCAAAACTATTGGCCAGAATGACTTAATAAAGGAAGTTATTTTTAATAGATAATCAGAGGTTACTTAATAGAGGCTAATGGTGCATAGTGAAATCTTCAGTAATTACGTGGCCTTTGGTCGAGCATAGAATAAAACTGAAATGTATAAAGGTATCTGAGAGATTCTAACCACGAAGATTGCATTGCATGGATGGTATCTTATTTTAATCTGGAATTGGTACGGGTGAAAGCAATTAGCCTGGGTAGATATAATTCTTTTTGAGGATTTTTTGTTTTTCATTTAAGACTACTATTAAAATAATTTCTTTAAACTTTGATGGCATTGCTTTTATATTTTCACAACGAGGACAAAACTTTGTAGTATTTATATATTTGAGTAGATGAGAAGTTGAGATTGCAACTGTTATGGATGGACTCTAAGTTTCAACCACCAAATTTTCAAGTTAAAGAAATATAGGGAAGAGAATGACGAGGAACAAGATTGCTTTAAATTGTAGTTATGAGCGTCATGGAGAGGGGGAAGTTGAGAGTTATTATTGATGATAAACTTTCGAGGATATGGTAAAATGCCTGAAGGCACGGTGTTGCATGTTCACAGCAACATTTTCTGCATTCATATTTTTTATATGAATGACCTATTTGTATTTGATAATTGCTCTGAGTCGTTGGATTTTATTAGTTTGACTGTATGGTTGAGAGTGGAATCGCAATGAGAAATTATGTATTTTTTTGGAAATTTTCTCTGATTTCTGTTTTTATCTTTGATGGCTTCTCACAGCTGGCAGTTTTAGTATTAAAGAGCCATATTTTTTTGTCTTTACGTGCTGATTTTTGTAGATGTAAAGCATGTGCTAGTTAGTTTCTCCTTTTGCAGGTATGACTTCCCCTGGGGTTTCACAAAGTATATTCCATTTTACGGCGGTGCAGATTATCATGATTACCACCATTATGTTGGGGAGCAAAGCCACAGCAACTTTGCTTCTGTCTTTACCTATTGTGATTTTCTTTATGGAACTGACAAGGTTTTTTTCCAACTCTTTGTTATTTTATTATGTACTCATTGAGTTTTAAATTTTAATGCACATAATGATTCAGGGATAACTTATTTTTGCCTTTTTAATTTTTCGCAATTAGGGCTATCGCTATCAAAAGAAGCTCCTTAGAAAGGTAATCTCTTGCACTCTGTATTTTACCTTTTCTTTTTTTTTAAGTATTCAGTCACATCTTCACAATTTAGTTCTGTTCTCGAGCATTAAAGCTGAGTGTAATTGCTCCTGTGTAATCCAATTCAGATGCAAGAGGAATTAAGAGGTAGTGGTGAGCAAAATGGAGGTTCGTACCAAAATCTTAAGTCTGAGTAACCGTCTGACTGGACACGTGTTGCTCAGAACAATATGCATCTGGTATATTTCTACCGGTGACAAGTCCTGGAAACATCTAATTTCAAGTTGACAACAACGTGCTGTTTTGGTAAAGTAGAAGGTTTCAACTTAAGGTTCTTAAGCAAATGTTTTCGTGTAGCTTTAGAAGGGGTTTCAACAGTGTTAAGAACTCGTGTCTTTGAAATTATGTCCAGGTCTACAAAGAGTATGTGATTTGGAACTATGGCTTGTCTTTATATTATTAGATCAGTAATGATCTTCTGAGTTCTAGCATTTTCTTTAGCATCAGAATAGTTAAGTGGCATTTCTTGATGACGTTTTCATTCAAAACTCAAAAAGTATCATTGGCACTGGTTTAATCAATCGGCAGGTTATTAATTCTTGCTAGGTAACCTTATGGTCAACGTCTACTTCCACGGATGATTTCAGAATGCTGTAACTTGTGATCCATATGTTTTTATAATTTCTTATATGTTTTGATCAATGATTTGATGATTTCAATGAAATGACAAACTTATCTTTTTGTTGGGGGGAGATATGGGATGCCAGCAGAATAAAGATCTAAATATTGGCCAGTTAACGGCAACAACCAGCCCGTCTAGCTCAGTCGGTAGAGCGCAAGGCTCTTAACCTTGTGGTCGTGGGTTCGAGCCCCACGGTGGGCGTGATTTTTATTTTCCTGACTTTGAGAAGTGATGGATTTCAAACATTACTTATAACAGAGTTGGACCATCGGCTGCCCTTCAAAATCTATTTTAACCCCTTTTACCTATTTTATAATTCTAACCTTTATTAAAAATTAAACCGAACACAGAGAGAGAGAGAGAGCTATTTCATACTTAGATTAAAAGGCTAGCAGTGCTACAAGATAACTAGCAAGTTGAATTTAAAAAGAACAAATCCTAATGAGAAGGAAAATGACTATGAAATTCAGATCTCTTGATTGTATTTGGATACTTCAAATAATAGCATAAACTAAAGATAGTGTGGCAGTTTGCGACACTGAACAATGAACATCATAAAATTATGCAAGCATTGCCCAATAATCAATGCCATCATCCATCGATTGGCGTGGCTGCCTTGCGAACTGAATCCTTGGATTACTTATTTGCTGAAGTACTTTAATGGGTTAACTGAGAAAAGGGTTTTAAGAGTTGTTTAGAGTGAGGCTAATAATTTCAAAGGGATTTTAAAAGGCCTGAGAAGGGGTTGGGCCAATGGTCCAACTCTTGATGAGATCCATGACCGCATTGAGTGCTGGGACTTAGAAGGTATCCCTGTACAATTTATTTCAAACATTTCGTTTTTTTAGCAGAAGAGCTGTTTTCAAGCGAAAAATTTTAAATCACGTGAGTAGTATTATATCAATTATATAATAAGTAAATGATATTATAATATATATATTTATTTTTTTAAATTATCATAAAAGTGGTAATTATATATATATATATATATATTAGTTAATGATATTATCTTTAATATATTCTTAAATTCCTCCAATCTTGCCTAGGACTAAATTATTTACGGAAGAGTATATTTAACCCCTCAATTTATTTCTATCAGCAGTCAGCTCAGCCCTCACTTTATAATTAACTCCATAAATTTTCAGAATTGTCCTCGTTAAAAAAAATAAAAAATACAAATATTGTTTGTGCGACTGGTTTGGTTGGTTGGTTGTTGTTATTATTATTATTATTATTATGATGATGATGATGATGAAGATGAAGTCAACTTTTCCGTTGGTTCTGCATAAAATGACTGAAGTCTGAAGCAATATTGAAGTGAAGATAGGGTTAAGTAGGTCAAGGAGATAGTCGTTATTGCGGAGAACATGAGACTCTTTGCATGATAAGTCTTGGGGAAACAAAGTCTACAGTTCGTTTTTCGAAGACCTCCATTGACGACCAAGAAGCCATGTACATGATTATCAGCTCGTGATGGGGAGTAGGATCATGAGATTGGGATTTGACTGATTCGATCAAGGCGCGGTGGAAAATGGCTTATGTAAAAAAGCAAGGCGCAAAACAAAGGGAAGCAAGTGCGAGGAATAACGAAGATGAATTCGGGATTTTTTTTTTTTTTTTTTTGACTGGCATTTTCAAGGTTTCTTTATCGTCTTTGAAAGAGTGGTGGCTGTGATCACGCTGATTACTGATTAGATCCGGTAAAACCGGTCGCCATGTGATGTTTGTGTCATGTCAATTTCGTGTCAGTATTAAATTTAGATGACCTAAATACGATCCAATAATCGTGATAACATTGAGATCCAAACACAAAAAAATAAAGGATTAATCAATACCTCACTTAATATTTATATATTTAATAAAATTTATATAAAATATTTACACGCGTGTGTAGACACACACACAGATATAATTTATTGATAACATAAAATATATATTTTTACTAAAATAATACACATTCACACTATTGAAATTTTAATTATATACATATAAATAATATTATATATATCAATATTATAAAACATACATTTTTATCAACATTTTACACATTTATACTATTGAAGTTCTAAATCTAAGTAAAATTTTCTAAATGAAACACTGTATATATTTTTATCCTTACAAAAAAAAAGAATTATATTCAATATTTGAGTTTTAATGACATGAACTTACAAATTATGTTAGAATAAAAAATGTAATTGTGTTATTAAACAAGTAAATGGGTCAATAACTTTAACCCTAACCCGACACGGTAAAAAATCGTGTCGACTGAACCTGACCCATTTAATAATTATGTCAAATTTAACGATTCATACTGTTTATTCATATCATGTTCATATCGAATAATTGAGTGTGTCAAATTTTGCCAGCTCTAAATTGGTGATGATTGCTGATAATAGAGTTGTGGTAACGAAAGATAAGTGGTGGTGGCTACCGTGATAAAGGGTGCAAATCAGGAAAAAAAAAAAGAATTTGTTTTAGTTTTTTTTTTTTTAATTTCTATTGAGGATAATTACAGTTGGGGTCTGTAATTAGACCAAATCAATTCATATAGAGTGAACCGAGAAGCCCCTAAAAAATAATAGCCTCATTATCACCGAGTAAGGTACCATCCTTCTATTACAAGAAATTAGTATTATTTTTCAATAAATACTATCACACCATATGATTTTACCGTCATTTTTACACCGTTATGTCACGGATAAGGCTGTTAATCATTTTGCATAAAACTTAAGAGGTTCTCTGATCAGAAGAAGGGGTTTAGATTAATCTAAGGAATGAGTACCAGTACTTTTTTTTTTTTTTTTATCAAGCACTCTTATCTACTGATTCAAATAGGCCATCATTTTCACTGGCCCAGTTCAAGGGAAATTGGGCCCATTGTGATGCTCATGGGGCATTCAAAAGGCCCAAAAAAGTAACCATCAGAATATAGAAAGACCATTACATTCAACTGTGAGTAAAAGACGATTTGAATCATGGGCATTGATTATCCAATCTATTTTTTAACAAGTGATTTCCAGGTGGAAAATTTGAAACAAGGGGAAAAAAAGGGAGGAAAAATGACACCAGAAATTCACCAAAAATGTGGGTCCAGCCATCATGTGATTGATCGAAAGCCAGGACCAGGAAGCTGGTGGTGTAATTGCAAAAACAAGTTTCAGCTTTGAACGCTTATAGAGAGGCTCATTGGCAGTGGCTCGGCCGGTTGGCCCAACCTCTTTTTCACTTTTCATAAAGGAGGGGAAATTGCTAATGAGCTTTCTCATTATTTCTTGGACTTTATGGCCTTCTTTTTTAGGACATAATTGCCCAATGTCACCCTCCTCCTTCTCTAATCCATGCCATGCCATCCACGTGGCATAATCACACTTGTAATCATAGGGGCCCCCGTTCACAAACCCGCATTATATTATTAATTATTATTATTATTTTGGACCACTTGAGAACATGGAAACATTGCTTAATTTGAGCCATACTTGGCCTCTCTAAAAGCTTTAAGCTATGTTGTTGGATAGGCATAAACAGATGTCCAGGCGAAAGAAAGAAAGAAAGAGAGAGCTCTGTGAGTCTGTAATATTATTCCCATTTGGTGAACTACACGTGAAATTGTCATTATGTTGCTCGTAAGTCATAATTATAAATCTTTTTTGTTTTTAACCTCCCACACATAAATTTATAAGTGTTGTATGAATGATATCAAGTTGATTTTCAATCATAAGAAAGTAGTCTAGACAATTAATATACAATGTCCAAATACTGCCTAATTGCAAATTACTCTTTATTTGTACACAACTCACTCAGTTTTTAAGTTTTTAAGTAGATGTGCTAACATTTTATGTTTTCAATGAATCATTTTTATGGATTCCAAGTTGAATGAGACGGTCCAAAGGTATGTTTGTGACTGCTTGTTTATGTTTATATATATATATATATATATATATATATAAGAGCATTTGATAAAGTTATTGAATAAAAACCCTCTTAAGGAGGAAACGCAACAAGGTGCGTATTACATTTTGATTGAAAATGAGAGCATGCATATGGTATATTGACTGAGGTCGCGAAAGACCCTATTAATTTCACTGAGGAAAGGCATCATTAAAAGTTGACGCGATAAAAAGGTTAAAAAATAATAATAATAATAATAAATGCAACTGTGGAATTATACTAATCTAACAAATGAAAATAAGCCATTTATTAAGTGTAATTTTATTTGGCAAAAATGGGCACTCATTACTTAACATGCCTCTAGCTCCTGTTAGTATCAATCGAAGTTGGCATCTCTCTTTCGCTCTGTGTGTGCGTGTGTAACAAAATCATGCACCATGTGTGCGTCAACAACCTTTTTAGATATTCAATATATAATTCACCAAAAAAAAAAAAAAAAAAGTTATTCGGGGGCTGATGAATCATGAGTATACTGCCGGTAAAATTGAAATTATTTGTAATATTTATAATGTTTTTTAAAAGCAAAGGATTAATCACGAAAAAGTTATAGAGGGAGGAAAAAATATATATGTAAACTCAAGTGATTTAAGTGATACTTCGTGACAAAACGATTACATCCGAAACCATTAAAGGGAAGCTCGAGAATCATTAATTTGACATAAAAAAAAAAAAAATGGACTCCTCAACAAACTCACTTATTAAACGTGTAATTACCCACCTTAATTCATCTCAATCTTGCATAAGATCAAAGAAAATCACAAGTGGACTTCAAAACAATAATGTTTTGCACGCCTTTAGTTCGAGACCTATTTTTTCCTACATCTACTTCACATTCTTTGTTTTAAATCATCCATTATTATTTTAATTTTTAACAAAATTTAGTTTCATGACTTACGTATTGAAGAGAAAAATTAAATATTCATTTGATTCCAATCAGAGTGAAAAATGTTTTAAATATGAATGGAGGAGTGTTAAATAAAATTTAGAACGACTCCAACATGATAAACTGTGATTATGATACCTTACAATGTAGGCATCATTAGATAATCACATTTCATTAATTTTTGTTGACTTTTTGACTAAAATATGGCCCCCAAATTGGAGGACACAATACTTTTAAGGTATCATAGTCAAACTCTAACCTAATCGGCCTAAATTTAATTTGATCTCAAAATTTGAAATAACCTATTTCATACATCATTATCACTATTTGAAATAAAGTGTGTAAATTTGATAGATTTGGTTTCCCACTTAAATTTTTTTTAATTATATTTAAATTTATTTCAATGATTTTAATGACCTACTTTTTGAGAGGTTCTCGTTATATTGTATTTTCACTTATATAAAATACAAATTACGTGGCTCTTTTTTTTTTTTTAATTCATCATGATGCCCCATCAGTTATTACTGGTTTCTTTACCTTATAATAAATTCCTGTAAATTAATTCTTACCAACTGATCAAATTGTCCTTAATATATCCGATCAAGTAGGGGGGAAAAAAAGCATGAATTGCATATTAAGATGGAAAAAAGGACATCGAGCTTCAAGCAAAAGCTTCGTAAAGAAAGCCAGATTTTTAGTAAGCATTGAAGTTCGGAAATGACAAGCTATGAAGCTTTTCTTCGTTAAAATTGAACCCAGTCACTTAGCACTACAAAAGAATTGATATTTTTCTCCATTGACCGAGAGGGGAATTTTATTAAAAGACTCTTAATCGCTATTGACCTATTGCTCCGTGTTGGCCATTTTTGAGCCATCACAAGCATTTTTATTTTTATTGGTATCGTGCCACGACTAACACCCAAAACAAAAGAAAGAGTCTAATTAGGACTTTAACTAAAACTTTCAGTACAGAGATTTAGTTTTATAACTCATACATTATTGGAGAATTAGATTTTACTTAATTGAAATTCCAAATTAAGATGCTCCGTGGAATCTTATGAATTAATGGAAATAAATCACGAGTCTAACCACTTTCATTTAACCTTTTAATAATCCAAATTTGAATGTCAATAAGAGCGAAAAAAAAGCCTCTTAGTATTTTTGTTAGTCCAACTGTCCCAAGAGTTCAAATTATGCGTACAGTTAACAGTATAAAGTGGATGACAGTTGTGACTTTGCGTTGTGGCTATTGCCTCACAAGACGATTGACTCATCAGACATCAAAATCGACCACTAACCTCCAATTAATATTTTAATAATCATATCCTCAATTTTAGATGCTTAACCCTCGGTGGAAAAGGACAGTACATTTTCAAAAAACCAAGCCACAGCAATTTCTGAATCTTCACACCATTTTCCTCTCCCACCACTTTTTTTGCCCCCCTAATGTTCGATCAGTGTGAAGTTTTAACTCATGAATCTTCTCAATCAAGCAATTGACTACAATGGATTGACTAAAGATGACATATCTTAAAGCAAGCAGCCAAGCATGCTGAAACTGAAAATTGAGGCAGTTTTTAGATTTTGAATTAGGATTCTTCAAATGGATCGGCTCAATTTAAATTATTTTTTTTGAATTATTTATAATGATTTTTGACAAGATTTATTAAATCATAAAGCATAACTAACTATCATCTATCAAGATTTATTGAATTGCAAAATATAACTATCATCTAATTTTGGGAACCATACACTAATTTCGTGATAATCCGCTTCGCTTTCAATACCCTTATATATATATATATAGTGACACATATTTTGATAAATTTTAAAAAAGTGACACATTTTTAAAAAATACTCGAACAGATGATAGTCTGTTAACTTTATCGTTAATTTTAACGAGAACAACAAATTAATTATAAAATAACTTTTTTGCCCCTATAATAGCTAGAAAATGATATTTCTATTCTTACAATTAGTTGCAAAATATAATTTTGCCCATACTCAATTAATTTCTATTTTTAAATAAAAAAATTATAAAAAATTGCATCTAAGTGCAATTAATGGGCCTTTTTTTTGTTAAATCATACATTTAAAAAAAATCTTGTTGAATCAAACAAAATTTTCTTATTAAATTTAACTGCAAAGTTTGATTCTACAAGAATTTTTTTTAAAAAAAAAGATTTGTTTGATTTAACAAAAAAATTGTTAATTAACTTAGATGTAATTTTTTAATAATTTTTCTATTTAAAAAATAAAAAATAATTAAGAAGGGACAAAAATATATTTTGTAACTAATTTCACGGATAGAAATGTCATTTTAGAGCTACTCTAGGGGCACAAAAGTTATTCTATAATTAATTTTAAGGGCAAAGTGTTATTTTGTAATTAATTTACTCTTCTAGTTAAAGTTAACGGCAAAATTAACGGATTGTCACTTACTCGAGTATTTTTAAAAAATGTATCACCTTTTTTAAATTTATCAAAATATGTGTCACTCAAAAGTAATTAACATATATATATAGAGTGATGATAGAGCCACAAACTCTTGTACAAACTTATCTTGTACAAATTGATGTGGCATTAATTCATTGGTTGAATGACAATACAAAATAACAAGAATAAATTATGTGGGCCAAGAGATATTTAATTCAACCAATGAATTAATGCCACGTCAGTTTGTACAAGAAAAGTTTGTACAAGAGTTTGTGGCTGTATCATTACTCATATATATATATACAATTCATATTTGCACATGAACATATGACGCATATTAGTAGGGTCATAATTAGGTCTGCAATTATGTATTATTTGTAGTCAAGAAAAAGATAATTGCCTCTAATCTCATATATATTTGCATCCCTTTCAAAACATATATAGCAACATTTTAACAATTGTTTCCCTTGTACATTTGGGATTAGATTTTCTCCTCATTTAAAAATAAACCTCTTATTCATTATTAAATTTCGATTGAACTAAAGTCCACATCAAAATAAGTTGTGACAAGCGTCTGATAACGCTATCAATAGACTCACAAGATAATATTCAAAATTTTGATGCTTTGATTTTTTGAATATATGTACTTTTTGACAGTTGATTATTTAAGGGATTCGTAAAATTGCCATTATTTAATTTCTTATGGAAGTTCCTCTTTTATAATTATTTTACCTCCAAAGTCCGGGGGGGACCGCAGACGGGTTAAAGTAATGAAATTGACTGCTGTAAAAGTAAAATGGAGCGGAAAATATGGATCGGAAGACAAACAGTTTGACTCTTGGTTTTATTTACCTCTGCCTATGCCACCTACTCTTGAGGCTCTTTCTAAAAGGAAATAAAATCTTCTTTTTTAATTTTTATTTAAAACATGGAAAAATAAATTGTAAATAATACAAAATAGAGAAAGGCCAAAAAAAAAAAAAAAAAGAAAAGAGAAAAAAATCAGAAAGGCTTTGATTGAATGAAAATGGCAATTGGTGAACTTTTTCAAGGCAATTCTCCTGCATGTCTTGGTCAACACATATCTCACAGACCCAGAACAGAACTTCTTGTGGGAATACATTAAATTCCTAGGTTGCCCTTTTATGTCCACATTCTTAATAAACCCACATGAAGAACAAGTCACAATTGGAAACCTCAATTTAATGTATTGTATTTGTATACTTGCACAGTCGGAGTGAGAGAAAATAATTATAAAAAGTAGAATGAAAAGAAAAGAGCCCCCCTCTAATAATAAAATAATAGAAAACATAAACAGAAAAAATTATTAAAAAATTAAAAAAAAGGGGAAGCTACAGACAAGAGAAGCCCTTCCCCACAACAAAGACCCCAACAGCACAAAAGAGAAAAAAAGAAGGGGCAGGAACATGAAAGTGATACCAAAACTAGAACTAACTTTTGAAGCGCGTGCGCCTCACTCCCCAATCGCCTGCCAGTGACAGCCAATCTCATGTTGGTGTTTTCGTACGTGGGACTGTGGTGTTTGCCATACTGTATTTGTTTCCATCCACAGTCGCCCTCTATGTTCCCCACGCGCACATAACTGGAGCGTGTTCCAACTACTTTGAACTGAAACAATCACCAGTTTGCCAGTAACAGCACTCAGTGTTCTATTTTTCTCTTTGTCTCTCTCTCTCTCTCTCTCTCTCTCTCTCTCTCTCACTCATTTTTTCTCTCTTTGAAATTTTATCTCAGGCCATTCAACTCATCACTGAGACCAAAACTACACCCTCACCCAACTAAAAAATTACAACTTGGGTCATGGGTATTCGCCGGAAAATGAAATTCCGGCCGAATGAAACTACTCAGACGTCGTCGTTTCATTTCACTCACTCATGACTACGGAAACAAAAAACTGACCTTGAACTCCCTGAAAAAGCACTAATTTTGTGAGCGAGTCAAAGTTTTTTATTTCCTTGCATTTACCCCCCCTAACAATGGCAACCGCCAACACTACTCAAACACAAGCGGTGGACTCACTGTCTTCGGACGAGCTGACAGCGAAGGCTGTGCACAAGAGATACGAAGGGCTAGTGATGGTTCGAACGAAGGCCATAAAAGGCAAAGGAGCCTGGTACTGGGCTCACCTCGAACCCATGCTGATTCACAACGCTGACACTGGTCTCCCAAAAGCAGTGAAGCTAAGATGTTCCTTATGCGACGCCGTCTTCTCAGCTTCAAACCCGTCCCGCACTGCCTCCGAGCATCTCAAGCGAGGCACCTGCCCGAACTTCAATTCTTTAGCCAAACCCATTTCGTCCATCTCTCCGTCGTCGGCTAGTCTTCCGTCACCGTCGAGTCATAACCGCAAACGCAGCAGCTCGTCTTCAGTTCTTGAAGTGAGCAAAGCTGGTGTTGGTGTTGGCTCATCGTCGACTTCTTATCAAGCAACCCCGCTGGCTATAGTGGATCCGTCAAGATTTCAAGAACTGGCGACTACAGCTGTCTCAGCGAGTGTTGCGGGTTCTTATTTGCCAGGCCAGCAGCATTTGGTTTTATCTGGAGGGAAAGAAGATTTAGGAGCTTTGGCTATGTTGGAAGATAGTGTTAAAAGGTTAAAGAGTCCAAAAACTTCGCCTGGACCAGCTTTGAGCAAGAGCCAGATTGATTCTGCTCTTGATTTTCTTGCTGATTGGGTGTATGAGTCATGTGGGTCTGTTTCTTTTTCAAGCTTGGAGCATCCAAAGTTTAGAGCTTTTTTAAATCAAGTTGGGTTGCCAGCGTTTTCAAGAAGGGAGTTTGTTGGTTCAAGATTGGATTTAAAGTTTGAGGAAGTGAGAGCCGAGTCTGAGGCAAGGATTAGAGATGCTATGTTTTTTCAAGTATCTTCTGATGGTTGGAAAGCCAAGGGTTTTGGTGAAGATAATTTGGTGAATTTGACTGTGAATTTGCCTAATGGTACTAGTTTGTACAGGAGGGCTGTGTTTTTTAGTGGTGCTGTGCCTTCTAAGTATGCTGAGGAGATTTTGTGGGAGACAATAACAGGCATTTGTGGGAATGCCGTGCAACAATGTGTAGGGATAGTTGCAGACAAGTTTAAGGCTAAAGCATTGAGGAATTTGGAGAATCAGAATCATTGGATGGTCAATCTTTCTTGTCAGTTCCAAGGCTTCACTACTTTGATCAAGGACTTCAGCAAGGAGCTTCCTTTGTTCAATACTGTAGCAGATAATTGTCTCAAGTTGGCAAATTTCGTGAATAACACGAATCAAATTCGAAATAGCTTTAATAAGTATCATTTGCAAGAGTATGGGCATGGCGGATTTTTGAGGGTGCCTTTGAGGGATTATGAGAAGTTGAATAACTTTGAACCTTATTATACATTGATAGATGATATATTGAACTCGGCTCGAGCACTTCAGTTGGTTGTATTAGACGAATCTTATAAGATGATATTAATGGAAGATCCTCTTGCAAGAGAAGTTGCAGACATGTCGCGAGAAGCACAGTTTTGGAATGAGTTGGAGGCAGTGCACTCACTGGTTAAATTGATCAAAGAAATGGCTCAGGAGATTGAGACAGAAAGGCCACTAGTTGGGCAATGCCTCCCACTCTGGGATGAGCTTAGAACAAAAGTGAAAGATTGGTGTTCAAAATTCCACATTGTGGAAGGACCGGTGGAGAAAGTGATTGAAAAGCGGTTCAAGAAGAACTATCACCCGGCTTGGGCGGCTGCATACATACTTGATCCACTTTATTTGATTAGAGACACTAGCGGGAAGTACCTTCCACCATTCAAGTGCTTGACATCTGAGCAAGAGAAGGATGTTGACAAGCTAATTACCCGGCTTGTTTCAAGGGAGGAGGCTCATATTGCACTAATGGAGCTCATGAAATGGAGAACAGAAGGGCTTGATCCGGTATATGCTCGAGCAGTCCAAATGAAAGAAAGGGACCCCGTCACTGGAAAAATGAGAATTGCAAATCCCCAAAGTAGTAGGCTTGTGTGGGAAACTTATCTTACTGAGTTTAAGTCCCTAGGGAAAGTTGCAGTTAGGCTTATTTTTCTTCATGCATCGTCATGTGGTTTTAAATGCAACTGGTCTTTGTTGAGATGGGTATGTGCCCATGGGCAGTCGAGACTAGGCATGGAGAGGGCTCAGAAGGTAATATTCATTGCAGCTCATTCCAAACTTGAGAGGCGGGATTTTTCCAGTGATGAAGAGAAGGACGCAGAGCTTTTTGCCTTGGCAAATGGTGAGGATGATGTGCTAAATGAGGTTCTTGTTGATACATCCTCAGTGTAACTTCTGTTTTAATTCAATCATTTAGAAATTAAAATTTGTAGGATTTATTTAATTCTTTTCACTATTTTTTCTTTCATTTTTGTACTTCTTTTACTTACTCTTTAGAAGATTTTGGGGCAGTCAGGTCGGAGAAAGAGGGACATGGTTAGGGAATTGAATTTGTATTCCTGCCACTGCTCGTGGTCATCTCTTGAGCAATTAGTCATCCTTCATCCTAGCATGATTTTTGGAGCTTCTCGATATGCTGAAAAGAAAATCTTCTTGTTTGTAAAGATAGAAAGTGGTGCATGAACAGAATTTACAGAACAGGAAGAACGTTGTACAATTTTTGTTTCTCAAGTAATTTGGAAAATTAATAGTATTTACAAAGGGGAAAGTTTTATGATTTCTCTGCTGGGTTTTAGATGATACCCTTCATCTTTTCATGTCTCTGAACACAAAAAATGTTTGTCATTTATCTTCAAGAGAGTCCAAATACTTGTGTCAGTTAACGTGGCTATGTTTTAACTTCTATTCATTATTCTTCTTGCTTGGACTTCCAGTGGGCTTTTGCAGGCAATATTTGCATTCTTAGGCAATCTAAGAGTTTTATTTAATTTGGTTTATGTGCTGCTAAGCTTGGCCATTATAGTCATGACTGACGATTGAGTTCATTCTGAAAGGCATTTAGCTTTCTGTCTGCATAGTTATTCTGAATCAGCTGATAATTCCCCAAAACAAGCTTGTAGAAGTTTATATGTGTGTTGTTTGGATCGTATGCAGCCCCTTCAAGAGAATGACGAGAGGTGTTTGCTGGAAAATCATGCTCAAGATTTTCTTTTCTACTAGAATTTGATGTCTTATGCTAGTTCATATTCCTATTTAGAGGATCTGAGCTGCTAAAGTATCATTCAGTTCCAATTATAGATTCTGTGTTCTCCATTCCAGAACAAGTAAAGCTTCCATGAACTTTGCTGTCTCTGCTTCTAGCAAAACCAGGTTAAGTGTTTTGTCCCTTGTGTGTGTACTTTAGTTTCATGTTTTATCAATGATTATCCTTTAAACTCTCTTCTAAGTTAGGAACCAAACCAAACTCAAAGTGAACCTTCCCCTTTTTAGTGTTTAATTATTTATTACTTTGCATGATCTATAGTTAAATCGATATTTCAGTTTTCACGCTGGAGTTTTGTGTTTGACCTCAAACTTTTAGTTCCCTAAAAGAAGATAAATTTGTGTTTGACTAAGATCTTGGTCTAGATGTGGCTTAAAATCAATTATGGTCAGTGAAGTTGAGGAATGAGATGAATATATATAATTACTCTATTTAATCTTTTCTATGACAGAAAGATATGACAATGATATTGTTGGCTCAGGAAGGCCACCATAACATGGTCAATTGTTTGGCATTGTTGGAGCATGATTAAAGAGGAGTTTGCAAAAAGGATCCTAGGACTTGAAAGATTTAATGGCAGTGAGGTGTCTTTTTGCAAGATGCCACAGGTTGCTTGCTTGAGCCAGTTGGATGGATGGCAAGCTGTGTTTGGCTTTACGGGTCAACAACCTTAGAGGAAGCTGAGATGCACTTCTAACAGTATGTTTTTGAGTTTTTCAATCCATATCTGCTGGTTTTTGTGCCTTTGAGAGAGTGGAGCCCCACCACATGATGCAAGTGCAAGTCTTTTTCCAAGCTTTGGTGGTTTGTCAAGGGGAGATATCAAATCATTTTTGTGGTGGTAACTTCTCTTTTAAACATTCCAAAGCTCATGACGTTCATGCAGAGTCATTGGATTGATGCCCCCCATGATTGTGAGAAAGGGTCTCAAGAGGTCCCAAATTAAGCAATTTTGTCGGCATGAAGCAGCACATAAAATGCTCGGGAGTGATCCTGCAACTGACAGATTTTTCTATTTGACATTTATGTAACTCTCCAATAATAACCTTGCCGTTGGTTACTCGCATGTTGGTATTTGTTAACTAACATTCGTATGAAGCTTTGTTGTAAATTGTAACGTATCTGTTACTATGTTTTGAGAATACAAATTTTTTAATGCATACACGGTTAAAATATTGTGAACGTACATCAGTTTGTTTTGAACTTTGTCATACATCTTTCTGGCTTGTCCCGATAAGAATCATTCCCTTGAACTGGCCTTCAAACATTAGCTGTTCTGCACTTGGTAGATTGAAATAAAGGACCACAGCTTAAATATTTTTATTATGTTTGAATTTCTGCAAGCATAAACCCAACAATAGGAAGTAGGTGTTTTAGTTGACAATATGCATTAATTTTCAATTGAATTTGGTATCAATTGTACCCCAAAACTTTTGAATGGTAGATGCTTGAAACTTTTCCACATATTTCACCATTTTTAGCATTGCATTCATACTACAATCTTTATTTAACTTTATTGTAAGCAACCCATTCCCCTTTGCTGTACAAACATCCCAATTCTGATAAGTTACAAGACTTTGAAAATGGTATGGGTGCAAACTGCTAGTATTGAATGTCAATGGTAATTAGTGCAACATAATGACCCATTCCTTGCATGATTTTCATGAACTTACTCATTGATAAACAAGGGAAGGATTACACAGATTGAGTAAAAAGAGGGGAAAAGAAAAGGAAAAATAAAACCGGACAGGACGTTGCTACCGCCTGAGTTGAAGGCAAAAGAGTCTAAAAGGAGTCATTTGACAATGGCCGGTCATCAACCCATTTACTGGAAGCCCTCCAATTGAGGAAACCAATTGAATTACATTTTCTTCTTCTTCTTCTTCTTTTCGGCATCTTTTCATGGTAAATTAATTGCGGATTTGTCAACAAAAACTATCTAAAGTTCCAAACCCATATAATTTTTACCCAATCACCCACCCACCTCCACAAACTCTTTAAAGGTGAAAACTGAAGAAATGATGCAGGCTTTTTTTTAACTTTTTGGTGAGTGGTGAAATGAGTACAGTATTATTTTGGCACATTGGGGAGGGGTCTTGTAATGACTCATTTAGTGGAGAGACAGAAACTCTTGTCGGCAATGCTCACAAACAATGACTTCTCAACAAACTTAAAGAAGCTCTTTTACTCGTATCATATGGTATGCTTAAACTTGATGCTTCACTCGCTCCACTCATTTCTTTTCGGTTAAAGGGAAAGGATATATATAATCATGAGTATAGGACGACACTGTCTCTTTATACAAGAATCTTTCCCCCTTCCGATGCAAATCTCATTATTCCATTTCCATTTCATTTCTCTTTTTAAGCGTTTATTTATCCCAGTTTTTGGGTGATCAAGAGATATTGATTTTTTTTTGCAAATATTTAAAAATAAATTCAATGTATTTCTTGCTTGGATATCTTGTAGTGTGCCATCTACGAACATGATAGTTTATTTTTATGAACTTCCAAAACCTTGAAAAAAAAGAAGAAGTTACCAATGGTACATTGAAATGATATTGACAATGCAAAATCAGAGAAGGTGAAAAATTTCTCTGGGTGTTGACTCTGCAAAATTTACAAGATTGAAGGCTTTGCACTAAATAGATAGCACCTATCATGTTCTGACCTAAATTAACATTATGAGCTTATTGCCTCCACATCTTTATGAAATGTCAATATTTTGAATCTGTATATTATAATGATTCACATTTTTAGACTTTAGTAGTGATGACTGTGGGCCAAGTATAACAATTTCAGGATTTTAAATTCTCAAATTGCATGCTTCCCTAGTGAGTGAATCGGGTAGCATCCTTTGAAAAATGTTAGGTCCATAGATTATGCCAAATTTGGATAGGGTAATTTTATTGGCAAGTTTTTATGTTTTTTAATTATTAACTCATCGCATTCATTAACGTTCGAACCCAAAACTTATGCTCTGAGAAGGCTACTCGCTATTATAAGAACTAGATCTAATTAACTTCTTGAATAGAATCATATTGTATATACTTGAAACCAATATATATATACACACACTCATTCTCGAAAATTACTGGTGTTATCTTCTTAATTAATAAATTCATTAATGAATAATAATATCTACAATTAAAAATCTACTAGAGTCTTGTTTGAGATTGAGGTGTTATAACTTTTAAAATACATGTATTGTGGAAAAAAATTATAACTATAAAATAAAAGTTAATAGTATATAGTAAACACAATTTTTAAATAATAATTTTGATAAAATTATTAAATATATAATAAATTTTTCATCATACAAGTAAAAAATTATATCAACATAGATTTTAAATACAGCAGCTAATGTTTATCAAACACTTTAGTGCTGTAACTTTTAAACTACAGCTGTCCAATCTTAATCTCAAACAGCACTTAAACCTACCAAATCAAATTGTAATGGTTTATTTTATATATGTGAGCACATACTAAATTGGATACACATGTATTCAAATATTTCAATCAGAATCTAATTTCAATCCCAAACAACACCTAAACCTACCAAATCAAATTGTAATGGCTTATTGTATATGTGAGCACATACTAAATTGGATACACATGTATCTAAATATTTCAATCAGAATCAACTTCTATTGTATAGAAGGATTTAAAATCTTGCAAAACCTCTTAAGGCTTGGTTGAGATTGCTTTTGGGAGAGTGAAAAGTGAGTTTGAAAAATTAAAAATTAATTTTGGTATTTGATTATTTTTTTTTAAAATTACTTTTGGCAAAATCACCCAATTCTACAAGACATTTCAAAATCTGATTTTCAACATCACTTTTATACTTAACAATTTTGTATATATCCTCATATATATTATGAAAATATAAAATTATCCTTATTAATTAGCAAATAAAATCACTAACTTTAAAGAAATTATTATTATTATTACTACTAATTATATTGAGATAAAAAAATAAAAAATATTTATTTTAGTTATCAATTTATAAATATTTAAATAAAATTTATTCTAACATTATATCAAATCCAGTCATTTATATTGTTAATTTGTTATAATAATTTAACAGTAACATTTATCAAACACAATCGAATATTTTTAAAACTTAGTGCTTTTAAAAATAACTTTTATCAAACATTTAACTGATTATTTTTAAGTTAATTGTTTTTACAATATAATTTATAATAATTATTTTAAAAGTTACAGACGAAACCGGCCTTTTGTGTTATAGAAAAAAATTAACCTTCATCAATAAACTATTTTACTTTATGACTATGATGAATCATGGACCACCAAATAACTTTTGTTAAAGAGTTGTCTCAGCTTCTTGGAGTTACGCTCACAAAGGTACCTCTAAAATACCTTTATTTCGAAAAAAAAAGAAGAAGGAAAGATACGCTCTACTTTAATCAATTTTCACTATTCTTCTCACCGTGTCTTATTTAGAGTAATTTCGGAATGCTGCCAAAAAGTCCCCCTTCTTTATGATTTTTTTTCCCCGCCAACTTTTAGCTCTAAGCCCCGGCTTGGTTTATTTATTTAGATATCCTTATGACATTATTTATATATATTTATTTGTAGTCCTTACTATATAATAAATTTATGGTTGTTTTCCGTTACTTCACATTTTACTTTAATCGGATTTTCTTTTGCACTTTTTATTCATCGCCTTTCTCTCTCTATCAATTTCTTTTTCTTGCATATACATGTCATTAAGTCATTGATAGGGTAAAGCTGAATCGCTAGGATATGAAACTTTATGAATACTTTTCTCTTAATTGTTAGTACACATTAATCTTAAATTATATATAGACATGACTCAAAACGAGTCTAAACATTTAGACTGCAACATTATCAATAGTTATATAACCAAACGTAGACACACATGTTACTTGAATTTGAAAAAGTAAAAATATATAAATATATATAGCTGTATTTTTCTTTGAAAAGGTTAAAGATGAGATGAGTCCATATTCAAGTTAGCCATCATAACACTTTAGAAAGCTCCTATCAATCAAAATACCCCCAAAAATTTGAAGAAGAAGGTCAAACACTCATGCATCGCTTCTACAATATTTGCAGGAAAAATTTGTTGTCGGAATGTCAAATGACTTGTTTTAATACCTTACACTAAAAGCCACTTTACTCGGTTTCTATTTTGAAGCCATTAGCATAGAGTCGTGTCCAATTTCAATCATACAAGCTAATTTTGAAAAACACAGTTAGGTAAGAAAAACGTAAAATGGAATGAAAGATTAAGATAAATCGAAAGAAGCAGGTGGCTGAGGGACCGATGGACAACAACAACAACAACAATGGTACTGCACAAATTACGGTACCGAATAATCGAGCACGTGTCAGACTCATGGTCTCTGTGTGATTCATACGTACGGTAGCCAGGCCCATCACATATTTTGAAACCATATGATATACAGATCGATTGGTCATTGTCATATAATCAAGGCCGCCCAACGAATCAGACCGACAGGCTCTATCCCGAAAACGACAACGCGTACGGTCCAGATGTAATGTACAAGAACTCCACTGTCGGCAGAGGGCATCGTATGAAACGCGAGGCAGAAAATACGGGAGAGAAGACGACACCGTTTGGTTTGACTTTTTTGTCCTTGTTGTCCCCGAGCCGAATAAAAATTCTTCGCTTGGGGTTGGCATCAACGTCATGCCTTTATCGTTAACCAATGTTCCAATCCAGATCCAGTCACAGGCCAGGCGAGTAAGCTGTAGGCGACTGGGACTGCGCGATATTCTTCTGGTCACGTGGTCAGCCTACTGTGCAACTTCTAGTTTATAATGAGGATTCATATTTCATGGGATGGGATCTGATTGGTCAATGTCCGTACCGACGGCCTGTCACTTTCTTGTCATCTGACGTCACCTCAGTATCCCTGTTCCCTTTTAGTTCATTTTTCAATCCACCCTAGTACTGACTCCCCTCCCTCCCTCCCCGTAGCTTTATAAATCATGGGGGGACGCCACCAACCCAGTGAAAAATAACAATAATAATCCATAACTTTTCCTAATCTTTAGATCATCTCCTGACTCTCTCCAAAAAAAAAAAAAAAAAATTCATCTCCTGACTGTAATTTTTCTAATATATATATATATGGGAGAAACCTGTATTTCAACTGTGGTACTGTATCACAGTTGCATCCAACTGTTGAATATCAATAGACTCCACCAATTTAAGTGCATCTAGCAGCTGGATGTAACTATGGTACGGTACCACAGTTGCACCGTAGCCTGATCCATATATATATATATATGATTTTGATTTAAGAAATTTTAAGGCTGAGATTTACTTTATCTATAATTTTCTTTTAATTTTAAAATTTCTAGAAACTACTATCTAATCAAAGTTAACTCCATATCAATATCTTCTTTATCTTCTTTCTTTTAAGCAATAAACTTAAAAAAAAAAACAGAAAGGTTTGACACAAAATTAGGTCTATTTTTTTTTCTCTTTTTTGTAATTTTTTTATAGTAGTGCTACACATCTCAAATTTTTTATCCTAAAAAATTATCCCAAATGATGTGTCATTAATTGAGTGATTGATAATTCTTTATAAGATCCAAGTGAATTAATTATATTATCTCATCAACTAATTGATAAATGACACATTATTTGGGATAGCTTTTTAAGATAAAAAATTTAGAATGTATAGCATTACTCATTTTCTTAAAATCATCTTGGTATCTTTAATAATATCAGAGTTAAATCAAATTTTGAATCTTTTCTCCCCTTTTTTCTTATTGATAAATCTTTTGGTAATTTTCTCATCTCGGGATTTAACTGGGCAGTCCCTTAAACAATTGTTATGATAGTGACAGCGTGGAGGAGCATTTTGCATTATGCAATGATAATTCACGTGATCGAACAGTCTGAGGCACGTGCCAGGACTAGACAAAGGCAGCAGCTGGGATCTCCTGCGACGACACTACTGATAGCACAATGTGGGAGTTAGTTATTGGCAGCTTTCTTTTCTTTTTCTCTTTTCTCTTTTCTCTCTCTCTCTCAGTCATTTAATTTTTTTTTTTTAAATAATTAAAGAGCTTCAGTTAAAACAGAGCTGTCACAGACAACGAATGGAATCATTGCTGCCATTTTCTCCACTTATTAACTTCGTCTGATTAGTCACACTATAAATTAATTCTTAATCATCTGCTCGTGGTCCATAATTACTTAATCTTGCAACATAATTTATATTAAACAAGACCAATAATTTACATTTTCCTACGCTTGATTGTTGGTAACGGTCCACAACATTTCAATAGCAAAAAAGTTTATTTAATGTTAGGGTCAGTAGTGGTTTATGAATTTTTTTAAGGGGCAATGTTTGAAAAATGTGGTCGGTCTTGCCTTTTCTGGCCCTGTGGAGCAATTGCAGTTCTCCAATTAGCGTATTGTGATTGAGCAACGCCTTTTCTTTATTTCTTTTTTTTTTTCTTCCTCAACCTTTTCAAGTAGTCAATAGAGCTTTGATTTAATTATTCGTTTCTTTCATGAGTATAATTACTTGTATTGGTGCAATGGTGCTTAGGTATACTTGTAATATTATACTTTAATATGGGCACCAAAGACTTTGATGAACAAGATGATTGAGAGATTATAATTGTCATTTTATAGTGTGGCTGTCCCATATCCCTAAAGTATTGCTTTTAATCACTGTATAATTACTGTATAAAATCTACCAAATGGGATTTGGTGGGTATGTACCCAAGTTCATTGAATTGCTTATGGCAGAAGGTTTTTAATTGCATTGGCTAAGCGTTTTTTTAATCATTCCATTCAAATAATTACATAATCTAATTTTCCTAATTTTCTTCCATGCTGTCTCATTTAGGAGCGTGTTGCAAATGACAAGACATAACCATGGAAAAAGGTATGAGTATTGGGGGGATTTTAAATGAGAAAAAGTATTATTGTTGTTGTTAGAAGTGATGTATTTAGTTAACCAACATTAGATACTTTAAAACTCTTCATCATTCATTGCTTTTTTTTTTTTCATATTATATTATAAGAAATGTTAAAAAGAAAGATTAGAGTACAAGCAACATGAAACGACAACATTTATATGAAAATTCTATTGAATATCTAATAATGAAAGAATAATTCGAATGAGTTTTAAAATAATGATAATTATTGCATTTGTTGATTTCAAATGTCTTTATTTTTTTTATTTTTTGGGAATATTATACAGTGTATCTTTTTTCAGTATGAGTTTAAAAATCTTGTTAATTAAAAAATAATAATGATATGAAAAATACGCCGTTGATTGGGGACTAATTTGGCTTCTCAAGATTTCTCTTTTGAAGGCAGATACACAAGAATTTAGTTGGTATGTGGGGAAACAAATAAAGTATGGGACAAGTGATTTAAAGGGGAGATCAAATAAAGCAAGGGACAAAGAATTGGAGTCAAGAACATGATAATGGTTGTTTGTGCATTAAAAGAGGGAAAGGATAAAAGAAAAGTGAAATTTTCTGGTTTCTATCATACATCAGATTTTGAATGATGAATTTGGAATCTGGACAAAATGTGCATCATATGGTCCAAATTCCTCAATCATGAGTGCACTTTTGAAAGTAAAATAACCAATTAGGCTCCCATCCTCACACCTTTGTTTCTAAGAGCATGTCTAAAAAAAAAATGTCAACTGAAATTTCAATTTGACAGGTGTTGTTCCATATAATGTAATTTGGGTTGGCCTCCTGAGATGAGATGGGTTTCACAGCACCGGAAGTGGAGGGAAGGACGTTTAATTCAAGTCCAACAAGGACATACGCAACCCACTATTCAAACCCTTGTTGGTGACCCATAACCCATTATATTTATCCGTTAATAAGAGCTGTGCAATGTACCGTCCCTATACTTACGGCACATTTTAAGATGGGCTTACCACATTCTCCATTAGAAACTTATATCACACTACTACTACTAACAATAATAATAACATTCTCATTTTAAAAAAAATGAGGATGTCACTAATTAAAAAATATATAAATTTTTTTATATATTAATAGATAAAAAATACAATATTTAATAGTTAAAAATATATATGTATATTTTTTAAATTTTAATAACATCTTCATTTTGTTAAAGTGAAAATATTCTTAACACGTACGTGCGTGCGTGCGCGCACGCACGCACATATAGTTTTTCTCTTATACGGACAAGAAAATACAGAGTAAATCTGCATGGAATTCGCATTTAAGCATCTTCACCTGAGAATTATTATTTGTGTGTGTAGTTGTTATCTAATAAGAAATTCCTAAGTTCTTAAAATAAGAGATAAACTAAAAGACAAATAAAACACACACTTCAATAGTATCGATAAGTAGCTTATTGGTACTATTTAAGTGTGTGTTTTTCTTTCTTTTAGCTTGTCCATTACTTAATAAATTAAGGAATCTCTAATTGAATAACAA
The DNA here is from genome assembly GCF_000493195.1 of Citrus x clementina. Lineage (NCBI taxonomy): Eukaryota > Viridiplantae > Streptophyta > Magnoliopsida > Sapindales > Rutaceae > Citrus > Citrus x clementina. The sequence continues at coordinate 6,277,350 of NW_006262339.1, read as the reverse complement.
TAATAACAACAACAACAATTTTCTAATGAGGGATCCATTAAGTTATTAAAGTACGTATGGATAAGTTAAAAGATATGACAAACATATATTTCAAAACAATGCACTAGAGTGTGAGTTTTGCTTATCTTTTAGTTTATCTCTTATTTTAATAACTTTAAGTGGCAATTTAGGTTAAGATTCATTCATTCAAATCAATTCAATGCAAATTAAATGGGTTTTAGTTTGAAAAAACTGATTCATTTAATAAGTGGATGAAAATAAACAAATTGAATCTAGATTTGAGGATATTATTCATTTAGAATTCATTTAATAAATGGGTCATAAAGGAATCAACCACAATCTATTCATTTAAAATTTGTTTATTATTCATTTAATTAAATTATTTTTTATCCTTAAATTTTATGAAAAACATTTAAAGTTTGAAGACTAATTTATTAATCAGCAATGATAATAAGACAAAATATATTAGTGAAAACAAAAATTAGGGAATAACGGCCTTAGATTTTTTAAGTCATCGAGCCTAAAGTCTCTCCTCTTAGATTCTGGGTGCCCAAACAATCTCTTCTCTAATCCTTGTCTTCTTGGTGCCTCAAGACTTTCCAGTTTCCACTAGCCTAAGTCGCTACTCAAATACAAATGAATGCTTTATTGGTCGCATCTGATATTCAATAGCCGAAAATCTCTCAGCTCAAGTTCTTGAACTGGTCGTCACCAAGATGGGTTTTGTTTGATCCCTTGTCATTTTCTTCCAATTAGCAATGAATTGGTTCAAAGCTTTTGTAAGAATTTGAAATAGATTTTGAGTTTGTTATCGTTTAATTTTTGTCGATCAAAGAGATGAACACGCTTTAATTATTTTTATTTGTATTTAAAGAATTTGTAATTTGGTGTGTGGATGACTATACATCTTAATCTTATATTATAGTTTGAACTGTTTATATTTTGTAGGATGTTAAATTTTTTATCTTTTATCTTTTATATTTTATTTTATTTTTTTATTAATTTATTTTTGTAAATGAATTCATATTCAATCTGATTCAAAATATATTTGTTTATTATATAATTAATGAATAGCAAATAAATCTAGATTCAATTCGATTCATTTATTAATTTTACTAAATAGGTTAAACAAAACAAAGTTTGTTTTGTTTAATAAACGAATTGAATTTAAATCTTGAGATTTTGATTCGTTTAATAAATGAATTGAATTTGAATTAACAAAGTTTTGACCCAATTCGTTTGAGATTCGAATCGAATTCAATTTGTTTATTTATTTTGAACCTCCTAAATGTTAAATAACTTAACAGATCCCTTATTCACACACACGCAGCCTAAGTCAATAGAAAATAAATTATAGAAGATAGAGGTTTTTTTATTATTAAAAAAAAAAAGACAGAGTTCATCCTTTATTATTATGTATTCTACTTTCAGCTCAATTGCATAGTATGTAGAGTACTGCTATGTGATAAGAAGTATATTATCGTGTACATTTTTATTTTTCTTCCATTTTTTGTGCCAGCTATTGGTCATTTGTCACTAAGGCCTTGGATGGTGGGTAGGGGTGTCAAAAAAGCCCACCCGGATTGGACCCGGGCAAAACCCAAACCGCATACACAAAAAAAAATCCAGACCTGTGTTTGAAATTCTCAAACCCGGACATTTCCAACCCTGGTCCGGGCTCAACACCAAAAATCCAGACCCGGTTTCTTAATAAATTAAAATATATATATATATATATATATATATATATATATATATATATATATAATTATGAATTTATGATATGTTGGATGTTATTTAATTTTTTGTGTGATTATTGTGTTGTTGAATTTATTTTTTTTTCTATAGATTGAATGAGTTTAGGTTAGAAATTAGATGAATTTAGGTATTAGAAAGTAGATTGAAACAATATTTATTTATTATTTGTGTAAAATTTGCATTGTTAGTATGTTATATATTTGTATTTGACTATTTTCTTTTTTAAAATTTGCATTATTAGAGAAATGAAAGAAAAAATTGAAGGAAAAAATTTGAAGTTATCACATGCGGGCTTAGAAACCCGGATAAAAAACCTAGGCCCGAGGTGCCGGGCTTGAGCCCGGCCCGCACCTAAAAAAATCGGGTTTTAACCCGGGTCCGGTCTTGCATTTCACTCATCCAGTTCGGTCCCGAGCAACACCAAAACCTGGACCAAACCCGAGTTTTGCCAAGCCTAATGGTGGGTTGGTGTCTGGTGCCTCAAAAGTTGAAGGCACTAGTTCCAATCCCCAAGGACAAAGTAATACCACAAATATGACTAAAAGAGTTGATATTTCGTTAAAGTATATGGGAGTAGTATATGTAGACTATGAATATATAGATGTCTAAGCTTTGCTTATTAGACCTTTGACTTATATTATTAGTGTATAAACTCAGACTCCCAATAGACCTTAAATTGTAATATATGTGAACTATAAATAAATAAATAAGCCACTTTAGGATGTCTTTTGAGTTTTATTTTTTTAAAAAATAACATTGGACTTGTGAAGATGATAATATTTACTTTTTTTTTAAATTGTTACAATATGCGTTATTAGGGATTTTTAATCCCACTCAAGATCCTACAAGGAAAAGTATCAAATAAATAATAAATTGAAAGTATAGGTGAAGAATAAAATCAATCACACAACATAGGCATTGAGTGGGCACCAAGGACAACGAGAGAAAAATCAATTATGTGAAAAATTATTATAATCACTATAGTATTTTTCTTACACCCAAAAGCTCAATAACACTCAATATCTCAATAGACCTATCAAAACTGATTGATTAACAAATGAACCCAACCTCACTATACATAGTGATTATTTATAGTGCAAGTAAAGTTTCTTTCTTTGTAGAAGTTGTATTCCTCTAAGCCACAATCCTTTTCCTTGTAGAAGTTCTATTCTTCTTTAAATAAGTTAAATCCTAAAAGAAAACTACTTACTTCTTAAATAATAATACTTCTAAATAAGAAAATTACTAAATAAGAAAAACCTATAAAAATATACTTATTTAGTATATACAAATCATTACTGAAAAATGAGACATATTTTATAGTATGTATATATATACTACAGTTTGATATATTTATTAAGAATTTAGATACGTATATTTATTGTACAACCTAAAAAACAATTGAGACTAACTTTAAAATGTCCTCTTGCTAATTGGGGAGATATATGCATCCTTATTGCATATTTTATAGAAAAAAGAAAAATAAAGAGCTCTTGTAAAAGCTCGAATCAGTCACATTTAGGGGGCTAATAGCACTAGTTCACTAATACTTCCTATGTATATATTAGTGATAATAGATCTCAATAATTGATTAACCATAAATCTAATGTAAAAATAAGAGTAATTTTAGAGGGCTCTTGATCTACCCTATATAAATATAAAGTGTATGTATGTATGTACGTATGTACATATGCATAAAAGTCTTTATTTGGTGAATCGATTGATGTTGAGCATCTCCAATCCAAACAAAAGCTAGCTAGCTACTTTTGTAACTTGGGGAGCTTCTAAATTAAGAATGCAAGACTTTGTATAATTAACAAGTTGCATTGCTGAAAGAATCTGGGAGATATATGCCACTGTGATTCATATAACTAATTAAGTTAGCTATTCCATAGGGTTATTGCTCTTTAGTTATTTAATATTAGTTCTGTCATCACCACACATAGAGATCATATAAAACAGAAAATAATAAAATTCTATAATATATAATATAGGTAGCTGATTCTCAAGTGAACACATTGTCATGTGTTCCCCTTAAATAGCTCCGAGAGGACCATTCTAGATAAAGTTGTGCTTGGTATAGAAAAAGATGAGAGAAATGTGCCTTCTCTCTCTACCCACCCACACTAACTCTTCCCTTTTATTTTTTATCTCTCTCATTTTTTTCTCATATTTCTCTACACTTAGCGTTTTTCTTCTAGATAAGATGATATTTTGAATAGACCTCCTATATAAATTATGAAGGAACATAAGAATAGAAAGAGGAATTATGTTCAATGTGATTCTAGACCTATCAGCTAAGGAAACCATGATTATCAGCATAGGAAAAAGGAAAATAAGGATATACGCATAATAGTGAACAAATTTCCAACATTAATCCACATACACATGTATTAATCTGAAATGGTGACACTTGTCTTTAGAACTAGGATTTAATACAAAATCCTAATTTAATGTCACCCATTTTATTTTTTTTATAAATAGAGTCCCATCTTTAGGAAAAGAGGTTTTGGGTCTTTAAACATACTATTCACCCTTAGAAGAAGAAAACCTTATTTTCTTAATCTTAAACAAACAATAACTTAAGTGTCGGGAATATCTTTCTCAAATACTAACCTCACTAAATTCAAAATCAATTAATTGTGATAAATTCTTCACAAACTACTAATATGTGTGAAAGTAAAATTTTAAGCTACTTCATATTACCCATTCTTTTTGTCTGAAACCATTCTCAACATTTATAACCTTTTAACCTTTGACGTTTGTGTTAACATCATTCTATATAATTATATAAATACTAAAAACCCATAAAGTAATAGCTAGCATACAAATATATTCTACAATGGTAACAAATACTAAATATTTAACATCATTCTATAGCAGCTTGAAATTATGTTAGAATTCTCTCTCTTTCATTTTTAAGTTTTATTATGCCATTTCAAATTTTATTTTTTCAATCTTATATTTAATAGAATGTTAATACCAAATAAGCAATAATCTTAACTTATTAAACTAAATAAATGGTTAGATTTTAAACTCACCAAACTACTCATTAAACTTATTTACTAAATTAACCCACTCTCAAAATTTTAAAATTTTAAATTTTACTTGATAAACCCACTTAATTACTCAATATACCCTTACTAAACCCAAATTTTATAATAATAGCATTTTTCTCATCAAATCCGTTAAATTCAATTATAAATCCTTAATAAATGTTTCATTGATTTTTTTTTTTTTTGAAGAAAGTTTTTGCCTTTTACATTTATCAGAAGATGATGATAATAAGTTATAGAACCCAAACTCCAAGCTACCAGATAGAATAGTTCCCAATTAAGGGTCTATTTGAGATGGATATTAGACAGTTATAGCTTAAAAATCATGGCACTAAAGTGTTTGGTAAACACTGGCTGCTGTAGTTTAGAAGCTAATACGATATGATTTTTTACTTGTACTCTGTAAAATCTATTATATCTTTAATAATTTTACTAAAATTATTATTTAAAATTTATATTTACTACATCTTATTAACTTAAAAAAAGTTACAACACCTCAATTTCAAACATGAGCTAAGTTAATTAGAATGGCAAAAGAATATTCCCAACCTAAGGCCGAGACTTGTTTATGATAGAGCAAAATACTCGCAATCGTATTCCATGACAATAAACATTCTAAGGCTTGTATGATGAATCATAATCTTAAATTCATTAATTTCTAAATAAGACCAAACCTCAAAAGCGATGCCCATTGTATAAATCGAATGCTGATGTTAACACCTTGCCACCCAAAAATGGTGACTCAACTTCAATTTCATTCAAAGTTGAGACATTCTCAGTTTCAGACAATGTGGCACCGAAAGAACTCAAATTCTCATTACATTACAGAAATTTTGACAGAATATGATCAGGGTTTAATGAAAATATAATTAGAGTTTGACAAAATACGTTAAATGTAAAGGTGGGTTCAAAAAGTAAAAATTCTGTTTTTTTTAACTATATTTTAATTTTCATAATTGTAATTTAATTTAAAGATATCTTAATCATAAAAATTATTTTTAAAAATAAGTTTACCAAGTAATTTGGTGGGTTTAATTAACCCTACCCTTTTAATATTTATAAATCAAATTCCCAAGTTAAAATAGCCGCTCCTAAATGCAATATTAACTTCTAAACTTTCCCATTTAAACTGTATCTTTAATTATTATCATCATTATTATTTTTCAATCTTCAGGTTTCCATCTCTTCTCAGTTCTTCTTATACAATGTCTTCTTCGTTGTATCTCTTTTAACAATTCTGGGAAGACCCTTTAAAGTTTGAGGATCCATCGTTGGAGGTGGAGGGAGAATCTTCTTTGTGCCCGATAACATCCAAAGCATCAATAAACGGAGAGGTAATCAATCAATTGCGATCAGAGAGAAACATTAATTCCGTAAATTTACTAAAAACAATAGGGATTAAATAATAAGTTTCATAATTCCTAACCAAAAAAAAAAAAGTTTCATAATTATTAAAATATTAAATACTGCATAAATATGTAACACTGAATTTTGTGTATTCCACGTGTCATTAGATTATAAAAACAAGAAAAGAAAAGAAGAAAGTAACATTTTATTGTTATTATTATTTTCAGTCGCAGATTTTTAAAGAGTCGTTACGTTGTGTTCCACTTCCCAGCATTTGGTACTCCTTCATGGGAAGCGAGGCGGAATCATCAGAGGCACGGATGAGGAAGAGGATAACGATAAGTGGATTCCGGAATGAAAAGATCAGATAACAATAAGAGTGGTGTCGGTGAGCACAATTGTCGGGACATTTATCTGCATCATCACGCACAAGTTCAGTCTTAGAATTCTTCTTAGTGAAGCCGTGGTCGTTGTCGCTGTCAAAGTTAGGGTTTCCGAATGTAAAGCCTTTTACTAGACAAGAGAACACTGCCATCCAACCATTTGCTATGGCCTGCCATGGGGTAGCCGTTACCGGGGATTCGGTTCGCATGGGAGAACGTATCGAATAATCGCCGCTGACGATCAGACGATGTAAAGAATCCGGGGCTGGGATGGATGATTGGCTTTTTTATTTGTGGTGAGTTTCGCGAGGCTATTCAGTGTTGTTCTCCGTAATGTTATGCTGTTGAATTGTAAACTTGCGTATCCTAGTGGAACGGCCACGCATTGTTGATTAATAGCTTTCACACTAACTCGCGAAAAGAGCTTGCAGAGAAGCAAGTCAGCCTCAGGTGCCTTGGAAATTATTTGAGTGCTAGTTTACTTTGGATCTGCTTCAAGTGGTTCTTCAGTGAAGGGAACTCTTGCGGTTTTGATCATCTACCGGGTTGGATTGGATAGGATTAAATTGTATTATATTTATGGCTGTTACATATAATGATTCTTCTCGGGGCCATCATATCATGGGGCATTCTCTGGTCCTTCATCTCCCAACATGCTGGTCACTGACTGGTATCCAGCTGACCTTGGTACCCATGATTTTAAAGGTCTTTATGTGTATAAGGTACTTTTATCCGTGAAGGTTTTTACAATATGAAAGATTATATATAGCTATAACTATCAATGAAATGTGCAACAAAAGCACCAAACTTGTAATTGTCAATGAGATTCGAGTGCAGGCCGAAAAAGATTATGTGTTTCTAAAAGAAAAGATACCCACCTGCTTTGCCGCTGCTGGATATGTGGGTGTGGGGCCGGCAGCTATATCAACAGCAACAGTTCCCATCCCAAGTGCTCGTATCTTATTGCTCCAGCCTTAGCCTTCTGCAACCCTAATTGTGTCGGACTTCTGTAGTTTTGCTACAACTTATGCGAAGATTGGTCTTTTTATCACCGCATCCCTCGCTAAAACCAATGGTGGGGAGTTGCTGGCTTAGCAGGTTCTGGGGTTATGATGTCCATTATCTCTACTGCAGCTGATCTAATGCAGGATTTTAAGACAGATTACCTCACTCGATCATCAGCCAAGTCTGTGTTTGTGAGCGAGGTACTAGGAGCAGCCATGGGTTGTGTCATCGGCCCACTCACGTTGTGGTTGTATTCGAATGCTTTTGACATTAGGTCACCTGATGGTCCATGCAAAGCACCATACGCTGTGATATATAGAGAAATAGCCATTCCGGGCATCCAAGGTTTCTCTGAGTTTCCCAGGCACTGTCTGGCCTTAATGCCTTATGTTGTCGGTTTTTTGTGGCTGCTTTGGTGATAAACCTTCTGAGAGACGTGAATCCAAAGAAAATCTCGCAGTTTATTCCCATTCCGATGGGTATGGCAATTCCATTTTACATTTGAGCATTCTTCGCAGTTGATATGTTTGTTGGGGCAGTAATTTTATACATATGGGAGTGAATCAATCGAAAAGGGTTCAGAGAAATATGCAGGGGCAGTTGTTTCAGGTTTAATATGCGGGGATGGAATTTGGTCTATTGCATCTGCAACCCTCTCTGTTTTCAGGCTCAATCCACCCATTTGCATGTCACCCTTCTCTTGAGTAGCTAGCTGATCAGCAAGCTAAATCCGGCTGAAAAGATTTTTGTTATGTTTTATGATGGACCGAAAAATGCCCTTAAACAATAAAATCTTTGAATAACGGCATTTCTAATTCTTGTTCCCTCGTTTGTCCAACATCAATATTGAGTAGGATTCTACCATTTGAAATAAAATAGCGCTAACAGGAAACATGCCCAATGTATATTTACCATTTCATTTTATAACTAACAGAACTATATCTATGGCAAGAATTTAGTGGTATGGTGCTCGAGAAGAAATTTTTGCTACGAGTTGTATGGAGTACGGAGTCCGAATAGGAAGACTACACAGCATTTCGGTTAGCTTTAGACTTCCTTCTCTACACAATTTTTCTCATTTACTTTTGATAAGAAATATGATCAAGGAGATTTGCTAGCCGTAGAGGAGTTATTTTCTGATACTGACGATTGCCAACCATCCAAGAAATCATTGGATCGTAGCATCGGCCATCAAGATTTTCCTTGTGATGATTCAATGTTGTGGAATAGCATGGAATCTCATCCTGAAAAACGTTATCTCTGGGACTTGTTGCCTGATGAATTAAACTATTTACAGCATACCTGCGATAGACAAGTTTACTTGAAATGTGGCTTTCATTCGAAGAGGTGATCAGAGGTGTGTTAAACATTTCTCTCGTAAACGTTATTCAGAGATTGTCAAGCGTAAGTTGTTTGGAGACATTGTGCTAAGCACAATGTTTCAAAGTAATAAAAATGAGATCTTCGATTCATTAACGTTGCATTATTTGATTTAGATCTCATTATAACCACGCATTATTTGTTTTATTATTGCATAAAGAGGAACATCATTATGTACTTCTTTAGAGTTCTGTCTGTGCAGCGGCATGCTTGCTACATCTTAATTTCTAAGAGGATAAAATGTTTTGAGGAAGAAAATATTAATCCAACAGTACACATATTCGTCAATTGGATTTCCTTTTTATAATTTAAGCAGCCTTCCAAAAGATGATGAATAGCTCATGTAGTTCCAAATTACAAAAGGATAATGGATTCATGTCTTTTATGTAAACTACGTTTGGTTAATCTCAAGCATTGGCGTGTAAATACAGACTGAGAGTCCCATAAAACCCACCTTAATTGCTGAAATAACAGCATATCTTTGCCAACTTCAGGTTTGTGAAGATTGTTATGTCCCCAAGTTCTTAATCACATCTTGACGCATCTTCGTTTGCAAGTGATCCACTGGCTAGATATGGATGATCAGAGCTCTAACCTCCTGCAACAACTAGAAAATTACACAAATAAAAGTGATTGCGATGGAAAAGCTCAAGAAAGATTTCACATAAATAAGAAGCAGCGGCAATTTTAATTTAGTAACCAGCTTGAAAAGATCACACGCTTCTACTTTACCTAGGGTGCATGTCAGGTTGATAATATTTTGATTATACGATATTAATCAACGATGAACCATTATGATCTAATTGCCTCTAATGTAATCATGTTCTATTCCATCTTAACTGGAATGTTGAACTTAAGATAGGGTGATCAACTGCTTTCTGCAGCAACAGTATACTTCAACATTAAGCTCTCTGGTCTCTCCAACCAATAGTCCATGTCCATCTTATAATCCTGCTTGGACAGAGTTATATAACAGACTGACACCATATTCACTGTAAAAGTAAATGCGATTTTTCATTTTATTAGTATCAACGCCCAAAATCAAGCATTTTGGCTCTGAAACAATTATTAGCATACCATAAACCATACAACAAAATAAACCTCATAACTTACAGAAATAGCAAGCATTAATTGAGTGCTTTAAATAATAAGAAGGCAAGGAAGGAAAAAAAAATTTGGACGACGAAGGTAACACGGGGGGGGGGGGGGGGGGTGTTGGGTGGTTTAGGAGTGCTTGAAATAATAAGACAAGGATGAAAAAAGGAATTGGAGTATGAAGGTAAAGAAGGAGTTCTTCAAATAGTAAGAAGTCAAGGAAGACAAAGATATTTGGACGATGAATGTTAAGGAGGTAAAAAAAAAAAAAAAAAAGCAGGGAGTGGAATTGGACTAGGAAGGTAAAGAAGGAGAAAAATAAATTTGGACCATTTTTCGATTTGTGCGTGTCATCCTTGCGCAGGGGCCATGCTAATCTTCTCTTTATCGTTCCAATTTTATCGGATGTCTCCGAAAAGACAGCCCACCCGCCCTGCATGTTTTATTTAAAGACGCAAACTTTTCCATAAACAAGCGATGTGGGATTAGGTTCCATCTCCAGTCACTCTAAGTGCTTTTCTGGTTGTGGGACCCTTTTTCATGCGCAACAAAAAGATCTAATTATGGGGCAATGCAGCTATTAAAATATTTGGGACCATCCAATCATGCTTTAACATTATCTCACAGTTATAAGTAGAGCTGGTAAAATTTAACACGACTCAATTATTTGACATAAATACGACACTAATAAATAAATATGGGTCGTCGAATTTAACGCGATTATTAAATGAGTAGGGTCCGGGTCAACACGATTTTTTTTCATGTCGGGTTAGGATTAAAATTCTTGACCCATTTATCCGATCAATGACCCGATTATATTTTCTATTTTAAAATAATTTACAGATTCTTGTCATCAAAACTTAAATATTAGAGATGATTTTTTTATTCTTTAAAAGGATGAATATAGACACAATATTTTTATTTATAAAATTTTAAATACATTTAGAGCTTTAATAGTGTAAATGTATAAAATATTAGTAGACATGTATATTTTATAATATTGATATATAATATTATTTACATATATATAATTAAAACCTCAATAGTGTGTGTAATATAAATGGATCGGGTTTGGGTCGACCTAAATTTGACACGACCCGATGACCCGTTTTGCCAGCTCTAGTTATAAGCATATCAGCCACACCAAGTTTTAATCCCATAAAATGTTTCTTATACTTCTCCAAGAGGTAAATACCATCAATATGGCTTATCACCGCTCATAGAGTTCACAAAAGCTGAGAAACCTCAAATGTAAAATGATTAAATATCTTGAATTGTCTCCCCTTCCCAACAGTTTTGGCTGGCTGAGAGACAATGAACAACATACCAAATGTACTGAAATAAGGAAAGATGCACATAAAGCAAGAATATTCATACTAATTAATAGGAGAAAGATTTGTTGTTCCCATGGGAGTAATAGTACAATATCACTTGCCTGTAACAAATGATGGAGAAGATCTGTTGTTCCCACTTCCCATGGTAGTAGTACAACATCACTTGCCTATATTCTTTTTAACAGATGACGACAATTAAAATATGAACAAGTACATGATTGCCTCTGAGGTTGTCTAATCAAGCTTCAAGCCACCTCATATCAGATGGAGCAATCAAAGTCAAGATTGTCAATTTCCCGGCAGATGATATTATACATAACTGCCAAGCATACCAGAGTCGGTTGTTAACTTAAATATAGCAATTAAGATAGGGTGATAAACTGCTTTCTGGAGCAATTGTTTATCACATTATTAGGCTTCCTAGCCGAGATTACGCTTCGTGGTTCAAATACTGAAACCAACGAAAACTAATTCTTGTAAACCTCACCGACCTCAATATACAACACAGTATAGACCAAAAATGTAATTCACTTAAACAAAGATTATTAATCCGTCCTGGGGATACGATATTCATGGCAATTTCTTAAGTTACTGTATTATCAATGCCCAAAACCAAGTATTTTGTCTCTGAAATATAAAACCTTACAGCATTAACCAGTGAACAACATAAAGGTCAGCACTTCTAGAAAATAACAGCATGAGAATACAATACAAAATGGATAAAAAGAGAAATCAAATTTTGATTGAAGGAAAGGATTAGAAAAAAAGAAGAAGAAGAGATGGACCATTTCTCGATTTGTGCATCATCCTTGAGTAGGGGCCATGCTAATCTTCTATGTGTTGTTCCAATTTTATTGGGTATCTCCGAAGAGACGACCTAAGCTTCCTGCATCTTTTAAAGAGTGATTTTCCCACGAATAAGTGATGTGGGATTTTGGTTCCCTCTTCTAATCTAAGCTTTCTGCATCTTTTTAATGGTCCAAATGCTTTTGTGGTTGTGGGGCCCTTTTCATGACAACAACAAAAATCTTTTATTAGTGCAGCAGCAGTGCTGCTATTAAACAGGATTTGAAACCATCCCAAAGTATGCTATAATATAATCTCACCATTATAAGGAGTTAGCTGCTCCAAGTTTTAATTCCAGAAAATATTTGCATATATCCCCAAGAAGTAAATAATAAACAAATGGCTTTGATGACTTTTCACAAACAGCCAAATCCTCAAATGTAAAAAGAGTAAACTAAAAGCTGCAATTACTTGGATGATGCACATAAAACAGCAATATCTTTGATGATCAACTAGAAGCAAATAAACATCAGTTGTTCCCAAGGAAGTTATAGAACAATAATATCACTTGCCTGTATTATGAACAAGAGCATGTTTCCCACTGAAGATGCATAAGCAAGTGCACTCAGATCAAGCAATGGAAATTAGGTTTATCAATTTCTCAGTAGAAGATAACATACAGAATTGCCAAGCCCACTAGGATAAATTGAGTTACTAAAAATGTTGAACAGGGAGTTGCCTACATGTCAAATACCAGACAACAATGCAGGAATATCTAATAATCAATAAGCATATAATCAAAATTCTGCATTTCTTAAACAATTGGCCCAAACATTTGTTCCAAAAGAATTCGAAGAGATATTTTTTTGATTTCAAGTTACAAATTTCTATCAAAGCCCTCAATAAAATTTACATTAAATAAATCTAAAAAACAATACAGATGATATTTATAATAATTTATCCACTAAAATGTCAGTATTAAAAATACTGGTATAAGCATAGCAAAACTGCACCATATAAGTTCAAAGAGCAGCACAGAGTTCTGTAGTTAAAGAGTTAGGAACAGAATATGTAAACTGAACACATCTTTCACCAACATTTTCCTATTACATTGATTTACAGCAAGTTAACAGTAGCATCAAAACCTCAATTAACTAAAAAAAAAAATTACAGCTGATAATTGAACACATAAGACAGAGGAAACCCATTTGTCTGAATCACAGAAATCACAGATTTGATTAAATATTTGGACAATAAGGTCACTAAATCAACAAAACAAGTAAAATAACAGGAATTATATATACCTTTGCGCCTATCTCTCCATCGTACGTCTCCGAAAGTTGATACAAAGAGTGCAGCTGCAGCGAAAGAGACGATGCGGGATACCAAACACGTGGCAGTTAATTTTCATCTGTGTTATTATTGTATGCACTTGTGGGACCAACCACGAGAATACTTTATGGTGCAGCGCAGCACCATCTGGGTTTTGTTAGAGAATAATTTTGGACCATCCATCTCAACAAACTCTTGTTTCTGGTCTTCAAAACTAGAAACTAGCAATCACATTTTCTAATGTCTATGTTAGTTGGTGGCTTGATGTATTTACTTAAAAATATTTTTAATAAGACATTTTCTAATGTATTCAAAACTAGAAACTATACTTTTATGATATATTTGTTTAAAAATATTTAATAAGATACATGGTTAAATCATCATTAACATACCAATACTAATTAATGCGAATTTAATAATTAAAATTTTGTTGAGAACAAAAGTAAAATAAAATAATCACATTCCCAACTTGTTTTCATTATATCACTTTTAAAAATGTTAATTAAACCAATATTTTAAAAAAATATCAAAATAAAAATTTATGTTGACCTCAGTTAGTCCTAGCCAATAACCAGAAAGAAACAGAGAAGTAACCTGGTCCAAGCCTCCTCAGATCACAGACTTGCAACCAACTGTCATTAAATAAATACCCTTACGTGTCAAGCTTCTAACTCGCCCACGTGCACATTTCAAAGCCACATCTTTAACTGATCTCATTTCCCTCCATTTTCTCATTCACCATAAAACACATTCACGAATCACGCGAGTATCGTCTCTCCTCCTCTCTCGTAACTTAGGCACTCCTGGCGCATGTTAGTAGACACATCCACTATCCCACACGGCCACACTCACCGCTCTTTGCAAATCAATGGCATCTCTGACTCCACCATCAACCGCCGTTCAGCCGGGCAGGATTCGGGTTTTGAAACAAGGATCATTGGATAAAAAAAGGGGCCCGGTCGTTTACTGGATGTTCAGGGATCAACGGGTGAGGGATAACTGGGCTTTGATCCACGCTGTTGATCAGGCAAACAAGAACAATGTTCCCGTAGCTGTGGCTTTTAATCTTTTTGATCAGTTCTTGGGTGCTAAAGCCAGACAGCTAGGATTTATGTTAAGGGGCTTGCGTCTTCTTCAGAGAAACATAGAAGAAACGTTTCAAATCCTTTTTTTCTTGTTTCAGGTAAAGGTTTTTTTACATTTCAAGAATACCCACATGTAGGCTATGAAACATCTTGCATTTGTTATTTGAATGCTTATCCTTCTTTAATGATGTTTCGGTTAGAAAATTAGCTAAGCTGAATGTTATTTCATTGTTTTTCTTTCATTTGCTAAGAAACTGAATGAAAGATTAAAGTTCGGGACTTCATTGAATTCTGTGTGAATTACATAGGGAGAAGCTGAAGACAACATACCCAACTTTGTGAGAGAATGTGGAGCTTCATTGTTAGTTACTGATTTCTCTCCTTTGCGTGAAATTCGGAGATGTAAAGATAAGATTTGCAACAGGGTGAGTGATTCAGTGACCATTCATGAAGTTGATGCGCACAATGTAGTACCAGTTTGGGTGGCGTCTGAGAAGTTGGAGTACAGTGCTAAGACTCTAAGGGGAAAGATCAATAAACTGCTTCCTGAGTACCTCATTGATTACCCTATGTTGGAGCAACCAATTGAAAAATGGACTGGCACTAGGCAGTCAATTGATTGGGATAGCATTATTGCTGCTGTCTTGAGGTAGATATGAAATAATTTGAACGATATGAAATTAATTGGGTGTGGAATATTCATCTCGTTGTTTTGTATGATTAGGAAAGGTGCCGAAGTTCCTGAAATCGGATGGTGTGAATCCGGAGAAGATGCAGCAATGGAAGTGTTGAAGGGAAGTAAAGATGGGTTCCTAACAAAAAGGTTGAAGAATTATCCTACAGATCGAAATAACCCATTGAAACCCCGAGCACTTTCTGGTCTCTCACCATATCTGCATTTTGGGCAGATATCGGCTCAGAGGTGTGCCCTGGAGGCACGTAAGGCAAGGAAACTATGTCCTGAGGTTAGTTGTTTCAAACCTTTTAGATTTGATTGTTTAGCTTTTATATATTTGTGTGTAAAATAAAGCATAATTGTGTCTCTAGGAATATGACTTTTCTTGTTAGAATTTCCTCCCAATGCATTAATAGCTGCAGTTCACTTTTCTAATTGATTTTATTTTGTCCCTGCCAATTTTCTAATTGATTTTATTTTATCCCTGCTTTGCATTGATTAAATATTATATTCTGATGTATAGCTTTTGTATCTACCTGCAACTCTGAAGGCAATTGATACATTTTTGGAAGAGTTGATCGTGCGTAGAGAACTTGCAGATAACTTTTGCTTCTACCAGCCTAATTATGATTCTTTAAAGGGGGCCTGGGAATGGGCTCGTAAGAGCTTGAAGGATCATGCCTCTGATAAAAGAGAACATATTTACACGTAAGTCACATATCACTCTTTAATTTGGTTAACTAGGATTGAAATGATTCTTCATTACTGGCATCTGATTTTTGCTTACCGATTGGGGTTGCTAAATGAGTTTCAAATGGAATTTTGGGAGTTTGCAGGAAGGAGCAATTTGAGAAGGCACAGACAGCTGACCCTGTAAGCATATACTTGTGGATGTTTATTCTGGATTGAACGGCCCAAGTTCTATTTTTCTGACTGATACCCAGGGAGAATGGTTTTGGTTTTATGAAGATATTGATTTAGTTTATCATTAACTTGGTCCTTGTTTTTTTACTTGGGCTGGTTTTCTGTTGTCCTGTTCTGCTAACTCAGTCTTCCTACTCTCTGCTGTGATTTTCAGCTCTGGAATGCTTCTCAGATGGAGATGGTCTACAATGGGAAGATGCACGGTTTTATGCGGTAACTAACATCTTGATAGACTTATTTTATTTTTATTGTATTCTTCTATTCATGATGATATGATATTTTGTCCCCTCCCCCCCCCCCCCCTCCTCTTGTAAGAACATTATGCCTTTATCTTGGAAATAATAAGTTACAGTTCTTTCTTGAGGTTTTAGGGCTTGTGCTGAATTCAAGTTGAGTAGGCTCTGCCAATATGATAATCAAGTTCCTGATGAAATAAAAAACAAATCAGTTAAAACCCTGTATCATTCTTCTTCATGCTTATAGTCACAGAAATCAACTTACAGGAGTTAAAAGTGTATTTCTTTTGGTGTATTGGAGATTGGATCTTTGCTTGAAACATTTTGTTAATAGCTGAACATTGACATTAGCTCTGTTGTTTTGAGAGTCATTTTATATGAAACAGCATAATTATCACTGTTCATTTTCCACTGTTGAAATTAGAAAATCACATGCAGGATGTATTGGGCAAAGAAGATACTTGAGTGGACAACAGGACCTGAAGAAGCCCTTGCAATAGCCATATATCTGAATGACAAGGTAATCTAATTAACTTTCTGTTCTTCCATGGTCTTTGATTCTAAAGGTTTGATTCTGCTTGGTTAACTGAAACTTGACTTGCAGTACGAAATAGATGGGAGGGATCCTAATGGATATGTTGGTTGCATGTGGTCAATATGTGGCGTTCACGATCAGGTCTCTCTTTATCATTTTGCTCTCTTTTCCTTTTTTATACTTTTTCCTGGGTGGAATCAGTATTTATTTCTACAGATATCACCAGCATAATTAATTTCAGGGCTGGAAAGAGCGGCCAGTTTTTGGGAAAATACGTTACATGAACTACTCAGGGTGCAAAAGGAAATTCGATGTTGATGGATATATTGCTTATGTCAAGAGGATAGTGGGTGGAACCAAGAAGAGAAGAGCGGACAGTCTGGTCAGTGGAAAGGAAAAGGAACTCTGTGGTTAATGCTTCAGATTCTTGAAGTTAAAAGACTAATGAGATAACAGTAAGTCAAAAGATTCCTACTTGTACATATTTTTAAGCTTAACACAAGTTTAATGATCTAGAAGGCATAGATTTTGATTTTGGACAACGGGTGCACTTCTACTTTTCCTCCCAACAATAGTTTTAAGATGGACATGATGCACTGTAAGTGCCATGGCCGTCATACAGAGAATGCTCCATTGTCATACCTTTTATCTTTCTTGCATTGAATGGACTTGCATCTAAAAACAAATTTGTACTGCAGTTTAAGCTGTTTGAGAGACTTGGTTAAGGTCTTGTTCGGTATTGAGGTAATATTGTTTTTTATTTACAACTGTTGAAAAAAAAAATTATAATTATGAAAAAAAAGTAAATAATAATATAATTTCAAAGAATAATTTTGATAAAATTATAAAGATATTGTAAATTTTTAATCATATAAATATAAAATTAAATTAACTTATTTTTCAAGCTACAGTAATTAGTGTTTATCAAATACTTTAATATCATAACTTATAAGTAACAGCCGTTCAAATCTCAATTTCAAAAAAGATCTAAATATTAGAACTTAAAACTCAATGAGCTTGTGCCTACATCTTGTTCATTTGAGTACAGTCGGTGAGCTGTTTGACCCACAGTGACTAATTTCATCATTTCAAATTGGTGCGAAGCTTTGCGTTCAGGAAATTCATTTAAATTGCAACGAACCCACATGTACATAAGCTGCTTGAATAAAAGAATTGAACGAATTAGAAAACCTCATTTCCAATCTACAACCAACAGAGTAAAAGAACTGAACGATTTGAAAACCTCCTTTCTAACCTAAGTTGCTCGAGTGATACAGTGGCATGCGGAGCATTCTCATTTATTTGTTTCCGTTTTGAATCTCTTGTGATTATAACATAAATCAGATGATAATTGATTGACCACTTATGGTGAATTGGGTACACATGGTGCCTTGCATAGTGTGAAGAATTATTATTTAGAGCGGTTGTTTAGCTTCATTCAGATAAGCGCTTTCATTAACGCATCGTTTAATACCCAACAAAGATGTCAAATTCTACCAAAAAAAAGCATGGCTGTCGTAAGTCGCTTTCTGAAATTGAACTCAATAAGCTTGGTCTCAATTTAATTTTTCAACCAAGAGGATTTGAATGAATCCTTTAACGTTTACTCCATGCTTGGTTTAATCATGAAAGTAATATGCGTAATAGAGGGTCATCCCCGATTGCTACCTTAGAATATCTTAATAAAAAACAAATATTGACCAAAGACTTCGAACACAGAAATCAACAATGGCCATGCTTTCACTAAATGTTCAATTTAATTATTAAGGCCTATTTAGTATTGAGTTTGAATAATTATAATTTAAAAATTATGATACTAAAATATTTGATAAACATTATAAATTATCTTACACTTATATATTAAAAAACTTATAATATTTTTATTATTTTTTTAAAAATATTATTTAAAAAATATATTATTATATGTTATTAACTTTTATTTAATATTTACAATTTTTTTTTTTAACGTATCAGTTATAATATCTCAATACCAGTACGATTAGCTAGACCATTGAGTTCTATAATCCCCGCACAGAGCATATCATAAGAGAACAGCAGATTTTAGGCAAAATGTCGTAATATTTGAGATTGGTACCGAACTTACAACGCCAATATGGTGGAGGAGTAGCACGTTACGCTGGCAGTGCCCATCCAATATATACACAGAGGGAGCTCCATAACAAGATTGATGTTCACACATGATGGCTAACATTGAAAATCCAAAAAAAGATGCATAAGATAATCAGCTCTACCCAACCCACATGGGCTTTTATCTCTGTCTTTTCTTGTGATAATTCTATCCACAAAAGTTTGGTCCCATGAACAAAACATACTCTATATCTAGTTGGCGAATCCGACCTCCTCCAATTTGCACAAGCCCCAGCACCAGAAAATGATAATTATCAAAATAGACCGAGCAGAGAATAAAACAATCCAGAAGAAGAAAATGCCAATTTTTAATTTGACCCAAAAATCTCCCACTAGCTAGGGGCAAGAGTACACAACTCAAAAACAAACTAATTTAATGTTCATCAACTTTCAGCTCAAGATAAATCAAAACCCTAATTCAAGGCGGTGACGGGGTTAAGCCCTTGTCACTACTAAAACTATTGTTATTATTGCTGTAGTACCTGCATAGTACCTTGCACTTGACCACGTTGCCATATACATAGAACCCAGGTGCGACCATGATCCGAACCATGGCTGGAACCAAATTCCAAGCCGTGTCTCCACCCATATCCTCCATGTAAACAGAATCAAACCTTGATCCCTTATCCACCCTGAAAATGGGCAAGCTTGGGTGCACCGAATTGGCCAGAAGGTGCACTAACCACACACTTTTTGATGCGTTAAAGAAGGCCTGTAACAGCGGCTCAGGCCAAGCCCTATTCCACCCCAACATGGCCACAATCTCGCTCATTTTCCTATCACAAAACCGGCTAAATTCCTCACTGAAATGCCTTGTCCCCTTACTCAAAACCTCCTCCCAAGTCAACTCTTTTAGGACATTAAACGATGCAAAATTTGCTTCACAGCGATCTATTGGGTTCAAGATTTGATTAGCAGCGTTCTTTTGAAACTCAACTGATTCAAAATCCTCAAAGAAGGCCTTATTCAACAAAGCTTCAAGATAATGAAGCAGGCTCTTGGGGTTCTTGGAAGATGAGATTTTTATGTCATAAGGTTGAAGAAGAACTGATATTCTCTCATGAATTTTGGTACCCATGTGCCTGAGTAGCGTAGCGAGCGATCTGCTTAGAAGCCGAACAGAGGAGCGAGCTTCAGATACAGAAATTAAGAACTGTTCTATCGCTTTGTCGTTACCAACCATGAAATCTTTATTGTTTATTTGACGAATATTTTTGTAGTTCTTTTCGGCTCTGTAGGGGGAATTGCTGCTACACTCTTCAAGCCCCGACTTCAAATTGTGGCAATAAACTTCAAGCTTGTTAAGTTTCTTCTCCAGCTCAGCCATTGAGTACTTCAGCCTGGAAGCTTCTGACAGTGCTTCGTCTCTCTTTCTTGTAGCTTGCATCAGCTTATGCGTAAGCTCAGCGACAGCGATCTTCCATTGTTCCTCTCTCGCACTTGATACATCCGTCGATTTCGGACTCTGCTTCCTTGCTAAAGAATGAAAAATTGACTTGAAAATCCCATTTGGGCTGGGCATGAAAGATGAAATTTTGTTGGCACCATTGTTGTTGCTATTATCCAAAGGAACAACAGAGATCTTCTCCCGAGAGTTCGGCCTGCACTTGTTGCAAGAAACCGAACCATCTCCTTCACCAGACCACCGATCTTGTCGTTTCTTGTTTTTGGGTATGCCGTTTTTGTCATGGAGAGGCGTTGGCTGGTGCTCGTAAACAACTCCATTGTGATCCGCAGACACACTGTGCTCTGACTGTTGCCCTTCCCGTTCACATTCTTGAATCTGCAAAACGAAGGATATACACAAGCATATAAATAAAAGCTTGCAGCTTTTTGTTTGTATTTAGTTATTTAATTTCCCTGGAAACAAACAAAGGCCTAACTATAGAGAACTTACCGGGGTGAAACCGAAACGCGGGGACTGCTGAGGGGGAGGGGACTTGGAAGAAGAAGAAGACGAAGGAGCCATGCTAGCGCTAGCGGTTAATAAGCTTGTTTTTGTTATCTGATCATTTGGTTTTTGGGTTTATTTTTACAGGGGGGTTGTACCTATATCTCCGGGTACGTGGGGATGGGGGTTTTGTCTCAATATAAGCTACCGGGCCTGTGAGTCTGAGGCCGCTACTGTATTTTCGGTTTTAATGTCTTATCGTTTTCTTAGGTTGTGTTTTCGTCGTCTTGTAATCAAGGACTGAGTTTCAGTTTTGAGAGACGATTTGGTTAAATAATAGGGTACCACGCACTCGATGGTGAAGAAGACTCTGCCGCGTCTCTGTAAATGGCTGGATTATTTTCATTTATTTTATTTGCATTATATATAACAAGGGCAATTCAATTGTCGCAATTCTAATTAGCATTCAGTCACAACTCCATTGATGGTATGTTTGTTAATTGGTAATTAGAATTAATCGGGATCTGAATAAATTAAATTAAAACGGGTCCACAAATCTAATTTCCAAGTACGACTTTGATAATTCCAACAACCTGTTTACACAGAATTATTTTTTTATTTTAAGGATATTTTTATTTGTGCACCCAAGTAGGATATTTTCACGTGTGTATTTAAGTTTTTCTACACATAAAATCAATATTAAAATTTAGTATAGATTACATTTTATTACTAAATATTTACATTGTTATCACTTCACCACTAAAATATTAACGTAATTAGAAATATGTTGATATTATAAGGGTATTTAAGAAATATCTCATTAAAGTCAAAACGCATCATTCAAATTATGAAAGAGATATTATTATTTGTCTGCCAGAAGATTTCTGATATATCAACTCAGTACTAAGGTTTCTTGAAACCTATATTTTATCACCTAATATTTAAACTGTTATCACTTTCCTACCAAAACATTAACACAATTAAAAATGTATTGCTGCCATAGCAACATTTTAAGAATTTCACATTCACCACCAAAATATTAATGTAATTAAAAATATGCTGATGTTATAAGGGTATTTAAGGAATATCTCATTAAAGTCAAAATGTATCATTCAATTGTGAAAGAGATATTATTATTTGTCTGTCAGAAGCTTTCCGATATATCAACTCAGTACTAAGGTTTCTTGAAACCTATATTTTATCACCTAATATTTAAGTTGTTATCACTTTACCATCAAAACATTAACACAATTAAAAATGTATTGTTGCCATAGCAACATTTAAAGAATTTCACATTCAAGCCAAAATATTAACACAGTTGTTGAACGATGAAATGTTAAATTTGAAGTATTTGGCTTGCCATTACAGTCTTTGAAATGACTTAGGGTTGCTGGTGTTGGATGATATTTGGCTTGTATTACTTGGAATTTGATATTTGAATGTATAACAATATGTTTATATAATACATAAGTAGTTATTTTTTAAATATAACGGCTACTTTTCTAGAGTAATTTCTCTTTTGTAATTTCTTTCTTTTTAAATGAAAAAATAGTCTTTTAGACTCTAAGTTAAGTATTTAGTTATTTTTAACATCTTGGTAGTAAAATGATGATAACTTAAATATTAGGTGGTAAAATATAAATTTCAGGAAACCTTAATACTGAATTGATATGTCAAAAAAAAATTTTGCTATGCAAATAATAAATTTCTCTTTTTTTATTTTTTTTGAAGTAAAAATTGACTTTCATGCTCTAGGAGTAAAATCAATTTTTAACTCATATCCAGATAAATATTAACTTATTTTTAATAAAATGATTGTAAAGTGATAATAATATAAATATTATATCGTAAAATATAATTTTTATTAAGTTTTGGTACAAACTTAACATATCAAAAAAAAAATTCAAGTAGACAAATAATAACATCCCTTTATTTTAATTAGTTTTATCGATAATCCGTAACTACCACCCCCAATCCCCCAATAAAAAAGGAAAATGTTTTGACATTCGTCATTTTAGTACGAGTTATAAACTTTTAAAAATTTATTATAAATAATGTGGGGAAACGTAGCATATTGGTAAGGACGTACACCTGTCTGATTTGCCAGCGCATCATCTCAGCAATAATATATTATTATTATTATAATTATTATATAAGCGGTTGTGATTAGTTAATTTTTCTTAGGAATAGATGCCAATCCCTGGCGTCGGAGTTAGGCTAGGATTTTAATCCTGGAATATCCGTGCTTCCGTGCAAGAAAGGCAATTATTCCTTTGCTTTAAGTGGCTGATTATTCCTCTAGAAAAATCGATATTAATGGAAACGATTTAAGTCAGAATTATGAATGGTCCTAAACCAATATGAACGTCAAAGTATTGGTCAGTCCAATCCACATACGCACGCACGTGGCATCACATTTTAAAAGTGAATATTCAAAATTTACGGGTGGGGTTCAGCTTTGACAGGACGGGAAGCATCATCGATCAACGTCATTACCATTAAATCACAGTCTTGACTAAACTTTTTTGGACTGCGTTGTAAATTGGTTGTTGGCCTCTGCTCCGTGCTTAATTTATTCAAATGAAAAACGAAGAAGCAGCAGGGATTAAGTTGCCTGCTGCTTCCAGCCAAGCAACTGCTACAAGTCACACAATAATAGTGATATGAGCCGTAAAGATGAATTCGATTTTAAGGGCGATGCACTTGGACTTGAAATTAAGGAAGTGGAGAGTGGGAATGCGAGTTTTAAATCTTCCTGACCGGATCACTTTCTCATGGTTGTCGAAACAGTAGTGGCGTCATTTATGCTAGGCAGATGAGAGCGGGGGTCGTTGTCCCGTTGGTTAAAACTAATTATGACCAAATTTAATTCTTCAACAACCACATTAACAATCCGCAGAGAAAGTGTGGAGCCAGCCTGCGGTGGATCTCCAAACAAAGGCACCAAAACCTAAGTCTGCGTACATGTGAGGTTAATAAATGATTCGATAGACACACACACACTAACGAAAGTTGACGTGGTCCCTCTGAGGCTCTAATAATGTATAGTATTATTATGTGGCAGTTCCAGCAAATTCTAGGTGCTGACTTTCTCAAATAAAAAGAAAGACCAAAAAATGTGTCCTACGTGTAATTGTCAATTATAGCCCTATTGTAGGGTCGCGTGTAAACTGCAAAGGTTCCCACGTCATAACAAGTGATTGATACCTATCCAGCCTTGCAATTACAAATAACGAGAAGAAGAGTTCATAAAATCTTTATGAGAGTAGTTCCGGCTCTTCTTCGATTACTAAATAATTAAATAGCGACGGATTATTTTTTATAAAATATAAATAAAATAATTATCCTTTCAAATATTAAAGAGAATTTAAAAAATTTAGATAATATTTTAAAACATACATTTTAATTATATAATCTAATATAAATATTAATTATAATATCTGATGAAATATTAATAATAATTTTATGTATAATATAATTTAAAAAATTAATAAATATAATTTATAATTTCTAAATTATCCGAGTGCCGTAACCTACCAGTCCAACGGAATTATCCTTTTTAATAATAGAATCATTGAATAGTCAACGATGGAATGGACTCATGGTTAATTTATTTATAGCTGTTGCGTGGATTATTATTATTATGCAGACTTTACGTATAATTAATTCTACAAGTATAAAGTTATTGAACAAAAAAATGCATCAGTCACATACATTATACTGCTCCATGGCGGCTTCATAAAGGCACCTCTGCCCAACGTTCGGGTAGAAGAGTCCAAGTCCTCATAAATGATGACCAAAATTGTGTCCTCCCATTCAAAAAAGTGTAGATAGCGATGTCCTTCTTAATAAAATAACACAGTAAGACATTTATATTATGTAATTAGGGGTTGACAATTTGTAATGCGACCCATCAACTTGGTATCAATACAATACAAAGTTTGCGAGTTTTAATTGACATAAAACGGATACAAATTATTAATTGAGTTAAATATGTCACGTGTTTAACAATTGTGTCGAGTTTGAGTTTAAAATTCTCTAACACTAGTTGTAATGTGTTTATGACACGATCAACAAGTTGATTACTGATTTCAAACTCCTAATCAAGTTATGTTCACTCATTTTTATTACACGGTACTTAGTTTTTTTTTTTTATATATATATTCTAATATTTGTGTAGATATATATGGACCGAAATATTTAGATTTTGAGTATATAAAACTATTTTATATAATGAAATAATTAGAAAAAAAATGTTAAACGTGTATAATGATAAATGTATGCTTAACTTTTTTTTATTTACCATATTAGTGTTTGAAATTCTTGTCACAATTATAAAATCTTGCTTGGGATTACTTTTGAGAGGCTCATTCTATAGCAAATTTTAAAATTTGATTTTGAGATTCAATTTTATACTTAATACAATTTCATAAATATCCTCATGTATTTTATAAAAATCCAAAATCATCCTTATTAATTAGGAAATAAATTTATTTACTATAAAGATATTATTATTATTATTATTATTATTATTATTATTATTATTATTATTATTATTATTATATTGAGATAAAAAACAAAAAATAAAATATTTATTTTAATTATCAATTACTATATATACAATAAAAAGATATTTATATACATGTGTATAAATGTGCAAATAAATTTTATTGAACATTATGTTAAATTTAGTTATTCATATTCTTACAGTAGTTTAACAATAAAATTTATCAGATACATACAATTACTTTTAAAACTCACAACACTTTTAAAAATAAATTTTACAAAATATTTAACTGATTATTTTCATTACTGATTACTTATAGTACAATTAACTGTAATTATTTTAAAAGTTATAACATTACCAAGCTGGACCTAAGTAAAGCAAATCAATACAATATATATATATATATATATATATATAATTACCACCTCTAGTCAGCAGCAAACCATGTACATAGTTTTTTATTTTTTAATCTGTAAGTTCTATTTTTTGTGAATTTTTATGATCAAGCCCTTACCATTTGCACAAGTTTGTTATAACCTACTAGATTTATGGTTTATTCATTATAATTCCACAGTTAGCCTCTTTAATTTTAAAGATTATTTATTAGAGAAATGTTCCAGTCATGAATTTTAATGTGCGGAAAAGTGCAGGAAACCTTTAAAACCAAATGGTTTTAAAGAGTTAAAATTGTAAGTCTTTAAAGCCGTATAATTTTAAAGCTTTCTTGAATTTTCCCGCACTTTAAAATCCCTAACAAAAAAACTACTCTCTTTATTATAGCCTACTAAAGTTTATAAGTTTTTTGTTATGGTCCTTGTCAAATTAAAATCCCTGTTCCTCCACTACCTAGCAGTGTCATAAATATAATTAGAGGTGGGTGCTTTGGGTTTCGATTTGATTTTTATGGGATCTAGTAGTTTGACAATTCAACCCACTTCAATTTTGGTTTAGGATATAATGTTAGGTCAAAATTCGGGTTCAGTTGCAATTAAGGGAATGGGTTTGAGACTTGAGCATAATCGAATTTTTTAATTAGATTCAAAATTTTTTTTTTAAAAGTAGCTGATTACCTTTGATGTTCGGTTTGATTTTCACCTAAACCAAACATAAACTCAATAGGTTTTTCAAATCTCAATCCTATCGAATTTCTAAGCCTTGTCTTAAACAAAATGCCAGCCTCTCAAAAAAAAAAATTCTCAATGAACTTTGGATTCTTCTGTTCATACTGTTTTTGGGCTTGCAGTAAGGCATGGAATGGGCTGATGTAAAACAAAACTCACATATTTTGGGGAAAATCTAAATGTACTCCCCTTGTTTCTCAACGCTCCCATTTTATTAAATGAACCCTTAATAAGAAAAGGGTGTGTAATCAGGGTACCGCGAGGTGCATTTAGCACAACATCACACTCTATGTATTTTATTGCCATTTTTATTCTTGAAAAAGTTTTATTCTTCAATCGTCAACAACCTTTTTTCTGGAATTTCACAAAATCCGACAAAAATCCAAAAACGGGAAAAATGGAATTCCAAGAAGAGCCTGCACGGTCAACAAAGAATACACGTCATAAATCATCACTTCGATTGCATTGATACGATCATTTTAACAACGGAAATAACAAAAATGAAGACAAGTTCAAATTTGGACATGGCGTGGAATGTGTTCAAATACTGCACGGTGTTACGAGCGCTTGGTTCTGTAATGATACTAGTTGTCCTCGGAATAATCGGTGTCTCTTATTATGCTGTTGTTGTGGCCAAATATGGCCCCGCTCTCTTTCTCGGCGGTCTTGATTCAATCACCGCCCTGTTTGTTTTGTTTTTGTTTCATTCTTTGGTAAGCAAAACCCTTTACGTTTTTGTTTTTGAGAATTTATTTATTTGCATTACGTTTTGTTTACTTTTTAGTACTTATGTAGGACGAGATTCCAGTGATCATCTTTGTTATTTGGTTCAGCTGGTCTGTATTGCCTGTTTCTTATTCACTTTTAAGTCTCTTTGATTTTGTGATTGAATCTAAGGCAGGGATGGCTTTAAATTTGGAATTATATTGATTGAGCTGAGATGGAGTTGTCAGTTTGTTCCCAGTGATTCACTGAACTAGGAACAATTAATTTCGGTATCATTCTTATTTTTTTTCAGCTTGAAAATGGAGAGTTAGATATTGATTGTTGTTTTTTCGGGTAATTTTCGTTTGTGTGAAATATGTGCAAGTAGAACTTTCACACTCATATTTAGCATTTTAGATCAATAGGGTGGTGCTCTGCAAAACCAATAAAAACACAGTAACTGTAAAACTTAAATCAGTTTAATTTGGTTGTAAATGTTGGTGTTAAATTTCGTAATGCAGTTGGTGATGTTAGTATGGAGCTACTTTTCTGTCGTGATAACAGATCCAGGCGGTGTTCCGCCTAACTGGATTCCCAACCTAGATGAGGAGAGTGGTGGTGCTGGTCAATGGGCAGGATCAGACAATGATGGTGTAGATTTAGGTGCAAACCAATCAGCTATGCTTATTGAACCAAAACATCAAGGAGTACGCTTCTGTCAAAAATGTAATCAGTTCAAGCCTCCTCGTTGCCATCACTGCTCTGTTTGTGAGTTCTCAGCTCCATTTCTTGTTCTAGTGCCTTCGTTGATGTCTTATTTTACCAAACAATGAAAGCTTTGGCTGTTAATTCTTTCAAGGTCGGAGATGCATATTGAAAATGGATCATCACTGTGTATGGGTTGTGAATTGTGTTGGGGCATTCAACTACAAGTATTTCCTTCTTTTCTTGGTATGTTAACTATCTGACTTGTTGGCTTAAGTCTCAAAATAGGTCCTTATTTGGTTGAAGATAAGTGGTAAAGGTACTAATACATGATGGAAATCAATGATTTCATAATGGATTGGCTCTCCACTCTGTTTATTTGCCCATAATTATTGAATGTGTGATACAATTGCTGATGAGGGCTAATTTGAGATAAATTGTATGATCATCCTCATTTTTATATGAGCATTTCATCTGCCTGAAATATTCTCAAACTATCTGTTCTTTGCCTTTTCAATTGTTGTTAAGAGGCCAAAATAAGAAAACACTTTCCTACATTGTGAAATGTGGAATTTTTAAAGTACGTCTTTGGATGGTATCACAGCTCAACACCATTAGAGTGGACTATAGTTCCTTGGATCAAGCAACAAATCAAGTCAATCAAAGATTACGGAATGGCTGGCTGATTGTATTTGTCAGTTGTAATCAATTACCATAATTTAGGCTATTATTTTGTACTTTCTGTAAATAGCTTTCTCACACTGTGTATAAGTGGTAGCAATGCTAATAAAATCATTAAGCCTTATTCACAGCAAGTTTATTTTTTACAAGGACTACATGTCCTGAAGCTTATTTATTTATCTAAAGAAAATAATTTAAGAATTGTACTCGCAAGTTCTTTCAATTGGTATTCTTACTATAAACTTGTAGGGCTACTGATTATGAAGGCAACTGATTGATTGACTGTTCATGCGCTCCTTCTAAGGTTCTTATAAACACCAAAAAGCTGTTTAGTTTTCCACTTTGATCTTCTGGTGGTAGTTTCACTTCTTATATTGAGACATATGTTAATGTGTATTGCATTAGTTGAATGCAGTCCTTATGCCTTAGCATCCATCTTTGCTTTCAAAAACTAACTGCCAAGTGTGTGGCATGACTGAGTGTTATTTATCAAATACGAAAATGCTGAGTGGTATCTTTGGTGCTGAACTTCTCTGCAGTTTTATACGTTTCTTGAGACAACTCTTGTCACTGTATCATTACTGCCGATTTTTATTGCATTGTTTACTGACGATGAGATACCTGAATCACCAGGAAACCTTGCTGCCTCTTTTATCACATTTGGTAAATTTCAGAATCGGACTTTTTTTTCATCGACTGTGCTGCTTTTATTATTACATTATCATAATTTTTGGTATCTACTGTTTGCAGTTCTTAACTTAGCATTTGCATTGAGTATTCTGGGCTTTCTGATTATGCACATATCTTTGGTGGCAGGCAATACTACCACTATTGAGGTAATGCTTTAAGTTCTTCAGTCTTCCCATTGTTTCCCATTTACTTATCAAAAACTTCATGCTGGTGTATGTTTTGCGTAATGTTCTTGCTTTCTTGTTTCAGGCATTTGAGAAGAAAACCTCTCCTAAATGGCGTTATGATCTTGGTTGGAAGATAAACTTTGAACAGGTTATTCCTTCTCAATTTCTTATGCATGCATGCTTTTGAGGATGGACCATCTGTTTCATTAGATGGCTGCCTTAGAAAAGTACTTCAAAATCTAAAATATAATTGCTACTGCTGCTAAAGTGGAAAAATAGCCTCATTTTAAAACTCGCTGGATTTTTTTATTTCATAAAAACGGTTTTTTCTTTTATGAAAATAGATTATTGCAGCTCGAGTGTCCAAATTAATGTTTTTTTACCTGATTTTGCTTCCATGTCCAAAATGATTGAGCTCATAGATAACAGAAAAATAAATTCTCCAATTTGTGTTTTGGTCTTTTGCTTCCTGAACATAGGTGGAGCTATGGGGGGCTTTGCGTTTGGGTAGCCCCTGTCCGGAAAAATTTTTAGAAAACCTATTATAATCTATTATCTTGCTCTCTGGACTTCTTTGTTTTTGTGTTATGGCCCTTTCAAGCTGCTTATTTCCTTACCCTGCTGAACCAAAATTCTGGTTTCACGATTGTTCCTCAAGGTTTGTGGTTCAATGATGCATGTGATATGCACTTGCTGTCTTTTCCAACCCAACTCAGAATTATTCTTGTTAGGTCTATCTGTCCCTTCATTTATTGAGCTTCAAAATCGTTGCATGCAGGTAGTTTGTGGTAGATATCGTTCCCATATCTTGACCTGGAAGTTTTTCTTTTATTTTTTATTTTCTATTATTTTTTAATACCTGAAACTACCAGATTGCCACAACAGTAGCTGCATGCCCTGCATCAAACTACTACATCACTTTACCTTGGGATGAGATGACAATGCCTTTAACGTCTTTGGAAGTTTGCTTGATGCAGCCATATAATAAGCATACTATTGCTACCATTTTAGTTTTCAGAATTAGCTAAACAAAACCAGTGTCTTTGATATTTTAACTTCCAATCTGAATGTTTCAAATCTTAAACATGCTTCCAGTTAACCTGGTGGACATAGACTTGAGTGATCTAGTTACAGGTCAAATAAAAATTAATCATTTAGAATCTGTGTATCAAGAATAGTGCTGATCTTGATAGCTGATTTACCAACTTCCACTCCTTTTTGTTCCAGGTGTTTGGAAAGAACAAGAAATACTGGTTGATCCCTGCATATTCAAAAGACGATTTGGAATGGCTGCCGTCGTTTCAATGTGTGGAATATCCTACGAGGCCTGATTCAGATGATCTGTAGGCTGTAGCATTTCCAGTTACAGATACGAACGGAGATATTAAACGGGTGAGTCGGCATACAGTGAATGAAAGCCATGAGCTTACTTGCGTATATGACATCTTTGTTCACGCAACATCCTTTCTGTTGCAAGCAGTTAATGGAGAGATTTATCAAACGACTATTCAACCCTCTGCTAGCTTTATGGTTGAAGCTTGTATTTTGTACACCAGCTCTGTGGAATATACATCTGAGATATGAAAATAGCTTGTGTTATCGAATTTCGGAATGAGTATGCAATATGTCTTTGTCCCTTTTTTTCTTTTTTCTTTTTATTTATATGAAAGGGCGATGTTTTTGTTCAGGGCAATAATAGTTTGCGATTTTGGACAGTCAATTAGATGTCTTAAACCTAAATAAAATAATCCCTTGAATGATTTTTCTTTAAAGTTAATCATAGTTCCCTTGATTACTAATTAGGAGAAAAGTACACAACGAATATTATTCTAAATAATATTACGGAATTTACCACGCAGGATGCAACACGTTTTCAATAAATTATGAGAAGCAGGGTAATCATTTTAACGGATGATAATACTCATTTTATGACGATTAACATTGTCTTCCCAAGCATTTTACCTGTGTCCAAATGTTCATCAAGTGGTGGGCGTTACAGTACGTTTTACATATTGAATGAAATGCAGGGACTTGAACAGACACTCACTCTTAGTAATGAATAACGAGAGAGTTGAGTCGTTTGCTATGTAAATATCTATTTACATTATGGGTAAATATCTATTCCTTTATCAGCGGCATGACGACACGTGTCCATATGTGACTGGATGCGTGTCTTGCGAGTACTAGAATCTTCGATGCTCTCCCTTACTGTTCGAATTTACGCAAAAACCACATCGGTAATTTACATTCCTGACCCAACCACGGAAACCGACTCACCTTTGCAAACGATAAATAAAAAGACACCCATTAGAATAACAATCATCTCATTCCATTTTCGTGGCAATTCGAGTTTCTGTTGGTATTCTTGCCGTCTCTCGATTACTTTCAGGCAAAGTCTCTCTCTTTAACGCATCGGTTTTTTTTTTTTTTTTGTGGGGGGTCCTTGAGTCTTATGTTGTGATTGTTTGAATAAGTGGTTCAAAATTATGATTGTTTCCACTTAAAAAGTATGATATTGAAGAGGTTTTTTCTTTGATTTTTCGTTTGTATGCCTTTTGGATCATGTTATTGTTAGTTTTGTGTCTTGCTGTGGTGGCATTAGGGTTTCTGGTGTAGGGTTTGGGAGCTTAACGAGAATAATTAATTGTGAATTGTGGTATTATTGTAGACGTTTGTTTGTTTCTGGTAAATGTTTATGTTTCTTTTAGTAAGGATCACGTAGATGTGGGCTTGTTTCTTTTGGTATGTTTCTCATGAGTAGGCATGTCAGATTTTACCGTTTCTGGCTATTGTGTTTCTATTGATACATGTTATGCTGATTTTTAGTAGATTTATACATTTTTGTGAATGATCTTCATGGTGTGCTGATCCTAGTTTTTTGGGGTTTTGTTAGTTTCTAGGGT
>NW_006262339.1:6013992-6244800 GCF_000493195.1 Citrus x clementina | reverse complement strand
ACGGCTGAGCCCCCATTCCTGGACGCAGGTGTACTTCCCCGCAGCCTAAAAGGTCAAGGGGGCCAATTATTGAAGAATTGAACTCGGATGATGAAAAAGAACAAGCAGCTGAAGAGAAAAATGATAATTCTAGGAAGCATGGTAGGTCTAGCAACGGGCCTGTTGTTGAGCGTCCTGAGGATGAGGCTGAAGGTGAAGTGTGTCCTTTGTTTTGGCGTTATGGCTTTTTTTTTAAAAAAAAAAAAAAAAATTTAAGGGGTGCACTGATTATTGTTTTCAGTCTGGAGGGATAATATCTTTTTTCCTTTTTCTCCAGAGAGGAAGAACAAACATCTACAACACAGGAATGACTATAGCCGATACAATGTTGCACAGCATCAACCCCAAACTCACAGTTACACCTTTTCTAGCTCTACTGTCAGTTACGGTGGTGCTAATGGTGCTTATTATACTTCCTCAAAGACAAGGAG
Source organism: Citrus x clementina (assembly GCF_000493195.1). Taxonomy (NCBI): domain Eukaryota; kingdom Viridiplantae; phylum Streptophyta; class Magnoliopsida; order Sapindales; family Rutaceae; genus Citrus; species Citrus x clementina. The sequence continues at coordinate 6,244,330 of NW_006262339.1, read as the reverse complement.
GACGGGAAGTGATGGTGTAAGTTACCTTAAAGGATGATGATGAAGTGGATTACTTTCTGTCAATTCTTTTTTAATTAAAAAAATTTGATGATGTGTGTAACAGGTAACTTTTGAAGAAAGCAAAGAAGCTGATACTTCTACAAGGCAAGCATCACACCGAGTTTCAAGGGGGCTCCACAACAAGGTATATGTTGGATAATGTTTTGGATAGTCTTTTCAGTGGTCCTGTTTTGGGTTCTTGCTGTTGTATTTATGGGTAATTTGAGCTATTTTGTGTTCAATTTATGCATGATGTATGATTATTGATTCTATTCTGGAAATATATTTCATAGGGCCATTCTGTTGCAAGGAACCTAAATTCTGATGGTAAGGTGGATACAATGCAGACTTTGCACAATCTAGATGAAGGTATGTACGATTATATTTATGGTTTGTATTTCCTGTGTTGCAATTTGCGGGTGTAGACCTTATCTGCAGCAGTGGATATCTGATATGCTTATTTATGCTCTGGTTGGCCGTCCGCTTGTATTTTTGGATTTTTAACATCATTGACTAAATAAGATTTTAATGGTTGAACCTGCAGATGAGCTTGATGGTTTTGAAGAAGCTTGGAATGGAAATGCCAGAAAGGTCCTGCCTGGTTGGACTGGTAGTTTTATTGGCCATAATGAAATGGGTACGTTTTTGTGGCCTAGAATACGCTATTTTAATTTTGTCGGCTACTGTTGGCCATATGAGAGATCTTTTGGGTTGTCTTGGAATTAGAGTGTGATTCTTCATGAGAAATATGCAAGTGTTCTCTGTGATTGTTGAAATATTTAGTGTGCTTGTTTTCAATGAGATAACAAGTAAATGTGTTTATAATAAATCGTGAGTCACCTTAAATGATTGAATGGTGATAGCTATTCTAGGAAATGATCTGGAAATGCGATTGCATTTTGTGATCCAGTTATTTCTTGTGAATGTAGTTCTAAGTCCTTGATATGAATATAGCTTTGCAATTATGGTACTTGCATTTGGCAATCCTTGGGTTGCTTTTCTCAGTTGAAGTGAAAATTTTGTTGATACGGACATTTCTGATGGCAAAATCTCCATGTGATGAATACATGTCATGTTATGCAGGACTAGAAAATTTAGGTTGAAACACTTGGATTTAACCTATGAATGTGGGAGGTTGAGTTCTGACTTAGCTTTTTTTTTTAAGGTTGGTCATTTTATTTGTCTCATAAAAATATTCATTTGTTCGTCTAGGGATTCGTTAGTGCTTTTAATATAGTTTGGATAATGTAATATGTGAAGTAACATTTGATGCATTCAGCAATTCTTTATGGCAAGCCAATAGTATATATTGGGGCTTGATCTGGGATATGTAAGTTGATAATTTTTTTTTGGGATCTCAGGATCCGTTAGTGGTGGACAGAATCATCAGGCAGGTCGTGGAGGTTGGGCACTTCCTTCAGTGGAGCAATCACAGAACTCAGGGAGAGTGGCATTGGATGGATCTGGATCTTCACAGAAACATCATGCGGGGCGGATGAAAAATGCATCCAATGTCAAGGAGAGGACAACACGGCGGAGATTAGGAGAATAAGTTGAATAAGTTGGAAGGAATGGTGGATCATTTGTTCTCTCTTCTGTTTGCTTGAGATTAGTAGCAGCCTTTCTTTATTAGTTCCTCTAATTATGCTACGTCTGAATCTAAACTGATTATAGCCGACTTGCCTTTTGGGTCAATTTTATGGCCACCGCGATTGTTGAGGCAGTTGTAACTATCATCGTGTATGAACCCATTGGGTTACTTTTGAACCATATGGTCAATAATATCTCAATGGTACTCTGTATATTTTATTAAATGGCATTGAGTGTCTTCTTTTTAAGTCCTTAGTTTCCTGCGTGCTGTATCTTATATCTAAACTAGTAGTGGCTGGGAAGAGTGGCGGTCCTATGGTTCTTGATTCAAGCTCCCTAGTCTTGAGATAATATGATGTTGTTTTCAGTGGACCATACATAACGTTGCGGTGGTGCGTATTTGTTGCTGCCAGATAATTCGCAAAACGTTATCAGAAGCTAAGGCCCTGTTTGGTATTGTTTTTGAATCTGTATTTTCTGAGAATAAAAATGAAAATGAAAATGGTGTTTTGTAGTTACTGTATTTCGAATTTAAATATGTGTCTGGTATCATTTTTTGTATCCTATATTTTAAAACTGAAAACAATAATATGCGTTTGGTAGACACAGTTGAAAATGATAAAAACAGAGAATATGCGTTTGGTAATGTTTTTTTTAAAAACAGTTTTTACTAATCATTTACATTATATTTATAGTCATAAAATAATTTAACCAAATTTAATATAAAAAATTACATGATAATAAAGATTAAGAATTAACATTAATTAAAAAGAAGTTTGACATTGTCATTGTTTTTACACTATATAATTAAGATCTTACAACACATGATTTAAACAAAATAATTATAAAAAAACTACATGATACACATTATACATTACGTATGTAATCATGCCACATAAAAGCTGCAATTCCATCTCTTGTAGCATTCATCGCTGCGACACTTGCCGGAGATAAATCAAAAATAATTTCGACTAAGCATTTAAGTCATGTTTATTGTTACAAAATAATTGTTTAACTAATACATACACAAATATACCATAATAATTTAAACAAAATTATTATAAAAAATTACATGATGATAAATTTTAGTTTTAGCATTAATAAAAAAAAATTACATTGTCATTGTTTTTACATTATAATTAAGATATATATTACAACACATAATTTAAACAAAATAATTATAAAAAATTACATGGTAGACATTATGCATTACGTGTGTACATGCTGCATTTTTTGCAATTTCCAGACCCCAATTAACTGTCTCAGCTTCTGCAGATTGCTACATTGCCATTAAAACTGGATTTCTTTACAGCAGCAGCTGCAAATTCTCCCTTATGATTTCTGATGGCAATTCTCAGGCCAACATATTGATCTTTCCAACTTGGCTGAGAAAAAAAGCTAACACACCTAAATCATTTTCTTTTTTTAATAACACAAATTCATGTCAAAATGATATTTATGGAGTGACAGAACAAACGGAACAGGTGTATCGGCAACAAAACAACAAACCACATTTAAAAAAAATTAATTCACATTTTAAAAAATAACTACCCATCGAATATAATTCACGGTAGCAGTTTGCCAACATCCAATTAAACTGGACAATGTTCTTATACTAACACCAACTTAATCAATCTCATGCCAACAAAATCATATTTCCCAAATAGAAAATAATTATTAAATATAAGAAAGAAGGGGAATGATACAAAAAATTACTAGCAAACACAAAGATTCTCAACATTCACCATTTTCCCAAGCAAATTAAAACCCAATGGATAGCAAATTTGATTGTATGCAAGCCTTAAAAAAGAAAAATATCAGCAACTCACATAACAAAGATGGGGCCGAGAGGGCAAAAGCAGTCGAGGTAGTTGGATGGAGCAGCAGTGGTTGCGGCGAGATGGCGCACTAGCGGCGACGGAGATGAAGCAGCAGCGACGTCGATCGAGATGAAGCAGCAACGGCACCGGAGATGAAGTGCATCAACCGAGATGGGCACATAGAGAGAGAGCAGATCTGGAGAGAAAAGGACAGAAAGCTTGCTGTTGTGTGTAGATCGGCGAAGATAAGGAGAGGGAGAGGGAGAGTTTCGTTGTGAGCAGATCAAGAAAAGAGGTAGAGAGAGCACCGTGAGTCAGCTTCGTTGTGAGTAGATTAGGAAATTCGTGAACGAAATTTTTTGTTGGCTTTTGTTTTTTGATTTGTTTTTGAGTTTGGCTTTGTAATAAGTAGAGAACATGTTAAACATGTTTTTGCTTTGCTAGTTATAAAAAGTAGATTTGGATTTCTTATTTTGTAATTTGTTTTTAGATTCAGCCCACCAAACATGTATTACATCAGTACTCCGAAAATGAAAATGAAAACACTAACCCAAAAACAATACCAAACGGGCCCTAAATATTCAACAATTTTTCGTTAAGTATGCGATGATGAATCTATTTCTGTAAGAAACAGGGAGAAAATAATAATTGGCAAATTGATGATAGTTATGTACAAATCTTCAATAGAAAACCGACGACGTCGGCTCAGATTAAATTAATGGTACGTCTACTTTCTTTCATTAATTTAATAGTGTATTTGCTTTTTGAATTAGAAAATCAAAATCATTAATAGTAGTTATCTTATAAAATTAAAATCATTAATAGTAGTTATCTTATAAAATAAAAGTAAGAATTGGAATGGTGGAGTCAACCCAATTGAGAATGCGGGATAGGAGATTGATTTTTAAGAGAAAGATGCGAATGAGCCTTTTACTTATAAGAGTGACTATGGTACCTTCACAAAAATAAAAATATTCATTTTATCCATTAGTTATAATGAATTAATACGATATTGTTATTAATTATTATAGTTAATTAAATAATATATTATTATAATTGATTAATTAATATTAATATTAATATTATTAATTGATATTTTAATATATTATTGACAATTAATTAATAAATTTTTTTACAACTAATTAATATATTAGTATATTATTAACAATAATTATTAATAATACTAACCTTTGGATAAATAATCACTATAATTAAAATATAAAATAATAATTATGATAATTGTTCATTAAGTATCTTTTAGTAACTTGTTGCAATCGAACTCATTGCGGTTTTAATTCCAAGATAAAATAAACACATTAATGATAATGTAACTCATTTCGATTCCAATTCCTATTGTTTAAAGTAAATGATTTATTTTATAGCTACTGCTATAAAGGATATTTTTCAGCTGCAGGTGGTTTCTCGCCATGAAAAATATCTAGGCTTGCCGTCTATGATAGGAAGGAAATCTAAAAGCTTTTTCAATGATGTAAAGCTCAGAGTGTTAAATAAAATTCAAGGCTGGCAGCACAAGTTTTTCTCGAGTGGAGGCAAAGAGGTGCTCATTAAGGTTGTTGCACAAGCAGTCCCAACATTTGCTATGAGTGTGTTCAAAATTCTGTTGGGGCTGTGTGAGGAGATCCAAAAGGAAGTGGCTAAGTTTTGGTGGGGAACAGATGGAAAAAAGAAGGGCATTCACTGGAGGAGCTGGGAGAAGCTGAGCAAAGCAAAGATAAGGGGAGGCATGGGGTTCCGAGACCTATCAAGTTTCAACCAAGCTCTTGTGGCCAAGCAAGGGTGGAGAATCATCCATAACCCAAACTCCCTGGTATCTAGAGTCATGAAAGCGAGATACTTCAAGCATGTGGACTTCATGGAGGCGGGGCTGGGGTCAAAGCCTTCATTTATTTGGAGGAGCATCATGTGGGGGAGGCAAGTGATTCAAAATGGAGCTAGATGGAAAGTTGGGAATGGCCAAAAAGTTAAGGTGTATTCCAGCAATTGGCTGCCCTGACTTTCAACTTTCAAGCATGTCTTAGCTCCAGCAATAAGGGTAGACTTTACAGTGGCAGAGTTGATTGATGGTCAGCAAAGATGAAAGGAGAGGCTGATCCATGACTCCTTCACAAGGGAGGATGCGGAAGCCATCTAAAAATTCCCCTCCCTAAGAGACCAAAAGAGGACCAACTCATTTGACATTAAGACAGAAGAGGGAAGTATTTAGTGAAAAGTGGATACCAAGTGGCGATGAGATTAAAATTTCCAGATCAACCTTGCTGCTCATCTCAGAATTCAGACCTTTGGGGTGCCCTTTGGAAGCTGGTCGTGCTTGAGAAGATAAAGATTTTCTTATGGCGAGCTATCAATAACATACTCCCTACATCGGAAAATCTTTGGAAGAGGAGAGTAATGCAGGAGCTAATATGTCAAATTTGTAGCAGCAATGTGGAAACTATATCTCATGCTCTGCTAGATTGTAAAATGGCTAAGAAATTCTGGAGAAGCTCTCAATTCCCAGAGATGCTGGTAAAGAGCAAATCTCATGATATAAGCGGGATGTTCCAAGGTCTGACCAAAAAGCAACATATTAGCAAGATGGAGACTGTTGCAGCACTTCTATGGATAATCTGGACTGCAAGAAACAAGTGGTTATTTGAGGGGAGAAAAGATGATCCAATAAGTCTGGTGGCAAGGGCTGAGTCAATAGTGGAAGCTTTCAGAAACTCCAGAAAACCTCTCGAGAACTTCCAAGCAAGGAAAGAGGATGATAAGGCAAACCAATGGTGTCCTCCCCTAAAAGGCTGGCTGAAAGTTAATGTTGATGCAGCAGTGGATGAAAAAAGACAGGTAGCTGGCTTGGGGGTAATGGTTAGAGACTGGAAGAGCAACTGCATAGCGGCTGCTATAAAGACAAGTAGATTTTTCAGAAGTGTATCAATGGTAGAAGCAGCAGCCATGGAATGGGGAATGCAGGTTGCTGCTAGAGTTGGAGGAAAATCTGTACTGATAGAATCGGATTCCCATGAATTAGTTGAGCTTGTAAATAACAGAATTAGCAGCATGTCAGAAATTGTTTGGGTGATCCTTGAAATTCTGGAAAAAAAGAATAATTTCCAAAATTTCAAAGCTCAGCACACTCCTAGATTATGTAATGGCATATCTCACTCTTTAGCTAAGTTGGCATTGCAAAAGAAAGAATCTGTAATGTGGCTGGATGAATTTCTAGTAGATATCTTGTACCGGATTTCATGTTAATCAATGGATAGGTTTACTTCCTTTTAAAAAAAAAAAAGTAAATGATTTATTCTAATTTACATTCTTCATTATTTTTCTAACTTATTTCCATTCTAATTTAGTAAAGGATCATATAATTATCCAGTTAAAAGCCGGTGCAACTGTCAGGCGGCTGCTATTGAGAGGATTAAGAGTGAGTTCATAATATTAACTAATATAAATATGTGTTTATTGGGTTTTCTGTTCAAGAGAAGTTTTTTTTTTTAAAAAAAATATTGATATACAGGACTCATACAATTGGGAGGAACCTCATGCACATTAATCTTAATACAACATCTCGTGTACACTAATCTTAATACAATCTTAACGTATTGATCTTACAATATCTTTTGTACATTGATCTTAATACAACCTTAATACATTAATCTTTTGAAGTACTGCTTAAATATTGATATTTACAATTAGATTATTTATTGAAACCTTATATACATTGATCTTTGGTATTTACTATCAAAATTTTTAATTTGGACCTTGGGAACTCGTACATTGATCTTTAGTATTTATAATTAGATTTTTCAAATACAATTGGGAACTCATATCTATTGCCCAAATTTCCTCGTGTACATTACTTGAATTTTTTAAACTCACTCTAATATTCGAGAGATTAGAGTATTACCTAAATATACAATTGGGACCTCATGTATATTCATCTTTGATATTTACATTCAGTCTGATTATACAATTGAGACTTTATCTACATTAATTTTTAATGATTATAAATAGATTATATAATTAGGAGCCATATACAATTTATATTGAGAGAATACTTTTATAAAAACCTGAGCGCTCGCACTCAAAAACCTTTTCACTAAGCCAAAGGTCAGTGGTGTTTCAGACCAGTTATTAAATCATAAGAATGAATGACACGACACGTATGTTCAACCGCCGATTCGATAAATTCATCAAATCAGCGGGAACCACCGATTGCCCTTCTGGCTGTGATTTATTTAACTAGGGTTTTCATTTCATTTTCACTCGAATAAAAATTAAAAAGGTGAAAAATGGCGGCAATTAGAACCACAGCAAACATGATCCGCAACGAAATTCTGATGCTGCATCATCGACCACTATCGTCCTCTTGCTCTTCCCTTTCGTTATCATCAATCCAAACAAGGCTGCCTGGCTTTCGTGGGAGTACGACCCTCCGATTCACACAGCACCGTGGAATTAACTTCGGCGGCACTCGCTACGCGGCTTCCGACTCCGGCTCCGACGACAAGGTATCTGCTCGTTTCTCCCAAGTTAAGCAGCTTTTACGGGAAGCCGAAGAGCGGGCGAGCTCCGCCGGCAATGAGCCCATCCCCAAAATCACTCTAGGTACTTCCAAGTTGCTTATGCCTGCCTTTACATTGATAAGAGGATTTTTTAAACTAGAACAAGTCAGTTAGTCCAACGTAGTTGATTCCTATGTGACTTATTGACGCGAAGGGACAATTTAATTCAAAGTGAACCAATTAAGCAAGCTTTTCTTTTTCATTTAGGTTAATATGATCAAGCTGAGGTTATCATCTATTCATGAACGTCATTTCTTCCAGACGATTATTTCCTTATTCCTCTAATGTGTTCAGTTGGATGCCACTGCTTTCTGCAATTAGTTAGAGAAGATTGCTCGGAGAGTGAAGACTTTGGCAGTGTGATTGTTGTCGATGTTAAGGAAATCGATTATGTTTTTGTGGAACTTGTGGAGCTTTGATTACAGCTTCTGTTGTTTCTCTTGTCGTGTAGGAACTATGATCATGCAATCTCATCTTTACAAACTCTTGCCATCTGCTATCGTGCCATTGAGGCTTACACAAGAATATAGAACCCCCTTGACACAGCTTAAAAACTTTTAAAATAGTGTAGAAGATCAATTTTTTTATTTTACAGTAACATAATGTTTCTGGTGGTAAATTTTAGTTATCTGTTGTCTTCTTGCAATTTATATTGGAACTAATTCTTAATTTCAATATGAGGTATCTTTCTTCAATTTGGTTTCTGTCAGCATGATCTATGTTAACATGTTACAGACCATGTCACTGTTAGTTTTGCAAGAAGTGGTGGCCCTGGGGGTCAGAATGTGAACAAAGGTATGCTGTTCACTTTTTCATTTTCACCTCTATTCTGCATCCCCTACAAATCTGCCCTTGCGACTTCTACTGAGGTTTCTTTTATTTAATTTTACAGTGAACACTAAGGTGGACATGCGTTTCAATGTTCAAAATGCATATTGGCTTAGTGACAGAGTCAGGCAGAGGATTATGCAAATGGTACGTTACGTTCATTTATACTGTATGCATAGAAGGATTTGTTTCATAGCAAATTTATTTTATAAAACCGAGGCAAGGTTGTCAAGTTTGTGCTCTAGTAGGATACAGTGGGATTGTCTGGTAGGAAATATTCATCCTAAGGTGTATTTAGGACATTGTTAATATTATTATTAAGATAGAAATAGAACCAGTATAGGTTAAGATTACCAATTGCTAATTTTTCCAACCCCGAACTGACAGATAGTTGTCAATTTTCCCTCTTCCTAACCCATAAATTTAACTTTAACCTTGTCAAACAAGAGGACTGGTGTGGTGCTCTTTGCTATTTAAAATCACAAAATTGCTTTCCATTGGGTAAATGCAAATTCTAAATATATATTTGATCAAATAAATGTTAACTCTCCTATAATAACATTTTACCCAGCTGAGGTGGCCTTCATGTCTTGTCCCTGCATCATGATAACCAGCATTGTTACCCCTAGTCCTCTTCCATGTGTGAATGTGTACATGAGAGGGCAGGCATCTGCTAAGCATGACGACTGCATCTTATATATTTTGAGCCTTATGTATGCCGTTGCTTGTCTAGATCTGTTCATGGTCTGATCTGCTTGATTTTCCTCAAGAATTTGACAATTGCTTTCTATATCAACAGGAGAAGAATCGGATCAACAAAGATGGTGAAATCGTGATTTCTTCTACAAAAACTAGGACGCAGAAGTAAACTCTCGCCCCGTCTTCTCCTTTTTGTCTGCATTTTGCTTATGTGCTGCCAAAGCAAATTGTTAATACACCATATTTCTTCAGGGGTAATATTGAAGATGCATTGGGGAAACTACAGGTACCTGTTTGCTTTTCTGTGCTTGCTGTGTCACTTTTTCATCGTGTAATTATAACTGGCTGTACCGAATTTGTAATTTAAGATGTATAAACTGCCTGAAAGAGCTAGATTGATTGGTATGTGCTTCAATGACAGATTGGTTGTACGGTCATTACAACTAAGTTGACATGAAGGGATTTGCTATCATATTTTTAAAATTAGTTTTTTTTTTCCCCTCTTTTTTGATGGACTAAACAAAAAAACAGGCTATCATTGATGCTGCCTCTTATGTTCCCCCACCTCCTTCAGAAGAGAAGAAGAAGAAAATGACTAAGTTGTAAGAGCTCAATCAACCCATGTTTTCTCATTGAATTTTTCTTTCAGCATTGCTGCCTGCTGCTCCACATCTATATTATTGTTTTTGTATAGTTTGCAGGTTATATTTTAAATTTGCACATGCTTTTCGACTTTGTACCCTGTAAGTTAGGGTTCATGGATTCTGACAGGCTTTAAATTAACTCTTATAATTGTTTTTGGTATTTTGAAGGGCTGCAATTGGGGAACAGAAACGCCTGAAAAGTAAAAAGGCTGTTTCCGAGAAGAAGGCATTTAGAAGAAGTCGAGACAGTTGGGACAAATGATCGTTATTGCATAGTTTATTGATCAAATTTGTAGTTTCCTGCCGTCCCTTGCAATTCGGAGACACTGGAGGGTAGGGACTGCCGGAAAGCAATCAAATGTGCTTTCGGCTGCATTCTTTGATGAAATTTCAAAATTTATTATTTGATGTAAGAATTAAGATGGCCATTCCAGTATAGACTATAAATCAGGGTCCTTGTAGAACACACAGTGAACATTGGAATATATCATAGAGACTAAAAGAGCTTCCGTAGTAGATACAATATCTCTTGTACTAGATGGCAATTTTATTTTATTTTATAATTTTGTACAGCCTATACTCGTTATTTCTGTGTTTGTCTTGAGTTACGTGTTAAGTAAGTTTCATGAACGGGAAATAAAGAAGGGCCAGTAGAGAGCTTGTGTAAATCGAATTTGAATAGACAATCAGGTAATTAACAAATTAAAAAGGGGGAAAAAAAAGAAAAATCAATTGAATGTTTTCTAGTTGTTTTTATGAGGAAATGTATTCACAAGTAATGATTCAGTCAGAGGAAAAAAGAAAGGCTTAAAAAATAACATATATGAACAAATAGATAAATATACATAACCTAACATGATAACTCTTAACTCAATGAGTATTGTTTCTCATCCATCCACCATCCGCACATGATATTATTATATTTACCACGTTGCGTATGTATATATGATGACGAATGAATGAATAAAAAAGGTTTAAAGCTCCGGCAGCTCCCCCAAGAATTATCTATTAGTAATAAATAAGAAAACCTACTTTCTGATGACATGCTCTTCACCAGATTGTCGATCAAGATGCTTGATCCACCGGCTCCCACCCTTGGCTGAGCTGGAAACAGCACCACTGGTAGCGACGTGTGCAATATCAAGTCCTTTACCCACCGGAAGATACACGGAGCGAACAAGCCGCCGTGACCTCCCATCAAGAACATTCTTCCATCTGAAAGTGGAATCATTTCTTGAGTAAGCATTCTTGCACACCAAAACTGCTCCTCTGCTGCTCAAGTTGGCCAGCCTCAACACCCTGGCAAAGTCCTTTCGGCGGCTATCCACCACCAAGAAATCTATATCAACTAACCCATCCATCAACTCCTCATCATCAGCCTCACCTGTAATCACTTGTGGTGAGAAACCTGCCTCTCCGAGGGCATGTACGTACTCTGATCTTGACCGTTCATCGGGAACTAAACACACGTGTCTCCCACCTGTGTGTCGGCTTGCAACAGCCAGGCCTACGCTTGTTGCTGTGGCTCCCCCGTGTGACCATGTTTCCACTATCAATCTGGCATCCCAGCCCGCTGCCATGGCTGACACCAGCTCCGCCACCCCGGATTCATGAGAAAGTTCGCACTGCAGACGAAATTAACCAGAAACCAAATAATTAACAACTGGGTTGGTTATCAAAGAAAATGAAAACCTTTTTTTTCTTTTTCACTTGGATTATCAATTAATTGCTTACAGATTTAACGGTATCGATGTAGGCTTTTGATGCTGTCTCTGGAGACCAAACGAGCTTCATGATATTTCTTCTTCTAAGCGGGTAATTTTCTTCTCCTTTGTGCTTCGTTTCGAAGTTGTGCTTTGCTTAGTTGCCAAGCCAAAAGCGAAAAATGGATTGCATTTTGAAAGAGCTGTTCGTGTTGGCTTCTTATTCAAGACAGAAAGGGTCCTAGAAAGTGCTTTGGTGGACCGTTGACATTGCACAGCTCAAATCCGACGTGGGGGGGCGGATTCGGATTACTATGGATTTGTTTTTCAGACTTGTTTTTCTGAGACCCGTCTGGTTTTTATCATTTGGAAGCCATTTTAAAATTGCGAGGTTGGCTATACATTCTGTAGTATTAAATTCCATTTAATACAAATACCCAGCCTGTACTCTGAAAAATACAATAATGGTTAAATTACAACAAAATACAGTAAAAATATATATAAATTTAGGTCGTTTTCAACGTGCTTTATTACTTGTTTACCCAATTCATCATGTATCAGAAAAAGAAAATACCCGAGCCAGCGCTGATTTTAAAGAGTCATTTTTGCATTAAAAGGGAAAGGGTATAGATTCTTTTCCCACATTAGTGAATGTGAATTGGAGAATCGCATGTACCATCGTGTGGTACTTGTTTGAGCAAGAACTAGGTCTTAAATAACCAGCTGTTTTCAGTTAATTTATCTTCCCATTACTTGCCTTTTTACAGCATGAGTCCAGCTCCATAATTCATTAATGTAACAATTACCTCGTTAATGCCTATGTGGTCCGTTATGTAAATTGAATCCCCAGTAAACTGGATGCGGTCACCAAAAATGCTTCTTGTTTTCCTTCCAATCTTTAGGCTTTAGTTGGTTGAGTGGGGGAGAGTAGTGCTAGTGGGTGTAGCTTCTTACAACATCTTTTTGCCAATTTTCTTCAAGCATTTAAGAACGTTGAATTTAGGCTCAACTTACCATCTGCCTCTTCAGCACTGTATCGAACATATAAATCGAAGACCGTTCACGAATAATAGCTATCCACACATTTCTCCATTGACATATTTGCTTATGATGAAATTATTAAAATGTAATATAGTTACAAATTGGACGTGTTTTGGTAAAATAATAAAAGGAAAAAAAAAAATGGGGGTTATCATCCGTGTGAAGGCGATCGATCTTCTGCTGCAAGCAAAGTACGAAAAGAAGTCGCTTACAGATTGAAATCGACCTCTATCAAAACACCCACATTGGTCGTTTCTTTAACCCACGTCAACTATGGACCAAGTATTGTGCCGACGTGGACATCTGGAAATGACGGCCACAATTGTCATAGCCAATTGGCTTTTTTTATATTTTAAAAATATTTTTGATTCTGGTTTTTTTTTTTTTAAGTATTGTATATAGTACAATCAATTCCAACATAAACCTGAAGTAGAGTATTCAACTGAAGCCCAACAAAAATCACTTACGTAGTCATTGAAGAGACTCAAATCCTCCACCTTAGAACTAAGGGAAGAAGGTGTTGATCAACATAATCAAAGAGTTATCAAATATAATAAGAAGTTGATTTTAAATTTATTAATAATCTTCTAAACTTCAATTTAATATCATTACGATTAAATTGAAATTTTCAATTAATCCAATTGGGAATTACCTAATAACTCAAATATACTTGATAAATTTGGGATGGATTACATTATATTTTAAATATTTTGTGAAATTTGGTTGCAATATACGTCATGCTTCTATGTGGAACAGCTATCAATTTGTTTAGAAATTATTATCATTAACTTTGTTAATCTAGTACTTAATTCTGTCTCTATACATAATTAATCAGATATTCCCTTTTATTTATTCAAAAAAAAAAGATATTCAAAATGGGCCTCCTTTTGTCTAAAATGGGGTTTTCTTTGAGGCTCTAAGCGGATGCGCCTCCAAGCCGGTGAAAACGATCAGCTATCACATCAAAATGGATTTTGACATATTGCTTAGCAGTTATTTTAATTAGTATACATTAATATTAAACAATTCTAAATCAATGCCATTAGTCTTTGTTGTGAGTTGTGACTTTCATCATCAAACTTGGGCAGCAAATTGCATTAACTTTAATTAGTGCTTATCTCAGGTTTATGATGCAAGCAGTGGCGTGTCCAGCCAATAACCAAAATTAGGTAAGCATTTGGCACAAAGATTAACAACTTGGGTTAACATAATCATTGCAGAGAGCTTAAATTTCATATTGATGCTCCGAATACTTAGAAGTGGTTTACTGTGAACAACTTACATTACTAAGTTATCGTTGTCAAACTGTTGACACCAATATCTGAATTTAGGATTAGAATACTCATTTAATCAGAACACTTTTGATTTTTTACGGATCTCGTGTTACCTGTGTTTTAGTATTAGTATATGATTATAATTTAATTATTTTTTAATTTTAATTTATTAATCACTAATTATATTAATAAAATTTACTCAAAAGAAGATCATATAAAAAGAGAATCATAATCCTTGAATTTATATGCCCACAATTAAATTTGTCGAATTGGGCAATGGAATTTTAATCGTCCTTGTCTTCTCCCAATGGCATATGCTGAGATGCTGAGATCACCTATATCGATCACGAATTCACCAAAGATTATCGAGAAGCATGATCAAGTCAAATTTAATTTTTCCACGTTGTCGTTAGCCTTTGGAAAATTCAATTAAAAAAGAGTACGGTTTGACGAATAATAAAAATGAGTGTCCCGTCCGTACGTTGTTTTTGGCCCCTTGCGGCTTTCTTTCACAAGTCTGAATCTGAAAATATTATCATTTGCCAACCTTAATTTTCCTTTCAAAGATATCAAGCCTTGGCTGATTGTTCCAGCAAACATTCTGGGGCGGTTCTTTAACGAGTCAATGTTAAAGCCGGGCCTTTTACGGACTCTTCACAGGGAACGATCCTCGAGCACACTTCAAAATTAGAAAGCTTGAAGTCTGTGAAATCCCAACCCAGTTATTATTAATAATAAATTAAGCCTTCGAGAAAAGGGCTAGAGAGCTAAAGCATCGGCTGGTCAGCTAAACCGTTCTTCACCACTGACTAAACGATAAAATCTCTTTGAAGCATTTCGTCAAACACTAGGCATAAACGGCTGGTCAGCTAAACCGTTCTTCACCACTGACTAAACGATAAAATCTCTTTGAAGCATTTCGTCAAACACTAGGCATAAACACAACAATCTCAGACAAACCGAAAAGCGAAAACATTTTGCGATCTATCAAATCCAGGTGTCACACTCCAGGACCCTCCAGGATCCACGTGTCATCAACCCTCGCCACACTTCTCCTCCAATTTCAAACCCCCTCTCCAAACTCTCTACAATCAAAACAACTCAAAAACATTGCTAAAACGACATAAAAATATGCGTCGTATCAAACCTTCTCTGCGCTCCCCGAAGAGTATTCCCTCCATCTTTCGTGCCCTGCACAATCAAAACGATCGAAGTAATGCCGGTCCATTGGCCTCGCAGCTAAAATCCCGGTCCGTGGTCCGGTTCAGCGGTCCAGACACTATAAAATACCTACAGGGTCTGTTAACCAACGATGTGCGCAAGTTCGGTGAACCCGCGGGTAAGAGAGAAAAAACGTCAACGTTGACGACGCCAAATTTGCCTTACGAGTCTGCTTCGCCGGTTTACGCGGCGTTGTTGACTCCTCAGGGGAAGTTTTTGTACGACTTGTTCTTGTATGCCCCGCCTCCGCCCGAGGAGAAGCTGGACCGGACGGGGTCTGGACCTAGCTCAGGCTCTCATGATCGGTCGGTCGAGGTGTTTGCTGACGTTGATGGGTCGGTGTTGGATGAGTTACTGCACACTTTTAAGAAGTAAGCTCCTTTATGTTTCCTTCAAAATTCTGTATTTGCTTTATTTGCAACTTTTGGCAACGTATTTCTGCTGATTAGTATATAACTTGCTTTTGTATTTTAGCTCATTCTGTTGTAGTTCTGAAACGTGTAACTCGTGCTTATGCTTTGCGGATTGAAATTTCATATAATATGATTTGATGAATTAATGACAAATACTAATCTGCAAGTGCGCTTTTGTACAAAATGGTTATTTTTAAAGCTTTATGGGCATTTTGTTTCCCATTATTGCCTCTAATACATTTATGGGCAAGTGAGATTTTTGCAGTTTCAAAATTTTCCCCTGTTTTCTGTCACATGCATTAAGCACTTTTTTTTGCCTTACATAGCCAGTAGGCTCTTTTGGTATGATTGCCTGGAGTTTCAACATGTTATTTCATTTTTGTAGATACCGGTTGAGATCTAAGGTTGAGATTGAGAATGTTGCGGAAGACTTTTCTTGCTGGCAGCGTTTTGGCGGAAAGCTATCTGAGAACTCTTCTACTGCGGAAGAACCAGAGGCTGCCGCAGTTGGCTGGGGTACTGGCGTTGATCGTGCTGGCATGTCGGCTTCACATGGTAATGATGTTGGATGGCAATGGTTTAAGGATCCTCGATTGGATTGTCTTGGATTTAGGGGAATCTTCAAATCTAGTGGAATACGTGAGTTGTCAACACCGACCTATTTCAAAAGCTTGAAAGTGCTCTATTACCCCTACTTGTTGATTGAGTTGCCTTTTCCTTTTTCATTTTTTTCCCGTTTGTCTGTGCAGCACCTCTCGTTGAGGCTGACAAAGAAACCGATGAGATGAATTATCTTTTATGCAGATTAGAGCAGGGAGTTGCCGAAGGCTCAACTGAAATACCAAAAGGTATTTCCTCCTTAATAGCATACTTTTATGTTTTGGTGTGTGGAAAAAGAAAGGGGCGGTAGGTTTAGTCCTGTTTAAAGTTTGAATTGTCCATCTTTTCATAAAGCTACTGTTAAGTTTCAGCTGTGACACTGATTAAATTCATTTTCTTTCAATTTCTCTTGGAAATTAAACAATGAACACCCTGCTCATGTTTTGATTTGGTAACTTGTGGCGCGTTTAGTAATCTTGTTTATCACTTTTTTACTTCTATCATGACATTGTCCATTTTTTCTACGAGAGTTAACTTGTTTTGTCTGACCTTTCAATCTGAACTTGTTTCCTAATCAGGGGAGGCAATGCCACTAGAATACAATCTTGCTGGTCTAAATGCAATAAGCTTTGACAAAGGTTGTTATGTCGGTCAAGAGTTAATAGCTCGCACACACCATCGTGGGGTTATTCGAAAGCGTTTGCTTCCACTGAGGTTTCTTGATAATAGAGGAAATGGTAATTTTCTTTCCATTTGGTTTCAGTATACTATTCTTTTTTATATTTATGTGTTGCAACTTGCAAGCAATTTCTTTCTCTTTGCAGAACTGGAGCAGAAAGTTGCTCCTGGCTCAGAAGTGATTGACGCTGAATCTGGCAAAAAGGCTGGAAAGGTGACAACTGCTCTAGGCTGTCGTGGCCTTGGTGTCCTGCGGTTGGAGGAAGTCTTAAAAGAATCAGGTGCATTGACCATTCAAGGGCAGGAAGATGTTAGAGTTGAGGCCATCAGACCAAACTGGTGGCCTGCTGAGTGGCTTCAAGAGAATCAACAGCATAGTGTCGCTGCTTAGAGAGTTTTATATCTAGAGGGTAAGGGCTACTGTTGGAACCAGATCAATTATGCACTTTTTTGCCTCATATGTATTTTTTTTTCCCCCTCAGGAGCAAATAAAATGAGGATAGATCTCAGGAAAATTGAGTTGTGCTATTATCGATAGTTATCCATAAATCAATAATTCCACCATGTAACTGTCAATCCAAAAGTTAATGGATTTCTTTAAGGAAATTCCATTTTCTGTGATGCGTTGCTTGTGGTTGCAGTCGAGCCTATTCGAGGGAATGCCAAAAAGCACTTAGAATATGTACATAAATTTTGAAAACCCAACTATGCAAAAGCTTCTGTTATTATTGCAAGTTCATTGTTAAATAGTTTGATGTATAAACCGTACAAAGACGTGGAAACTCCTGGACTCTGGGAACAATATGTGAAGTCTAGAAAACGAAGTTATTACATGAGATCACAATTCACAAGGTGACGCCGCCGAGAATTCCTATGCAGGAGCTCTAATTTACAAGTTTCATTTCTCAGGGTAAGCCTTCGTACCATTCCGGGCACCATTAAAAATGGTGTTGGGGGAAGCTTGTCTGGCAAAGGACCATCTTCTTGATTCATAAATAGCAATTTCCAAAATTATGAAAACAGAAATGTTGCCATCACTGGGGCTGCAACTGTTAGTTCCTCGATAACTGCCTCCATGGTAGGTCTGTTTTCAGGATCTTCGTGGGTGCAAACGAGTGCCATTTTCCCCAGCTTAGCAGCCTCGGACTCGGAGAACTTTCCCTTGAGATTCCTGTCAATGAAATTTTCAAATGTTGCAGATTCGGCTGCCAATCGCATTGAGCTTGTGAGCACCAGAGAACCGGAGAGAATCTGGAGGATGATCACTCCAAATGCAAATACGTCACTCCTCTCAGAGAAACGGCCAGTGGTGACATACTCTGGAGCCAAGTATCCCATTGCAGCACTCGTTTTGAGAACTGAAAATACAATGTCATCTGCAAGAAGCTTATGAAGGCCACAGTCTGCAATCAATGGGTTGAACTGCTGGTCAATTAAAACCTTCTCAACAGATAAGTTCCGGTGAACTATGGCAGGCTTGTTCACTTCGCTGCTATGCAAATATCCAATGCCTGGTTTTGTAGAAGCATCAAATATCAGTAGATATAGGAGAGTTAAAAAAAAAAATCATGAGAATGATGAGTGATACCAAAGCAAAACTGACCTTTTGCAATCCCAATGATGATGGAAACCCTTGTAGACCAATCAAGTACATTACTGCTTCCTTCTTCTTGATCAAGATATTTTGAGAGCTTTCCCTTGGGAGCAAAGTCATAGATGAGAAAACATTCACCTCTGCCCCTTGAGCAACAAAATCCTCGTAACCTGATGATGTTTTCGTGTCTTAATGAGGTTAATAGGTACAGTCCCTTTACAAACTCAGCTTCCTCAGATTTACAACTGGTGACGTTAATGCTTCTAATCGCTACAAGAGAACCGTCTCTGAGAGTTCCTTTGTAGACAGACGAGAAGTTGCCCTTTCCCAACAAGTTCACCTCAGAAAAGCACTGGGTTGCTGACTCAACCTCTTCCAGGTTTAACCTAAAGCTGTTTAGATGTTCCCGGGAGAATCCTGTGCCATTGAGATAATCGCCCAATGGATCCCATCCATGACAATATTCGAGGCTCACAAGAGGAGAGGCACCATTTCTGTTGAAGTCCTTAGCCAGAGTCAGGTCAGTGCTAAGCTGCCAATCTGAAGACTCCGATGTATTCCCAATCTTTTGCTTGCGCCGCCGGTAGCGAAAAAAGATTAAGATTCCAGTACCTGCTAGAATGACAGTGACTGAAGTAACTGCGGCAAGAACGGCAATTTGTGGGAATTTTGATGAGTTTGAGCACTGGGATTGGTTGCAATGTTCCTTGAAACCTGAGGGCTCGGAGATGTCAATGGGAGTGGTATCGTTCGAGTGTGATCCGAAAGGTTTAACTGGGTTGATTTGCGTATTATCATAAACAGTGCATGCTCTCAATGAAGCAATTCCATCTCCACATAACCCTGGGTTGTTCTGAAACTGGAATCCTCCATTCAATCTCTTCAAAGCTTCGTTTCCAATCATCAAAAAGCTGAAATAAGTCTTGATTGCAGAGGAGAACAAAGTTCAAACAAACGATAAAAACGAGTAAGGAGGGTAACAGAAAGACTTACCAGAAGGAACAATCCCAGAAAGAGTGTTGTTTTGGACATCAAGAAACAGCAATTCTGCATTATTAGCTAAGCTTTCAGGGATTGTACCAAAGAGGGAATTGAAACTCAAATCAAGCCTTTTTAACTTTCCCAAGTTGCCTAGGCTGTCAGGAATTCCACCATTTAGTCTGTTATGTTGCAATGTAAGAACACTTAGGCTCTTCAAGGATCCTATTTGGGCAGGTATATTTCCAGTCAGCTGATTACAACATAGCTGTAGGACTACAAAACAGAGCAATATCACTTTTAGCTGAATTTGGAATATTATGACGAAGATCTTATTTGAAAATTCTTTGAAAACAATTATTTTGCCATGAATACCGCATTCGTCCAAAAAATAGAAACCTTCCATCAGTAATTCAATAGGCCTTGAAACCAATGATGTCCAGAAAAACCACGTTACTCGGTGTTGCACTATTTATATGCTAAGGAGTAAGAAAATGATGGAAAATAAAGAAATAAACTACTTCAATCTGAGGTCCTCGTACTTTTGGCATTGGCCATTGGAGTGAACTGAGGAATTTTACCACCAAATTATCAATTTGCAAGATGAAATTCAAATAGAAACCCTTTTAATGTGATCCAGAGATATTATCTCAAATCGTAAACAGAAGATTAAAGAAAACAAGAAAAAAAAAATTGTAGCAAAGTCCGTGCGGTTTTCTCTACACCAATCAATTACATAGCTCTAGAGAAATAAATAACTTTAATCACATTTAAACTAACCTTGATGCAGAATGGCAACTCCTAAGAAAGGAGAGAAAAAGCAAACGAACAACAGGACTATGAAACTTTTTTCCCCAAAATGAACAACTGACCTTGTAAAGAAGCCATGCTGCCGATCTCAGGAGGAATATTCCCAGATAAGTTATTCACATCTAAATACAAATCTGTCAACTCAGTCAGGTTCCTGATCTCTTTCGGAATTTCTCCTGACAAACTGTTATAGTGCAAGTACAGACCAGACAGGCACTTGAGACCGCTCAAAGAAGGCGACAACTTGCCGGTCAAACCCTTGCCCTGTAACGAAATGTTAGCCACTTTCCGATGCTCGTTGCATGCTATTCCCTCAAATGAACCGCTGCACGGGTCACCATTTTCTGTCCATGATTGAAGGAGCTTGTTTTCTGGGTCTAGAGAAGCCTTTAGGTCCAAAAGGGCTCTCAGCTCTGTGTTTCCGCAAACAAGGCCTGTAAGAGAAGATGTGATCAAGACAAGTAGAGGTATAAGAACATGAGAGATACCCATGTTATTGTTAGCTTTCTGGTGAAGCTGTGTTTCAAGAGTATTATAATGAGGAAGCCATATCTGTACTTCTTTGTTCTGCGAGTTTCTGAGCATTGAATTATTGCTGTAGATTTAGAATGTGTTTATGGAATTGACAGAGTGGCCAGAGAGACAATGAGAGCTGAGTGAGAGAGACGTAATATTACTGTATCTCAAAGTTGGAAGTCAGCACAATAACGACTTTTGGAGACTAGCACGTTCACATTTGGAGTTTAATGTTAGCAGGGAGATAAGGTTTCAGAATAAGGGACACTTGCCTTTGATGACTACATCACTACAACCACTGCAAACAATCTTGACCGTAGATCAGGGGAAAGAACAATATGATCGTTAGTGATGCTAGGGTCCTACTTGATTTTGACCTATTGCTTTGATTGATCATGAAAAATAACATGTAACTAATTACAATGGTGACTTACAGATTGGTGATGCAATGTAATGCTAAGATACATTCCATATTTCAAATTTTGAAACATTAATTTATATAAAACAATAACTCATTTGGATTGCCAACATTGACGTTTATTTTAGTTTAGCAGATTAACAAGAAGAAGATTTAAATATCCTGGATTAATAATATATGTCACTGACATTCTTTTCTCCCCCCGAGTTCTTGAAGTCAATAGGTAGGAAACCTAAATTGGCTGATTGGCACACAAATCATGGCACCCCACATGGGGTTTTGACTTATCTTTCTCAATAGCTGAAATCCGAGCTTATTTACAATGTCTTCAGAATATAATTTCTACACAATCCCAATAAAAAAAGAAAAGAAAAGAATATATTTGTACGCACATCAATACAAATATACAGAACAGAGAAGTTAAGAATGGCTCTAAAATTTTATTTCATTATATGAACGATGCTCTGCTCACATATTCTTCTTGGTTGTTACATACAACAAGCCAAATCCTCCATGTGTTAGCTTTTCACAAATGATTATTCGAGTTGGACCCAGAGCAGATACAACCAACTTGATTAGGACAAAACTGTTACTATTCCCTTAACCTAGGATTCCTTAATTTATAAATTAAAACCATCATAATCTTTATTAGATGCTTCATAAAACATTGAAATGACTCGTG
This sequence comes from Citrus x clementina, assembly GCF_000493195.1. Taxonomy (NCBI): domain Eukaryota; kingdom Viridiplantae; phylum Streptophyta; class Magnoliopsida; order Sapindales; family Rutaceae; genus Citrus; species Citrus x clementina. The sequence continues at coordinate 6,222,214 of NW_006262339.1, read as the reverse complement.
AGATTAGTTTAATCTCAGTTGGGGTTCTTTAGTTATCCATCAAAGGGCTCTTTTTCTTTTTTACCATATTTTGAAGGATAAAAAATTTAGAGGCTTCAGTTCCTTTAACCCTTATTCATCAAGCGGTGGTGCTATCCTTAATACTCGTAGACATAAATTTAATATGAACATACAGAGCTGACCTTTCGGGTCCTGTGAGAGATTAAAGGCAAAATGTACTTCTGCTCCCCAAAAGTCCAAGTAGTTGGAGTTCGTAAATTGCTCTAAAACAACTGAGAGCAAAGGCAACACCCACTGGTCCCGCAGCATTAAACAAAAGTAGTTTAGTGGGCAAACTAGAGCTTGTAAAATTTGACGCGATCCGATTATTTGATGCGAACACGACATAAATAAATGGGTATGGGTCGTTAAATTTAACATGATTATTAAATGGATCGGGTCCGAGTCAACACGATTTTTTTTCGTGTCGGGTTAGGGTGAAAATTCTTGACCCATTTACCCGATCAATGACCCGATTATATTTTCTGTTTTAAAATAATTTACATATTCTTATCATTAAAACTCAAATATTAGAGATGATTTTTTTTTAAAGGGTGAATATAAACACAATGTTTTATTTATAAAATTTTAAATATATTTAGAGCTTCAATAGTGTAAATGTGTAAAAATTGATAGATATGTATATTTTATAATATTGATATATAATATTATATATATATATATATATATATATATATATAATATTAAAACCTCAATAGTGTAAATGTGTAATATATTAGTAGATATGTATATTTTATAATATCGAGAAATTATGTATGTATGTATGTATGTACGTATGTATGATATTATGTAAATATTTGATGTAACTTTTGTTCAATATATAAATATTAAACGGGTTATTGGGTAACCCGATTATTTTTTTGTGTCGGGTTTGGATTTCAATATTTTGGCACGATTATTAAATGAGTCAGATTTAGATCGATCTAAATTTAATATGACACGAAACTGACACGATACGAACATGACCCGATGACCCGTTTTACCAGCTCTAAGACAAACCTAGCTGATGTGAATTTAGAAAAAAAAGTTCAGACAATATAGATCCTCCATCATGGTCCACAAGAAAGTAGTCTGCCACCTTTGCATTTTGAACAGGGGGAGCTATCTTTTGCAATGACTCTAAAATGATACCAGCTACTTAGCAATATCTGATCCACGTAATTTAAATGAGAAAAGGGGTTTGTGGAGAGAAAAGATTGAAGCATAATTAAAGTCAAAGATAAAGAAATAAAGCCACTTGAAACTTTTTTCGTCAAAAGACAAAAGCCTCCCCTCCATTCTCGTTAAGAGTGACTGAGATGGAAAAAGAAGGTACTATTCTATGTACCGTAAGAAAAAGATTGTTTGAGGTAATTAAAGAACGCAATTGAAATTTCAAATGGGGCGGCAGTTTTTTTAAAAAAAAGATATTACAACTTTACAAAACAAGCCATAAATAAAAAGTAATTTATATAGATTTTAACCATTATTTATTTATTTATTTATTTCAAAAAGTCACAAAACAAGGAAAAACATTATACGGTATTTCAGACATTGCAGATGTCTATGAAATACAAGTCGAAGTTTGAACATATGCGGTAAGTGTTGTTATAAAAAAAAATATTTTCAGCTTTATATTAATTAATAAAATGCACTGCCTTGGCTTTATGATCATCTTTCAATTTAATCTTTCCCTTTCTTTTTCCCCCTCTCTCCTGGATTTGTGGGGAAAGGCTTGTTTAGTCTTTGTTCCTTTCAATAATGTTCCATTAAAAGCATAGGGTAATTCCAGCTTCTTAGTAAATAGTCATACATATGGCAGAATCATACACCACGATAGCTTTGTCTCCCACCCCCCACCCCCCCCAAAACAAAAAATAATAATAATAATAATAATAAAAAGGCTTTTGGGAACCTAATTATTATTTATCATTACTAAGATCAACTTTGAGACCGAAAAAGAACCCTCCCCACAAAACACCCCCCAAAACCCAACCCCTCCATCCCCATTCACTGTTCGTCTTCATCTTCTCAAGAAAAATAATATCCTTTTTCCTTGTCTTAGTTTTTTTTTCTATCTCTTCGTGTGCAAGTAGTTTATTTCCATCCCAATCTAGATTTGTGATGGTCTTGTTTCCATCCAAGTCTAAATTTGCGAAAAATTGTAAGAAATTTGTTGTAAGATCAATTGGTAGAGGCAACACTAGGGGTAGAGGTTGTTATTGTTAAAAAGAGTAAAAGATTATTATTAGTGAAGCTATGTGTACCATTTGCATGTTGCAGATGTCCCGTGCACACTGTCTTCATTCATTGATAAAATGCACTCTTTTTAGCTGGACTCTAAAGATTTGTACTCAACTACAGGCATAAACAAACACGTACGGAGATCAAAATCATTGACACTCGTAGCCTCGGCAATAATCGTTTGCATTTTCAATAGCATGAACTCGCAGCCACTCTTCTCTTCTGTAACCCTGCAAGTATAAACTTGCTGTACTGGCTGGCTTCGGAAATCGATCCGTATCCCTATGTATAAAAAGTTTTGAGCTTAACATTCACCATTAACAGTCTCTGAGATCACAAGCAACAACTAATTTTAGTTGTGGCGCACTTGGTCCAATCATTTTTGGGCCTGGTCCTGGCAATCGAAACTTTGAGCCCAACACTGATTGAACTTGATCCAACATATTGGATCCATTTAATAGTACTACACTAGCAGTAATGTTAAAATTTGCAAGTAGAATCCACTGTGGGTCCCAAGTGGATCATTTACGTGAACGTCCACTGCAACCGGTGAAACTCCCAATGCTTTATGGTTTATGCGTCGATATCACATCCCACCCAGACAGAACAATTGATTGGACAAGACACAATTGACGAGAAGAGACCATTTCAAAGTTCAAATCATAAAAACTGAAACGACGCCGCTTTCCTCTCCTCTCCTCTCTAACTTGAAACGACGGCGTTCCTATCCCAATGAAACGCCCCCAAATTCTAGCCATTCACCACTTGAAATATCAAAAATCAAAAATCAATTTCATTTCTCTCATTCCCTCGGAACTCACACGCAGAGAGAGAGAGAGAGAGAGAGAGACAGAGAGAAGTGAAAATCCGAATAAATAAATAAATAAATAAATAAAAAGGAAAAAAGAGAAAGGAAATGGGAAAGGATCTGAGCGACGACCAGGTCTCGTCAATGAAGGAAGCCTTCACAGGAAGGAGAAGTCGTAACAAGGTTTCGCGCCGTCTGAGCTAGGGATCCTAATGAGGTCACTTGGGGGAAACCCGACCCAGGCCCAGCTCAAATCCATAATCTCCGAGGAAAAACTAACGGCACCCTTTGACTTCCCGCGGTTCCTTGACCTGATGGCCAAGCACATGAAACCTGAGCCCTTCGATCGCCAGTTGCGTGACGCCTTCAAAGTGCTGGATAAAGATAACACCGGCTTCGTCTCCGTCTCCGATCTACGACACATTCTCACTTCTATTGGGGAGAAGCTGGAGCCTTCCGAGTTTGATGAGTGGATCCGGGAAGTGGATGTCGGGTCCGACGGCAAGATCAAGTACGAGGATTTTATTGCCAGGATGGTGGCCAAGTGACCAGTGATTGGATCTTCAACTTTAAGATATGATTAATGGGTGTCTGTTTATTTTTAATGTTTTCTGCAATTAATGTTGAGTTTTGTGTACCTTTCTGTTTTAATGTGATGGATTTTGATGGTATTTCTTGAATTGTTGAAAGTAATGCTGACCTTTTGTTAGGTATTTTTTTACATTCTGAACTTTGATGTTATGTGTAATATATAATGTGTAGATGTTTCTTGAAATGAATTGGTTTATTAATGCTAAGCTTTTGTTCCAGATTGTATTACTGTCCACGTTTGTAATAGGCTCATAATCTTTGGATTTTGAGGGCTATTTTAGATTGGTTTCGATTGTGAATGCTCCTGGAAATTCATTATTTCTGTATAATAATAATGTGACGTGAGGGGGGTGAGATTTTTTGTTTTCTTTCTTTGTAAGTAATAGATGGATAAAGGTTCCTTTGGTTTTCAGATTTTGAAGCTTCCATGCTTATAAATTCTGGTCAATTTATGACAGGTGAAATAATGTAGTTGTGTAAAATGTAATTAGAATTTACCTACGGTATTTTCTCTTTTGCACTAAATGTGTTCAAGGCAATAAAATGAAGGCCTACTCTTTTTTTCGTAAGATAATTAAATATTCTCCTCTTTATGCTATTGGTAACAAGTGAGCTTCAAACTTTGAAGGATTGTTTGCACTGCTTAGTTGTTTTGTTTGGTGAGATCCCCAGTGATATGGAGGCGCAAGCAGTATAGTAATACTATTCTGGATCTGCACAAAACATCTCTATCCTTCAACACTATGCTTCATGAAGTGGTCCTAAAAGTACCTTGAACCAGCTTCCATTGATCTTGTAAAACATATGATATGGGTGAAACATTCTGCAGGTCATCTTCTAATTCATTGTCTGTTCCTACAGTCTTGAGCTGGAATCACTCACTGAAAAAGTGAGCCATATGTGAGTATTAAATGAGGAATCCTTTATTAAAGCAAGCTAGTTCAAACATAGCATCGTTTGTTCAGGCCAAGATTTGCTTAGCTATGGACTGGTGGAGGCTTTTGTGTCTGAGTGTGTATAAGGTGGTCTGATTTCAATTCTTTTTATATATAAGGTTAAGTCTTAAGTAGTAATGTAATTTAGATTTTGAACTCATTTTTGCTTCTAAAATTAGATTTCTGCCAATGTCGGGCTCAATGTCCCTTCATCTGAAGATGCAACTGGTCAAACTTGTCATGGGCATGGACATAGGCTTGTTTATTGTTTCTTACTGTTTTGGATAGCATCATGATTTGTGGAATGAAATGAGTCTGATCATTGCATTTTGTGTGAATAGTTGTCTCATGGCTTGAGACTGGTGTAATTTCCCACTAATGGACATAGGCTTGTTTATTGTTTCTTACTGTTTTGGATAGCATCATGACTTGTAGAAAGAAATGAGTCTGATCATTGCATTTTGTGTGAATCGTTGTCTCATGGCTTGATATTGGTGTAATTTCCCACTAATGGACATAGGCTTGTTTATTGTTTCTTACTGTTTTGGATAGCATCATGATTTGTGGAATGAAATGAGTCTGATCATTGCAGTTTGTGTGAATAGTTGTCTCATGGCTTGAGATTGGTGTAATTTCCCACTAATGATGTCGGTCTGTTTAGTTAAGATTTAAAGATGTCTGCGGTTAGGTGGTTGTTCAGCATATGCTCATGTTTATTAAACTGTGAGAATTTTGATCTTTCATTGCACCTTCTCGTGAACAGCTCTTCGGAGGTACCTAGGTACTACTATTACCAAGAAAGGAATTTTTTCCTTTTTCCCCTATTACTTAACTATATTAGAAGATTTCTGAGAGACGACCATCCTTCCAAACTCGAATTGCAGCAAGTAAACTTGGTTACCCGTTAAAATTTGAAGTGGCCGTCGGAAATAATGTTGGAAATATTGCATATTTTTCTTTTAGTATCCATTGGAAGAGTGCTGAAACTGAATGCATCTTTTTCAAAACTGCAAATGGGTTTCATTTTGGTTTTTGAGAATTGGAATCGCACTTTACAGAACCATTTGTCGTGTTCCTTTAGGCTTTGCGACATTTAATAGCTGTTTCAACTTGCAAGGTTTTATATGGTTAAAAGTCGACCATATTCAAGTGTGTTACTCGAAATCATAACTTGAGCTGCACGATGGAATCGGACAATTAAAGAAAATATACATTCACGTGGATTGATGTACAAATATGTGCTGGTGTTTTTTCAGACAGAGTGGCTGATACTATCATTTGGGTTTGCCTAATTATATCCCACTAGGAACATGCAAAAATGAGTATCTAGTACGTGGGGATCTTGTCTGGCTTATTTTTAGTAGATTGTAAATTATTATTATTTTTTTAATACTGATTACACATTAAATTATTTTATTATATAGATATTTATAACTGTTATTAGAGCAGACATTACACTGATATTTATAGTCAGATATATTAGTGAGACTTACATTATTACATTAATTTTATGAAGTACATGCCTAGACATATGACCCTCATAGACGAGGGATGTACCCTCACAAACGAGAGATGTATCTTCACAAGCGAGGGATGTCTCTGTTCCATTCACATTCACATTACACTGATATTTACAATACATATGACCATCACAAACAAGAAATATCTTTACTCCACTCACATTTCGTAAGGAATAAAAACTTACAGATTAAGTCTACAAATTTTTTTGTTTAATTATAGGAGGTTGAGTTTATGAAGACTCGAACCACTACCCTTATAGTCCTACTTAACTTTGAGAGTAGTGATTCGCCCATTATAAATTACATTAAATATAACTTATAAAGACCCTTACCATTCATCATTGATTCCATTAAATATGATAACAACTTGCCATATGTTCCATTTACAAACTTAAATGTGAAATATTCGATGAAGTTTATTACATTTTTATCAACCAAAATTCAATTCTTATCTTTTCCTCTTCTTTTTGTCTTTTTTGTAAAAAATTCATTTTAAAAGGTACAGACTAGAGGCATTGATAAAGTTCAGGTCATTTTTTTAAAGTCCTCTACCACTTCAATATTCGGACTTAGGTGACTAATAAAATAAAGTTATTTAAAAATTATGCAGCCAATTCCTCGAACAAAAGTCCACAATTAAAGCCTCACATTACACACCCTTCGCCAAACCAATGGATTGTCTATCGGCTTAACAATTCTGCTTCTATGATCCTAAAAAAGAATCATAATTCTACAATAAATATGGCTTCACCCAGTAACAAAATGAATGTTTGAACTTTGTTTCAATGAACTACAATAAGTTTTTATGAGATTTATGATTTTACTAGTGCTACAATGGAGAGTGGATTTTTCTTGTAATTCTACTAGTAAATTAAACTTATTGTTACTTTATCTCTCCAAAAAAGTTGTAGTCTTGCAAAAATTAATGAAAGGGGTATTTTGCAATTTTTCTCCAAAAAAGAAAATAATAATAATAATAATTTTTTTTTTTAAAAAAAACTTACTAATCTCCAACTTTAAAGTTAGGGTTTCACTCGTCCTTTCCGCGGATAATTCTGAGAACTCTGCTTGACTTCTTGTAGCTCTCATAATTAGCATCAATCCTGATGCAGTTTACATCATGTGCATTCGCAAACCTGTTAAGGTTCTTCATTTGAAGGTCAGCAATTTTACGAACCTAATTCGCCAGAAGATTCCACAAACGAGCTGCTTTCAACAACAGGAGTTCAATAACTTTATAAACATATGCTACATGGTTTAGTCACCACAAATTTCCTAACCGATATGCTTTTAAAAAATTCAGGATGTACAGAACTTGCGATAACTTTTAAAAAACTATGAAACATTAATGTACAACAAGGTCAATGAAAACACCAATTCCTCCAAAAAGCAGTGACAAACCCAGATTGACTCAGTTTTGCAGATTGCTGGTATAACTTACAGTAAGAACGATTTGCAAATGTGTCTTACATCAATTGTTTAGATTTCCAACAATGTTTTGAAGTAATGTACAACCATCCCACCAAAAGAGGAACCAAGGTTACTAGAGTGAGTTGCAAAAGGATTTCAGAGACCGTGATTTGTTCTCTCAACAATGGAAATGGCAGCAAGATTACCGCATCTCCTTGACCAGCAAAGCAACATTTTGCAGTGCTGAGAGGCAACTCATTTAAACTGTGAGGCTCTGAGCTTTCTGGAGCTGGTAACTGACTTTCTGTAGATGGACTTTCAAAGTTTCCTCCATCATCTTGAGGAGGATTGTCAGAATCTTCTTTTCTGTCATTGCTTTCACTAGGATCACCACCACTACCATCCCTTGAGATGCCTCTGACCAAGTCTGGCCGAGCTTCAACCCCAACCCGTCTAAGGTGCAGCTGCACAATATGGATATTGGTCAAAACACAGGTTTTTAAATAAGCAAATGCATCTAGAACAGCTAACTTGTGCATCAAGATAATCTAAACAAACAGAATTATATAAACCTGAAGATGCAAATTGACTTCATCTGGGCGTGAAAGAAATGGGAACTCGCCCCCAGTTTTCATGTAAGCTTGCCTTGCTCCAGAATACCTCTCACTCAGCTGATCTTTCAGTTGTTGAGAAGTTGCACAATAGTCATTTGTCTTAAGCAACCATGGCAAAAAAATTCACAAAGCTATCAGCAGAATCTTAAACTTTTCTTCCACCATCAGCTCCAGAAGATGGTTCCAGTTAAGCAGTACCAATGTTGCAATAACAGATCATTAAAAACTCCAAAAAACTTAAACCACAGAAAATTTTAAAGTTCATGTAGTCATGTCCAAACAATCCCACATCATATGCACTAGAGTCCTTCCTCTTAAAATATATGCATGAACTTTCACATGCAAAACTCAAAACTTTTAGCAAGATTGTTTCATGGATATAAGAATTCTTCAAAAGAGAATTCAAGTTTCACCCACTTAACTAAACTATGCAATCTTCATTTCAAGGTATGCCTGCTGCAAGTTAATTAAAGAAATTATTGAAAAGTCTCATGCACACAAATACAAACAAGTCTCAGATAACATACATCCATTATAGTGATATGCGAATCTGAAAGCAGAAGATTTCCAACCGAAGCAGCATCAGCTGTCAAAGTCAACCTGGATGCCAAGTCTTCTCTTGATAGTGTTTCTACCTGGATAATGTCAAAAGAGTTCAGCAGTTCTTTTCTAGATCATATAGCTTTTTCACTGAAAGTGACAGGAGAAGGAGGCAAGCTAGAAATGATTTGGCATGTGGACATAACAGGAACAACTTTCCTTGGATATGTAACACCAAAACTAGGCCAGAGAACAAGTAAAAGAAAAAGTGAAAGAAAGTAAGATGATTCCAATTTCCAAGAAAATAAAAGTATTCATAAACCATATGAATATATGCCAGTTTCAAATTAACAATGACCCAAAATATAAGTTCATAGACCTTTTGTAACTATGATATGCACTTTCTACTACAATGCTACTCAGTATTTCATAGAGAACCATTATGCAAGTCCAAAACCTTAATGCCCACGGCACAGCAAAAATCTGTAAACAGAAGCAACCGATATGCTCCTATTTCCCATCTTTAATGATGAAAACTGAAGATTTTACTTGAGAAAGAACAACCTTATTATAACTTGCTATGTTGTTTACAGGAAATTGCAATGTACGAAAGGTTCTGGATGTTCTTTTTGTAACTTTGGCAATACAGAGTTACCTGGCAAACAACAAAGTCCACAGAATCTGCAATAAATGGTTCATGAGGGCCATCATGAATTCCTGTTAAGACGTATCGTTTAAGCAAAAAAGAAGGTGTCCAACTAACACTGCATGAGGCAATACCACCATTAGGCAAGTTTGGCATATCAGGAAAAAGAATGCCTAAGAGATACAAATGATAAGAAACCCTCTAATTGTAACAAATATGCCACTGCACTGAAGATAATAAGGACAAATGCTAATTAACTAAACAGGAAATTCCATATCAAACTTACGTATATCCTTTCAAACCTTTACTAAATACAACTTTTGCAAGAGTTTTGAATTGTCTACTAACAGTGATTTGACAAAATTATTAGAAAAGAAACAATTTATCAAAATTTCCACATTCAAGATTCTCGCCAAAATGGGGGGAGGGGGGGGGGGGGGGGGGGGGGTGGAACATTTGGGAACGAAAATTATACAAATACATGTTTTTATCTATACAACCACAATTATAGGAATTCAATTACTCCAAATCCCAGTCAATATGAAGAAATATGACAACATACATGGGAGCCCATGGCATTGCAGCTGCGAAACTATGCGTATCCAAAAATGTATTTGATAAGACTAATGATCTAACTCGTCTTGGGCGATGCTGAGCAAAAAGTTGTGCTAGGAAGCCTCCAAGTGATGTGCCGTAAAGGTGTATCTGTAGGAGATGGATTTATCAGTCACCAAACATAGAATCAAGTTGTAAATATAACTAAAGGTGCATCTAATTATTGATTAGTAATTGCAAACACTTACAAAATGAGAAACCTTACGCTCGCAATAAGTTATTGTGAAACCAATATATATTTCATTCATGGACCTAATATAGTAATTTCCTCATGAAATTAACAACTAATATGATTTATTAGCCTAGGCTTCTAGTACAGTTGCATGTGAAAACAGAGTAAAGATTAAGCAGATTGTGCTATTCGTGCAAATACTTGTACACTTAGAAAACAAAACTGAGATTATCATGTCAAGCAGAATATAGGCTATAATTCCTATACCATCAGTCAGTGCATTCATTTGCTGCAGTAGAAAACAGAAATTACAGATGAATCTCACTTCAATTTTTGGGTTTGGGGTTTTACATATTTTTCGATCCTCTGTATGCCAGTTATTTTAGCAGAAATTACAACATGATATGCATTTAGAATCCTCACTTGCAATCTTTGAGTACTTTCATATTTGACTTATCTAGATAACTCTTTTCTCAAGCTACGAAGTAGGCATTTCATGCATCATGTGATATTTATTGCAGCAAACAAGAAAAATGATACAAAAAGAGAAAGATGCAGTAGAAGCATATGCTGTGAATTAAATTCTCACATGATGAACATCAATGGCATCAAGGAATTTTTCAAATGCTTGAATCCACTCATGATGATTCCATACACGTGGAATATCAACAGAAATCACCCGGTAACCCTGAAAAATTGCAAAAGAGAAAAAAGCTATAAACCTAAAAAGGTAAAAGAAATGATATTAATCCAAATTGTTTATTGCTACCGAAATAAAATAAAAATGAAAAATGCAAGAATGAAAATTTGCCCAAAATGGCACCTATCAGATACCGTTGTGCATCTAACCACAAGTTTTCTATGGTAACAGAGTACAATTTTAAGCTGTATTCATAGTTTTGTTACAAATTCATCTGCAATTAAGGCAACCTAGACCTTAGAAAAATAATGTGCATTTCCCTAGAAAATAAATACAAAAAGAGGATATGGACAATCTGAAATGTGTTAAAGCAAGCAGAATAAGAACCAATTAAGTACCTTCATGGACAAAGCCATGATCTGCTTGTAGTAGACTTCTGCTGTCCCTGCCGTTCCAGGAAGACAAATAAGTGGAGGAACTACTTTTGGGCCAAAATCATAATATCGCCACTGCTTTGTGCCAATCTGAGAGTGAGAGGGAAATAAGAATTGAAGTTGCTATATAAGACACATCATTATTTGATAAAAGTACCACTATAAGGAGCAAGTAATTTGAGGGCAGTGCTAAAATATGACATAATCTCCCAGTAAAGTTTTAAATATCAAGCTGCTTCTTTCTACTTCAGGAATGACATCAACCAAGCAAAAATCTATAAATCAATTGAGATACAAACTTATCATAAAATTCAAGCTTGATCACAAATCCATTAACATTAAAAGAAATCAGAATTTTAAAGAACATTTGAATTCAAATTTGATCACTAGAGGCAATAGTCTGCCTCTGCCCAAAAGCTATGCTGCATGACATGACATCATCACAACATTATGCATTCTAAAAGCATTGAGAAATGGAGCCAATGAGTAAATCAAATGCCAAAAGAAATTAAGTCTTCCACATCACGTTCACATGGTAAACTCACTAAGTCAATAAATTAAAGTGAATCAAAATCTAAAGATGTCATCCTTAAGCAGAACGCAGACATTTCAAGACTAAAATCAGAAAATCAGAATGACAAGCTGATTTTTTTTTTTCTCAATACAAAGACAAGCTGACTTGAAAAGCCCAAATGTACCCTCATCAACCCCTCAACTAACATCTAAGAACAAATGCCTGCAGTTTGTGATGAAACAGTTCATTGAAGCTGAGGAGACGTATTTAACACGACAGTCAAAACTCGCGTGATCAAGATTATGATTCAATAATCAAGCACATAAAACAACAAGCAACTAGTTGTATACTCACTACTCAGTGACTTTTCTGAAGTCAAGGCTAAACAACATAAACAAATTAAATGTACTACCACCAAAACTGGCAGTATTATCCAAATATAGTAACCCAATGCATCAAACAAGGAAAGAGATACAGATAAAAACTCATAAACCACCATGGTCAAGAAGAAGATATCATAATTGAACAAAATCATCAGCAATAAACAATAGCAAACTAACAAGTAAAACCCATAATCAAACAACAAACAACCAGAACCACATCAAAATTTATGAAAATTGAGGTCTAAGCATTGAAAACATTTAAACATAACAGTCAACAGAAACAAATCCTCAGTACTAATCAACTTACAATAAGGCATTAAAGCTCCAACAAACGCATGCCCAGTACAGTGGCCAGCTAACAAGTCAAAAACCACAATCAAACATAGAAATATGAAAACATATTCACATCAATATTTTGCAAAATCCATAAGAACCCCTAACACGTTACAATGAACAAATAAAGACGACTACTTGATTAACTAGAGTTCAAACAAAAACATACCCAGTTAAAAAAAAATGAAGGTAAATAAATAAAAGATGGTAAAAAAGTTCCGAAAAGATATAAATGAAGAGAAACTTACAGGGATCTTGTAAAGAGGGACCTGAGACTTGAAGTGGACAAAATCTCCGGGCGCCGAGAAGACGCCTTTCATTGTCGACTTTTGAGCCTACACATGCATTCAAATTCGATTATTCCCTTTTCAAAAAAAAATAAAAATCGATTATTCCAATCTTATAAAAGATTGATCAATCATTCAATCACTGAAAGAAAAATTAACACGCTTTATTTTTTTTTCCCCTCTTCCTCTCACTTGATTATTGTTTGTATTGGCTGTTATTTCCATTTTGTTTTAAATTTAATTTTTATTTGGGGATTAGACGAGATGGACCACGTGCCTTTCTGTTAACAGTCACTTAACGGAACCCTCTTCAACTGTCCGTCAGCGTTAACGTCGTAACATGGGCGACCCCTTAAGAGAATTTTGTTGGAATATTTTGTCTAAATTCGACTTTTTCACCTGTTCTGAGGGGTCTTTGCGAACACAGAACATACAATAATTTTATGGCTTTTGTTATATTATATAATCATGTAACATATGTGATTATGTAGCAGTCGTAAAAATAACATAATTTTATTATCTTATACTTTTATATCTGTTGAATTTTTATTCAATCGACTGTTATATAATCATATCTGTTACATTATCATGTAAAATAACAATCTCTAATTTTATTATATTTGGTTTTATTATCTCCAACATGCTTATTTCGAGAGAGCGAGGGAGAGGAAAAAAAAAGACTATAACATTGTTATTTGATCAACATGATATGGAAGTGATTGTTCTGAAGTAATGTCAAGAGAATTGCTTATTATTTAATCGATTGATTTTTGTAAATTTTTTACATTTATGATTCTTTTAAAGAATAAAAATATAACATTGAGTTACATTTTTATCGATTATTGGATTAATGGTTGATATAATAATATAAATGTAAAAAAATTAAAAAAATAATTTTGATCATAAATTTAGTACTCAGTAAAAATTTAATTCAACACTAAATTATAATAATTTTAAAAATCATCAAATATTGATAGATGAGAATATTCAATTCAATTTTAATTGAGTGTATTAAATTAATTTCAACAATTTTATTTATTATGTTGTATAGCATGTTAACATGTGAAAAGTTTCAGCATTCAACAAAAATATTAAGTCACGTTGGTGAAAAATATTAAAAATTTACTCCTGATGATTATTATGGATGATATTCCTTACACTTCAGATACAATAACACCTTGGATACAGTAAACTCGATCATTAAAAATTTATTTCAATAACATATATAGATCATTAAAACCACAATTTTATCAACATTAAAGATTACGCGAAATTTTATCTTTCTTTACATGTAATCTTATTTAGCGTCAATGTGATGTACATCAAGATGTATATTTGATATTTCAATCAAACCAAAATTCATTATTTTTACGAATATTTTCTTTCAATTTTGATGGACCTTAAATCTCAGTATGCATATGGAGTTGCGTTTATCATATATACGTAAGAATGAAAAAAAAAATTAAAATTAAATAATATTTTAAATTTGGGTGATGTTATTTTTACCTTAATATTTTTGTAAAAGAAAAAAATCATTCTCATCCTTAGGGTTTCATACAATAGTCCATTTTATCCTTATTTTTTAAACAATAGCCCAAAACATCCTTCTGTTAACTCACCGTTAGTTGAATGTTGTTTGTTAGTAATTCAGTCAGGGTAAAAAATGATTTTCCATCAAAGAAAAAATTAGAAAAATAAATAAAAGTTGACATATAACTAAAAATGATTTTATCTAATCCCACTAAATACGAAATACCGAAAAAGGTGAAATTTTTTTATTCCAAACAATTCTTTTTTCACTCTTCTATTTTGGCGGCATGAAATCCTTATAAACCCTAGGTCTAAGTACCAAAAATATCATAATTTTCTTATTCATATAAGTATACTCTCTAATTGCACTATAAAATGGTTTGAATTGAGTTAAAGATAAAGAAGATATTCAACACTTGCAAACACATAAAAATTGATGGTATTTTTGAGTTTTTCTTCTAATGATTTAAAGATATTGTGTTAATTACAGTTTGTTCCTTATGGCTATATCAAACTATATCATCGTTGATTTCATTTAAGAAAAATTAATTAATTTTGCGTACTTTGTAGTGTTATTTAATTGTGTAAAAAAAATATTTTAATATAGTTTGTATCACTTTAATGAAATATCATATTTTGTCCCCAATGAATTACTAATTAACGGCTTTACACTAACGATGAGTTAACAGAATAATATTTTAGGTTATTGTTTGAAAAGTATGGATGAAATGAGTTATTACATTAAAATTTAGGGATAAAAAGAGTTTTTTCCCTTTTGTAAAGCACCCCACATCACAACAAGTTTAGAATATTTTAAGAAAATTTAAATATGTAAAGTAAGAAGTTTGAATAATTAATAATTTAAATCCTTTCTAATTTTTTATTCAGATCTTTTATTATATTTCACCTCTAACATTGCTTAACATAAGATTAATTTGACTATTTTATGCCTATAAGTAAAGTTCCAAATTATTCAAAAATTACTTTAACTTCAATAATTTTTATTTTAAAATAATGTATCAATAATATCGTATCAATAATACTTTATTAGTATGAGAGTGGAACTTTTAAGGTCCCTTTAAAATTCTCATAAAACCCCTATTTTTATTATTTTTATTTTAATACCAAACGTGCCCTTTTCCCATCTTTGTTCTGTTTGTTTGCATTTTTTTTTCTCTTTTTTCACTTACCATCCTCATAAAATAGATTGAATTTATGACAGATGAGATAACTCTTATTATTAAGCTTCAATTAAATTAGGGTGAGGATATTCGAACCCACCAAATCACTCTTCAAATCCACTTTTCTATTAATAATTTTATTACATAATTACACATAATCTAAATTACTATTATAGACAAACAATAATTATATAAAATTAGTTTACTTTTGCTCACTTTTTGAACCCATCGCAAAACTCAATCAAAGTGTGCTTATTTTCTTCTTCTGTAGAGAGTGAACAAGCGTAACAAATTTTTTAATAAGTTCATCCATCATCCAAAGTTGAGCCTTTTCCAAGTTTTGTTTGTTTCTTGTTATAGTAATTTGGGTATACAAGAGGGTGATACTGAATTTTATTAAATTTATTCTTCCTTTTGAATCAAATCTATTTAGAATCCAATTCATAAAAAAATAAAAACAATAACAATAATCTCTTATAGTTTCATATGTTTTATTTTTCTTAGTAGAACGATGCAATTTGTTTCAATCAAAATTTTGAAGCATCCTAAAATTTTGAGATCCAAATGATAATAAGTTAATTTAATTCGTGGTGTACTCTTAAATTTTTTAATAAAAAAAAAACTTTTCGGCTAAAAAAAAAACCAAATTGCAGCGCACCTGGGCAGGAAGAAACAGAGGATGCGATTATACATTTTCAGTGCTTCAGTCTATCAGCTAAAAAGAAAATAAAAAAGAACTCTCATTGTTCCATTGTTTTTCCAGTAAATAATGTTGTACAAAGAATTTAGTTTAACGAGGGGTATATTAGGTATTTAAGTGAGCTTATAAAGTATATTTTTAAATTTTTAAATTTTTAAATTTAGTAATGAGTTTAATAAGTAATTGGATTTAGATAGTATTTTAGTGGGTTCAAATAACTTCATCTATTAAATTAACAAAATATATTTAGGATAATTATCAACTATTCACCTGTCTTTTTGCACTTTTTTGAAAAATAAATAATTCTTAATATTTTTTTATTGAACTCCACTTAAAATTATATTTTTTTGCACACGTTCATTGCCGACTTCAAATCATTAAGAAAACTAAGTTCAAATTATGTTTTTGAAGCGTAGGTGAAATTATCATTATACTCTTATGACGTTAGTAAAGTCTTAACAGTTTGAAAACGGTAATAGACAAGTGAAAAAAAATATAATTTCAAGTGAACCTCAGAAAAAATAAAATAAAAAATTATGTATTTTTAAAAAAGTATGAAAAAAACAAATGGATAGTAGATAATTACCCATACCCATATATTTATGACACGATACTTATGGAATTTATATAAATGTGCATCATTTGCAAGTGTAAGCATTAACAATTATTGAATTTACTTTGTTGATATGTATTCTTTTAAAATAATTTGGATTTGTTATAATTATTTTATGAAAATGGAACAGAAATATCCTAGGCCTTATATTTATAACTAGCGGCTTAGGGGTGGGTAAATTTAATTTCGAATCAACTCGATTCGATTAGATTTCGGCTTAATTGAATTGCGAAAAATATAATTCGAATTCAATCTGAGCATGATATCTGATTCGAACATACTCGAATCAGATCAGATCAAAACCTATAGGTCATTGTCAGAAGGACAAAACGGTAAGACTAAATTAATAAAGTTTCAGAATCGGATTAGAGTGTGTCCCGGAGTCACGTTTTAGAAGTATCCAAACAACCCCTGAAATTACAGTAACGTAGACACCGTTTCGCTGGGTTTTCTGAGAGCCTTTGGCTTTGAAGTTTGAACAGTCAGTGTTCAGTTTGTAAGCTCTTGCCTCCCAAAAGGTTAGTAAAGTTCTCCTTGATAATATTTGACCTCTATGCATATATATTTTTAGATTCATAATAGCGTCTGCAGTTCGTTGACCCATAAATACCTGTAGCTGTAGTGATGTTTCAGAAATTTCTAAACTTATGTGACAGAACAAAGTTTACAAGATTAGAAACCCAGAACCCATTTGTCTCATTGTATAGAAGGTTCCATTTGGAGCCTAATTCTCAAAACCCAGCATCAACGTTAGAGCCAAAAACTGTCCAAAACAATGTGGGAGTTTTTTGGGATTTGGACAACAAACCCCCAAATTCAGTACCCCCATTTGAAGCAGCTATTAAACTAAAAAAATCAATATCTTCTTTGGGGGTCGTTAAATACATGGTGGCATATGCTAATAGCCACGCTTTTAGTTATGTGCCTCAAGTTGTAAGAGAGCAAAGAGAAGAAAGAAAATTGTTTAACCAATTGGAAAACAGAGGTGTAATTAAGCCTGCTGAGCCGTATGTATGTGGTGTTTGTGGAAGGAGATTTTATAGTAATGAAAAACTTGTTAACCATTTTAAGCAAATTCATGAGCGTGAACAAAAGAAGAGGTTGAATCAAATAGAATCAGCCAGAGGGAAGAGGAGAGTGCATTTGGTTGGCAAGTATTCAATGAAGATGGAAAAATATAAAAGGGCTGCTAGGGCAATTTTGACTCCCAAAATCGGTTATGGTTTGGCAGATGAGCTGAAAAGAGCAGGGTTTTGGGTTAGGACAGTGTCGGATAAGCCACAAGCTGCTGATGTTGCGTTGAGGAATCATATGGTTGATATGATGGATAAAAGGCATGTTGAGTGTTTGGTTATTGTGTCGGATGATTCAGATTTTGTGGATGTTTTGCAGGAGGCAAAGTATAGATGTCTAAAGACGGTTGTGGTGGGGGATGTAAATGATGGGGCATTGAAGAGAATTGCTGATGCTAGTTTTTCTTGGAGGGATATATTAATGGGGAAGGCAAAGAAGGAAGCTGTGTCAGTCGTGGGCAAATGGAAGGACCGAGATATTTTGAAGAGGTTGGAGTGGACTTACAGTCCAGAGGTGGAGAAGAAAGCACATGATTGGGCTGATGGGAACGAGGATGCAGATATTGATGATGCGACTGGTGCCAACAATGCGGATTGTATCCCGAAGGAAGATAATGGAGCTTGGTGGGAGCTGGAATCTTCTGATGCCGAAGCTATTTCATAACAATTGTGCTGAAGGCAGTTGGTTGTAGTATGTGTGACTGATTCTGTGACTAGGTAAAGCTCCATTAATTTTTCTTGCTAGCATTTATGGATAGTTCTACTACCTGATAATATGAGTAAATCGTTACTCATAGTAAACAGAGTTAAATTTATATATATCTTTTTTTCTTTTAAAAAAAAAAGAAAAGTGTTGCTGCTGATAATTTAAATTACTGTATTTGGCTTTATGGTATCTTACATAAACTTTGTTGCAGTTTTGAAAAAATAAATCTTGTAAAATTTGATTAAAATGCTAGGAAATTTGATAGCATAGTCCCTGATAAGCTAGTGGAAGGCAAACTCTGTCAGGCATATTGATAGCTTGAATTAAAAGATAGTTCGTTTGTCAGTTGAAGATTTCTTGCTGCAAGAGACGCACTTGAAAAAGTACTTGCAGCGGCCAATGTGATTATGACGCACTCTAATTTTATAGACATTTAAAAGAAATCACAAAAGGATTAAAAAAAAAAAATCTAAAGAATTCACAGGCATGATTCCTATAATTTACCCCATTTTGTTTTACTTATGAACAGTGCTACAGAGGGTGGATTTTTTGGCAATTGGCGTGCTGTTGGGTTTTGTGGCACAAGCATAATCCTAACTTGCTGCAGGACATTTGGACGGTTCAACAGTTCAAAACTTAGCCTCATTGAAATTTTGGGGAAAAATATTTTGGAGCTGTAAGTTGTTGATACTGCTATGAATGTGCTTAATATGGAAGTAGAACTGGATACTATTACAAAGATCTTCTGGAGGGTTTTTGTTAACTGAAATATTGGCTAGCTGCATCTTGTTTTGGACTTAAGCCCCATTTTCAAGGTATATATGTTTGAGATACCGCGTGTGTGTGTGTGTGTCCGTGTGTAAATTTTTTTTTTTCTTTGGGAGAAATCTATATGTGCTGACTAATTACTAATTGTGACTTGATTTTCTTGAATGGGCAGGTACATCATGGAATTCTTGCTTTCTCATATTAGTGGTCATATATTATTGTTACGTACTTACATGATGTGACATAAACTGATAAACATTGGGGTCTGCATCAAATATATTCTCCTTTTCCCTCAGCACCAAATTGTTCATACATTGGAATTGAAGAAGTATCTATTGGCTTCCTTTTCTTTTTTTTTTTTTTCCTCCCCTGGTCGTATGGATGTTCCTCTTAGACATTTGAGATATGTTAAGCCTTCTCCTCAGTTGTTGGAAGAAATAATTATGATATTTTAATTCTTAATTGCAGAATCACTCTTCTTGTCCTTAATTGTGTAACATTCCTTTTGAAGCTAATTGGTGGCAATCCAGAATGAGGACTTTGTCTCCTTTTTATTATCTAGACTGACTTTATCTCAAACTGAAAGTGCCAATACCTATACCGCAGCCACCTTTTTTTTTTTTTTTTTTTGTGTGTACACTCACAAACACACATACATTAAAATTGGAGCTCCTGATTGTGAATATTTGTAGACTAAAAGCACTGCATTTCCGCATTTGTTTTCTTGGCACATCCTAGAGTTCATGATCCGTTAAGTCTTCTTGTTTGAACCTTTGATGAAAAATATTGATATCTTGGTTTGCTGTTTTGGGTTTTCTGTGATCTTGTTTGTACTAAGTTATTGCACTATTTATATGTCTTTGGGGGATTTCTATTTTTCAGTCACAACTTAGGAGAGAGAGACTCCCAACTTGGGGGAGGACTGGAATGGGATGGAATACCAACTACTTAATCACAACACCTCAGCATGATAGAGCAAATAGGGATATCATTTGATGAGTTTCTCGTTAAAATGAAAACCACCAGACTAATCCAAGTAGATATGTATGCCTCTCGGGGGCCTGGAATGAAAGAGGAGCACCGTTGGTCTCCAAATTAGATGGCCTCAATTAGGAAAAGACTAGTACTCATTCAAATTATAATTTCTAAAGGCACATACTTACAAACTACACGGCAGACCCATATATCAGACAGAGTTTAAAAGTTGATCAAAAGCAAATGCTAAAATTTATAAAATGTGCCTTCAAAATGATAAAATTAGTAGAACTCTACGCCAAGGCCTGTACAATGCATAAAACTAAAGGGACGGAACATGGTAACTAATAGCACAAAAGATCACTAGAAGTTCTTCTTTCTCGAAGGAGAAGCGGAAGCAGAATTGTAGTAACTCAAGTACCATCTCACAAACTTTTTCAACCCAGTTTCCAAATCGGTAGTAGGCATATAACCAAGCTCCCTCTGCGCCAAACTAATGTTGGCGTGAGTGAACTGGACATCCCCATTTCTAGGCAAAGGCAGCACTTTCGTCTCAGCCTTCACCTTCAAAATCTTTTCTAACAAACTCACAAGCCTACTCACAGGAACCGGTGTCGTATTCCCCAAATTGAATATCCTAAACTCTGCCGGTCCTTTCTTCTTCCCTCCACTGCCCGTACTCTTCTTCGCAGTATCCAAGGCCGCCAAGCATCCCTTCACAATGTCATCAATATACGTAAAATCCCTCGCTACACTTGCTCCATCAGGGGCCTCATAAACAGTGATTCTTTTCCCTCTAATTATATCTCTAGTAAAAAAGAAATACGCCATGTCAGGCCGCCCCCACGGCCCATAAACGGTGAAAAATCTTAAACCAGTGATCGATAAGCCGTATATATGATTATAAGCATGTGCTATTGCTTCACCAGCTTTCTTTGTAGCTGCATACAAGCTGGCCGGCTGGTCAGTTCGGTCTTTTTCTGAAAAGGGTACTTTTTTATTCACTCCGTAAACTGAACTCGAAGAAGCCCACACAATTGCGGGCTGAGGGTCAGATGATTTGCATGTTTCTAGAAGATTCACGAAACCCGCTATGTTACTATCTACGTAAGAATTTGGATTCTGCATGGCGTAACGCACGCCGGCTTGTGCAGCGAGGTGTATTACGTGAGTGAACGCTACCACGTTGAAGATCTTGTCGAGAAGTGACTTGTCGTTGATGTCGGCATCGATAACGAACACACCTGCTTGCTCAAGCAAGCCTTTGCGAGCCTTTTTCAAGCTTGTTTCATAGTAGTTATTGAAGTTATCAAGGCCAAGAACCCCGTCGCCACGCTTTTTAAGGGCGAGCGACACGTGGGAGCCAACGAAACCGGCTGCTCCGGTGACTAGAACGGTGAGCCCGCTTGTGGAGCGTGGACGTGTGGATTTGACGATTTGTTTCTCCCACTGGGGTCCGCCGAAGGCCGGGGAGGACTGGCCGCGGAAGGTGGCGGAGGGAGATGGAGAGATGAGAAAGAAAACGAGAAAGACTGTAAGGAAGAGGAATGACCAAACTGTGAGTTTCGAGCGGAGGCGGTGGTTGTGGAATTTGTCTGGCTTCAACTTATTGCCCGCTGTGGAGGGCGTTCTATCCAAGTGTAACATTTGGTCAAAGACTAAAGGGTGATGCTTGTTTGAGAGGGATTTCTATCTTTTTTGTTGCAAATGAAAATGCAATTGACTTGATGTTGTGTTTTGTGAGTGGGTGAAGAGAGGAGGTGCAAAGGTTTTGGTGATGGTGTTTGGGGTCATTTTCTAAAAGGCAAGAAAGAGGGTTTATAATATAAGGTAAGTGTTTGGTGGGAAAGGAAAAGTTGTAAATTTTACAAATTTGGAGAAGGAGACAGTTGTTGTTGAAGATAGGATTTCGGGGGATTTTGAGCCTTTTTGTTTTTGATAATCTGTTGGGATTGAGGTGATTAGATTGATCTTGATCCTTTCCTTAGATTTGGTTTCTATTGGTGGAATTTTAACCGATAAATACGATTTAGTAGAATGTACAAAAGAGGAAAAAAAAAAGAATATTGAAATGTTGGGATATTTGAAATAGGAGAAATAACACTTGCGTCTTAATATTTCTCACTTTCACCACTTAGGTCCTTAATTTTTTTTTTTAATTTTTTTCAATGTCGTATTACGTCCCTAACGTATTATTTTAATATTCAAACTTCATTATTAAGTATAAATGTGAAAATTTTCACATACAAAACTCTACATATCTATTTGTTAACAAACATATCATATGACATTTGCAACTAAGGTATAATAGTAGAAGAATTTAGAATAATATTTTCTTTCGTTACCATTTAACCTTTAGAATGTAATGAGTTATTAAAACAATATGCACTTAAGTGATAAAAGTAAAAAACATCAGGGAAACTAAGTGTCGTTCTCCCTTTAAAATATAGATTCTATATTTTCGAACTTCAAGGTCTTGGAATAATGTTTACTATCTCCAGCGTAAATAGATACTACTTAAGAGAGAAATTATAAAATATATCAAAAATAACAAGTTAAAACTTCAAGCATTAATAGCGGATTGATTTTAGATGTTTTTTTTTCTTTTTTATTTACATCTATGGTGTAGTTGTTAGAAACTTGAGAATTTTGCTTGTAAATATAGTAATTTTGATTTGGGGATTTTGGTTGTTAATGGAGACTACTGTTAGATTTAAAAAAAAAATGAGATGAAAAAGTAATTAACTAAATAAAAATCAAAGAATTGGGTCCAAATTTTATTAAACTTTATCAAACTTTTAAAAGGCTATTTACTATTTTGTCAGAATAAAAAAGTAATTAGCAAAATAAAGATCAAGCAATCCAGCGACTTTGAATCTATTTCAGAAAACATAAAATT
Source organism: Citrus x clementina (assembly GCF_000493195.1). NCBI lineage: Eukaryota > Viridiplantae > Streptophyta > Magnoliopsida > Sapindales > Rutaceae > Citrus > Citrus x clementina. Next base: position 6,199,044 of record NW_006262339.1, on the reverse strand, counting down.
ACATTTCATCCTATATACAAAGTTTACAAATTAATTATGTAGGGGCCAAATCATATTTTTATACCTAATTTTTTATACTTTCTTTATAAATAAATAAAAAATTAAAGTATGTAGGTGTCGTGACCTCCTCTAGCCTTAGATACCCTTCGCCATTGAATACAATCATTTAATGTATGCATGATATATGTAATTGAATTTGATATAACTGCCACATGCAAAATGGTTATACAAAATAAATGCAGACATGTTATAATATTACTTACTTATTGTATGATTGACATAGTCTCTCTGATTTATTTTAAAAATTTTCTACTTAAAGCGTTGATAATTGGATCGAAGATGGATGCTTTTATAATTAACACTAAAATAAAAAAAAAATCAAATTAATGTCTTAATCAACTCCTATAAAACGTAAAACTAGTCAATTATTATTTCCAATATTTGGTAAACAAACACTTCAAGAACGTGTCAGATATGACCAATTGACCATCCTTTAACAATACTTTGTCATGCTCCGAAAAACTTTTTGACCGCCACTAGTCATCATCCTCATCCTCATCCTCATCCTAATCCTCCTCCTCATCGTCGTCATATCACCTTATCATAAATTTTGACACATTTTTCTTACAAGTGGCAGTTGAGCTGTCTTGAGTTGGACTCTCCAGACTTATTTTTCCTAATAAAGGCACGAAATGCCTATATGTATATTATAGAGTTTTCGATCATCAGTGCCGTTCATGATCCGGTGATTATTATTTACTTCGCTAAAATAGAGTTTTCGATTATGCCAAAGAAATATCAAGTATGACTGATGGAAGTGAGGAAGCGATTTTGGTTGTAACGGCGGCTAGAAATTGGTGAGAGTACAGAAACTTGAAAAGAAGGCAAGCCTTTCATTTAACCAAAAAAAAAAAGTACACCAATGAGAGATATCTTGTTTTCTAATTTAAGTTTATCGTGTATTTTTCAAATTTCTTATTGATTACTTAAATAGTTATATAGAAAGTAGCACCACCAAATTTAGTAGTTAAAAGGTCATGTCCAGCGGCCCATTCGTTGGGTGGTGATATTTACCTTCCAATGCATTTTGTCACCCCAGGTCGTTCATTTTTCGCCTATGTTTTATCTCCAATTTATAATCATCAAACAGTAATACAATAAGCGTGATTTAATTAATGTAAGGACTAATTTGGTATATTTTTTAACATAAATATGCGCATGGGCAACATCCAAAGACCAAAATAATCTCACTAAAATGTTCTCCTTGAATTAATTAACTTAAAATTTATACACTACCGCAAGAAGTCGCACCAGTTGAAACAACTAGCTAGCTCCATACATACCAATATCCACTATTATTTTTTTTTTTTTTCAATCTACCTTGCAGCCCACCTTTCTGACCCTCAGTTAAATGTATCCCTGGACTTGAAGCCCTTAACGATTTCTTGCTTTCACCATAAGGAGCCGACCAACAGTGTTATTTTTTTGAAGATATATCTTCACCAAAATCTGCATATTTTGCAGTGGTAGTGAGTGGAAGTGACATGTATAGTTTCTTATTGCATATATGGAGATGAATAGGTAGAAAATGAAACAGCAAATGGAAGGGACTGGCTGTCCATGCATTCTTTTCCAGTTTTCCGATTCTTAGCGGAGCTTAATAATCATATATTACACACACGTGTGTTCCTGTTACCTATCTTATACCATTTTCCTCTGGATGTGCAATTCTTATGATGTCGATGAAAGTCTTCAGAAACTCATTTCAAGAGAAGACTTCTATGCGATGGGTTTACAAGCACATGGTGATGCTTGTGAGACGGCACATGCAGTGATGCAATAATATTTATTGCCTCGTTTTTTCAATTCAAAAGTGAAATAAAATCACTATTTACAACCACCAGCAGGTGTGGCTGTAAGGTTATTGTTATAGGGTCACTTTAATTTAAAGCTAAGAAATTAGATAAAAACATTGGAGTTAATAAAATGACTATCATTGGCCATATTCTGGATTATCTTTTCATAAATGTAATGCTGGCTTTAAATTAAAGGCCAGAATTTTAAATTTTTTTCCCCACTAGTATGTATTATGATGTCTTAAAGTGTCTGCAAAGCTCTATTGAGATTTTAGGAGTTTTGATGGTTTTCCAATTTTACTTCCATCAAAGTTTTTACGGATTTTGACATTAGTTTTATTCCAATTTAAACCATTACTTGATACACATAAAACATAATGCTGCAGAATCAATTTTTTTTTCCCCCTTTTCAATAATTTGCAAAATAACAAAGAAGCGTTTCCAGCCTCTATGTAAAATACCAATCACATAAGTTTTGTTTCTGGGCTTCTGTTTTTCTTTTGTTCTGGGACTTCCGACAGCAGGATGGTGTGGGCCGGATGAAGAAAACACAAGGATCATAAAAGTCCAGCGCTTTGCAAAGCGAATCCACCGTCACTTTCTACATGAGGCCCATTGAAGGTGACTGTTGACATACACAGGAGAGAAGTAGTGAAAAATTCCAACACGGGCCGTCGCATCCCGGTGGACCAACACATGCAAACGTGCAAAGACAAGAACCACTAACTTGGTTAGATAAAAGAGTATGATCAATCAAGGAGTGATTGAAGTGATCGCGGGATGTTGTTGTCAAAGAAAATTAATCAATTGGCGTCTCTTACACACTTGTTTTAGAGAATGAAAATGGTATTTTTGATCAATGTTTTCAAAAGGAAAAACATATTTAGCAACTTATTTTGAAAGAGTATATTAGTTTTTTTGTCTGAAAATATATGAAAAAATAAAAAATACATTTGGTGGTTTTTCCTTTTTGTAAAATTTATTTTTCAATTATTTATTGTGGAGCCAATGTACAATTTATTTTTTAATTTATTTTTATTCATCATATATTTAAATAAAATAAAACTTCAAAAAAAAATAAAGGAGCAATTTGACCTCTAAAATTTACTCTAACCTTTTTTATCCTACACTCTCATTTAATAAATTAAAAAAAAATTATTTTTACTCTTCATACTCTTTCAAATGCTAAAATTATCATCCATTAAGATCATTTGATAATGTAATTATTTTCTATTTACAACCATAAAATATTCATGATTCTTATTATCTTAAGTTAATTAATGATCCCAAGCATTTCAATGTTCAAGATTTGTGTTGAAGCTCTTTTAGTTGAGATTTAAGCCTAGTGTTGCAGACCGCCCAAGACATTAGCCCAATTGTCCACAATTTCGAGCTGGGACACTAGGCCCTGGCTATATACATACATATTCCTTCAAATGTAGTTTTTGAAATATTTTAGGACTAATTTTAAAAAAAAATTGTTTTAGTTACATTAATGCAGTAAAAAGACTAAAGAGTTGCGTGGCTTGATGACTTTTCCAAATCAAGTGGGAAAAAGTGAAGTATTTTTATTTGAATCCCTCTAAGTTACAATTAATGTAAGATGCACCATTCACATGAACAGTGTGTGGACGCTACACATGTACTGTTCATGTAAAGAGTGTATCTTACATTAATTATAACTTAGAGATTGTCTTTTTCTTTTATAATGGATTGCATTAGACGACGAAGAGAAAAGAGAAAGTTGTTTGGGATTATTTGTACTTGTATGCGTGTTAAGAGTAAGTGAGTAACAATATTTTTTAAATCTATGTTCATGTTCTTAATAGTAAATTCAATTAAAGCTATTTTAGTAATATAACTTTAAATTCAATTAAGGTTATCTTAAAAAAATAAAATATCAAAATATCAAAATTACCCTTCATTAATCTTTTTTTTTTCTCTTTACCTAACAACTTTTATTTTCTCTCTACTTTCATTTTCTGCAAACTAAACACTCAATTTTGCTTTATTTTGAATTCATTTATTTTTTTGTCTTTCTTAATATATTATGATCTCTGTTTCATACTTTCTATATATAAGAGTTTTTTGCTTGATTTTCATTAATTTTTGTGTTTGGTAAAAATTAATTTCTATATTCGTTAATTTTTATGGCTTATAAAACTTTGTTGATGTTCATTTTTAAATGGCGTATTTTGTTCTTAGTGGTATCAGTTATTTGTAGGTAAAAAAATATATTTAAATGAATTGAAGAGAATTTATGAAATTGTAAAGAGAAAGAGAAGAGAATGTTAATGAAGTAATTTTTTTAAAAATTATTTACATAATAAAATTCTTAACTAAAAAGAGGATATAGAGAATAAATTGATAAGTTCAAATAACCCCACCCTTTAAATATAAATTTATATTATTAAGTAAATATTTTCTAACTAAAAATTATAACCTCTTAATATATCAAAGTGAGGACATTTGAACCTATAAACTCATTTAATTACTCATTAAACTCATTTCTTAATTAAATTTTATATTACAAAAATCCTTCAATAAAATTACTTTCGAATTCTCATGACTTTCTAGCATCTCTTCAATCACAATTGCTAAGTTAGTTCTTCATCGTAGAGTACTGCGCAATACTAGCGTTTTAGACAATAAGTATAAATGAAATTAATGTTTATTGAAGTGGATTCACTTTCCTTTAATAATAATTATTTGAGGGAAAAATAGGAAAGACAGTAAAGCGCCACGTGTCGACAAATGAAATGACTCCAACACAATCTGAGGTACCCCGCACAATTAGGGGTACCTCACGTAACTCGAGGTACCCGGCAGATCAGATGCAAGAGAATTCTCCGAAAATATCCGCCATGAGAAACGTCTCCATCTTTTAAAAGATATTATTCGATTTTGTCATAATTAGGAATCAAGAACGTCGTATCAAAAGGGGGGGATAGCCACCTGCTACCTCTGCCAAAAGTGAAGGACATTGTCCCAAGGACAGTGGTCCTCAGCCGCCTACCCGACAGCTACTGCAGAGGTACCCTGGACCACTCTCCAGCGCGCGCCACATTTCCAAAGGATGAGATATGCCGTGACCATGCACATAACGGCCCAAAAATCATAAAAATGTAAAAGGACGTTAGCAAAAAAGGGTACGCCACGTGGCAGCTGAGGTACTTCATATATAAAGGTGCCTAGGTTTCATTCTACAAAAAGGTTCTCACTCACCATTAACACTCACACTCCAAAAAATAGGTTTTCTTGAACCTTAAACCCTAATTTACAGAGGGCTAGCCAACTCTCTTTACCATAAAAACTTGAGTTTGCTAACTTGAGCATCGGAGTGTGAACGCCGAGGTACTCCGGCTTCACCTCTAACCTCTATTTCACTGTTTTGCAGGCGTGAAGCTCATTTTGAAGGACATCTCTCTTGGTTCTGACCTTTCACCATTGTTACCACTCCCTCTCCCATTCTCACCTCCCCCGAATTTTAAGTACACCACACCGCGCACAGCAAACTAGTGAGGTACCCCATCTTCCCCAAAAATATAAATTCATTGTTCAAGATAGATTTTAGCTTTTCCTACCCCAAAATCTGTTGAAAACAATAATAATAATAATAATAATAATAATAATAATAATAATTTCAGTTCAATTCGACCTATTCGTCACATCTAAGCCCCCTTGCTACGGTTGCACAACATTGCCAAGCCATCTATACTTGACTGAACTTGGAAGCCATAACTTTTGCAAAGAGTTAATACTGAAATTTGAAAAGGAAGAAATTATTTTTTATTAATATCCCGTTTGATTTGGTTTACACTTGCGAAGAATAGATTTACAGTTTGCTTAGACATTACATTAATGAAGACACTAAGTACGGATGTTTTTGGAATTAAGAGGGGTTTGTACTGGAAAATTATGATTTAAAAATTTTTATAACGGGTGTAATGAAAAACTGAGTGTAGATGTATAAAGTATAAATTAGAGTGTAAATAGTCCCGAGAAAAAAAAAGGAATTTAGTTACCCAATCACAAATAAAACAACTCCAGAACTTTTATTCATCTATTTATTTTACATAATTAGGAAAAAATCAGCATTTAATATTTAATGTGGAAGAGATCTTTGAAAAAAGATTATTAAGGATAATTGAACATTGGTGAGCATTGAGTAGGATGGCACCATATTGGGCTAAGGGTTTGGCTCAGTTTGAGTCGGACTTTTTTGGACGAGGATTAAAGTACGAATTTTACATCCTATCTTTTTTTTAAAAAAAATTCATTTTATTTTATAAATTTATAATTTATAAAATTTAATTTTTTGTTAGATTAGGTTTTAAAAATTAAATTTGAATGATTTGAAACTTAAAATATTTACATTTTATTTTAATTTATAACATATATTTAAAGTTTTAAATCCTTTAATCCCAAATTTTATCCTTTAATCTAACATAAAATATATTTATCTGTGTGTTTGAATTTACAGGGGAATCTGGGACAACAACGGCAGTGCATCCTTTTATTGTCTTTATAAATTAATTCTTTCTTTTTCACCAGACAAATGCTGTTTGTGAATTCACCGTGGAAAATTCTTAACAGATAAGGGAAGCCAGACCAAAGGTGACGCTTGTGGCTCGAATGGCAGCATCAAATGGGAAACTATGACTGCATATTTGACTGGGAACTTCAAACGGACGGTTTGATTCTTATTAAGGTCAATTCCATTCTCAATCTTTCATACATATGTAAGTAACTCGTATCGAGAATTTGTACCAGGTGTCCAAGCCGGGATACATGTCTGGGCCCCTGGTATGCGAAAATGTTATCGGCGTAGTTCATGATCACTTCATCACGCTCCACCTGGACATGGACATTGATGGGGCTAATAATTCATTTGTTGAGGTTCATCTGGAGAAGCAAGAGACCTCCCCAGGCGAATCTCCGAGAAAGAGCTATTTAAAAATTGAGCAGTGTGTGGCTAAAACAGAAAAGGATGCTTAAATTAAGCTTAATCTCTATGATCCATCTGAATTTCACGTAATCAATCCCTCAAGGCGGTCTCGGTCGGGAAATCCTTCAGGGCACAAAGCTGTCCCTGGAGGAAATGCTGCTACGTTGCTCAGAAGTGCTTTCACCAACAAATAGGTGCATTCAAGATTCAGCTGCAACACTTTACACGAAAAATTTTATGTTCTTGTTGATTTGATATTACTGTCACAGATACGGCGACCCCGTCTGATCGGAATGAACAATGGGCTGGTGGGCTTTTGGTTTATCAAAGCAGGGAAGATGAAGCACTTGCTGTGTGGTCCGAGATGTGTAATAAAACTGAAAACCCGAAGCTTAGGATGTGTTTGGTGCCGTTTTACACATATCATTTTTCATTTTACAAAAATACAAAAAAAAAAAAAAAAAGGTGTTTGGCTAAGATTAAATAGTATCAGTTTTTATTTTCCAACAAAAATGAAACCATCTTATTTTTAACTTTAACAAAGAAAAGTAAAAAATAACATTTTAACGTTTTCTTATTTTTGTTTTATCTGGGGCCCACTAAAACTGCAACTTTCATGATTTATTTGTCAACAGTCCTGCAAGGGTCTCACAATCCACTCGGACCACTCACTTTGTTAATATTATATTATTTATTTATTTTATAATTTACTGATAATAATAATTAGTGTTTTAAGGAATATCAAATTACTATAATTATATATCATATATAATTTGTGTATAAATTATCCAATAATACAATTAGATAAGGTTTTATATGATATAAAATCTATATTATAAATTATGCCCTTTTATAGCTATTTTAGTTGTTTATGTTGTTTGTTAATAATAATAATAATAATAATAATAATAAGACCATTTAAAATAATTAGATATTGAAAAAAGTTTTATTAAATTATATTGTCATTCTTTTTTGTTATCACCAAATTTTCAGACAAACAATTAAATATATTTTTACTGTTTTCATTTTCATATATTATTTTAAAACAATCAACCAAATGCATTTTTAAATTCACAAAAAATAAATCATTCTTATTGTATAAAGTAAAAACATCATTTAAAAATTATTTTTAAACAGTTGTCACATTCTATGGATTTTTTTATTCGCGTATCAACTGGTAAATTAAAGTTGAGAAAAAAATGATTCTGTACTATGGGTACGCCCTGGGATTTCATCCCACAACCCTGCCAAGGGAATTTTAATTTTGCTGTAATGCCAACCGTCCCATCAATCTCTGATCTAACGCCGGTCAAATTTCTTCCACAGAAATCCAACTCTCCGTCTGCCTGCTGATTGTTTTGCGATCAGATTTCACTGGCTATCATTTCATCCCATCACATGTACACAGCGAAAATTTACCTGAAAGAAAACAGTTGATACTAATTCATTTAACTGGAAAGAAAGCCAAAGCATTTGATCGAAAATTTTGAAAATATCTTGATTTTTAAAATTTTCCCGAATTTATAAAGAGTTTGGTGCATGGTCAGCCCCAAAAAATCCCACTTGGTATCCTGTTACTGCAACCCAGCCCTTATTAATATTCGAAAATATTTTTTATTTGTATTTGAATCAAAGGATCTGACGTAATGGCAATAAACAATTATAAAATCATAAAATATTATAGCGTTAAGTAAAAAAGTAATTTTTTTTAAAAAAAATATTTTTACACCATTTTGTTTTGTCAAATATATATCTAACCACTATAAAATTTTGACATATTCTTTACACTACCTTTATTTTTAAATTTATATTATCAATCAACTATTTTGTCACTAAAAATAATAATTTTATCTTTGAATGAATTAAAAGATTATTTTATTTTATAAAATTTTAAAAAATAAAAAATTATAATTAAAAATATAACTAAATTCAATGAAACAAATAAATCTCAAAATCTAAGATGATAATTTTTAAATGAAATTATAATTATAAAAAATTAGCATCTTATAGTTATAATTTTTTTGTATTTATAATTGTATTTAATTTTTGTAATCAAAATTAAGTATAGAGAAGTTTACAAAAATTAACATAAAGAGAAAAGCTCCCTATAATTATTGTAAACTTCCGCATAATTAATATTAAGAAACTTTCCTATACAAATTAAACAAAACTATAATTACAAAAAATTAACCGGATAATTTTCAAATGAAATTACATTATAAAAAATTACCATATTGGATTTAGATTTATTTATTTTTATAAATTTAGGGATATTTTTGTAATTATAATTTTTATTTTTAAAATTTTGTAGAATAAAATAATTTTTGCATTTATGGGTAAAATAATTATTTTTTAGTGTCAAAGTGGTTTATTAATACAAACTTAAAAACAAAGGTGGTATATAAAACACATCAAAATATTGAGGTAGTCAGATGTAAATATGACAAAAAAAGTAGTGTAGAGACGATTTTTTTTTTTTTTTCAAATAACGTTATAATATAATATAATATAATTTTATAGTAATTTTTGTCATAGTTATATCATTGTTAGGACCACTTATCATTTTTTTGTATTTTCAATTTGTCTTCTCATTCATCAACAGTCAACACTTCTTCGAAGTTTGGAGTGAAGAAATATAATTATGCATGATAAATTGGTTTTTGTCAACACTCAACGTGTAGGTTGGATTTTTATTTTATTTTTTATTTGCCTAATATATCTCTATAATCGCAAGATTATTATGTTAGAGCAATATGTGGAATCTTTCCAAGCATCACATGCCCTGACAATGAAATCATGTGTTGGGTTAGGTGATTAGTTTTGGAATTACATGCTTAATGCTTTCCCTACTTTTCAATAAAAAAATACCCTCTCCGAAACTAAATTCAACCAAAAATTCAAAGGTGATCGAGATACACCTCTAGTGATAAGTATCACATCCCTCGCAATTAAGGTCATTATAAAGAATCAAACTAGCTATTTTGGAATGGAAATATAATAAAAAAAACTAAGATATTATTATTTATGACATGCGCATATAACAAGAACTATTAGGAGTGTCTTGACATTTGCATGTGACAAAGATCAAAAGTGTGCATTAAGAGCACCTCTTAAGAAATATAAATGACAAATGAAAATGTATAATCTTAATTTCTAGTATGCGAGAAAGAGATATATGCATGCTTGTACACAAACAAAAGCGCCGTAGTAAACAAACATAAAATTATATGAACGAAGGGGGGAAATATTTGGTAATAACGGGTTTCAAAAGAGCCATAGCATACAACAAAAAAAAAAGTTGCAACTAACGTTTTGGCACAAACGAAAGTAGAAGTTTCCGATTTTCAATTTCTTTTGTCTCTAAAGTTCCCTCTAAAGTTTTACTTATCACCTCTTCATATGACACTGTTGGTGGTAAATTTATGGGGAATGACAAATGTAGAGAAATACAATAATAATGATGGAACTTTATTACGTAAAGTAATGTGTTTTCAATTAACTCTGTATGTAGGAAGAAAAATAATAGTAATAAGTAAACTGCAAAAATTTTGTGTGCTTCAAGGCACGTTACAAATGTTGCTTTCCTTAAGACGTTATTTGCTCCCACCAATTGAGTGATGCACATGGGTTAAGCAAATATGCCTCCAGGATACAATGAAGCACTTGTTTGTTTGCTTGCGTTGTGCATCGACGAAAGCAAACCAGAATACTCTTGAATGTTGCAAGCCTGCCAAGAAAGAATATATTGTTTCAGCAGAAAACAATATATTGGAATGTGAATGCACAAAAGAAATGGGTGTTTTGTGTTGAAATTCGTACTAGAAAGTAAATGCTAAGAAAAGAGTGGTGTAGGATCATTAATTTCATGTCTAAACGGCTTAAACATGACCCCTATTTGTAGATATACTTGTGCCCTCTAATTTGGGTTATCATCTTCATGATACCCCTTCATTCATGGTCATTGGATCTAGATTTGATTTTAATCAATTGTCCAAATTGAACCATCACCATTTCAAATGAAATGTCACCATAAAATGGTGCCATGAAAAGTTATATCATTTAGTAAAAAAATAAATTTTCTACAAGACACAATTAAATGGACATGTCCTTACAACAAGACATCATTTAATTAGACATGTCTTTAGTGAAAGGTACCTTTTCTATAAGGCACAATTAATAAGACATGTCTTTACCATAAGACACATTTATTTTAAAAATTTTTCAACAGACACTACTTTTACCAAAACTAAAATAGCCATGATCTGGGCCTTGCCTTGTTCATTTCCATTGATATCAGAAGAAATAGTTACAAGAGTTTCTTATTAGTCACGTTTGAATCAATCTGGCCCCGCTATTTTCAATAATTTGTATTTCATATATGAGTATAACTGTGATTGTGATCACGTGCCAACAGTTCAATTTCCGTGTCGAAGCAACGGAAAAAGCAGAATAAAACCAATGCTAAAGTACTCATAATATACTTTGGATTCTAGCGAACATAAGTACAGTTTGTACAAATCTTTCCTTTTCTCCCCAACTCGACCTAAACTGAAAAAAATTTGTACAAATCAAATCCATTGTTTGCTCTCATATATATGCTTTAAAAGATTTAATAAAACGAATCTTACATAATAAAACAATAATGTTATACTCATAAAGTTATGGTACTTGATTTATATTTCAAGTAACGTATTACTAACTACTGCTTAACACATGTTAGGTATTAGTTGACTTTATTTTCACTAATTAATGTGATAGTTTTATATCACTTATTAATAAATAACCTTGGACCAAAAAATATTGTGGACCTAACTAAAACACAAATAAATATACTCCCAACAAAGCCAAAAAAGTTATTAACAAAAAAATTCAGGATTAACTTCTTAGGTTCTTATAATTCAAGGACCATAGGACAAACCTCCTAAGTTCCTCATGTTTGACAAATCACAAAAAAAAAAAAAAACCTCATAGATTTCTAGAATTTGAGTATTTTAGGACAAATCACACAAGATAAAGTAATAAACCTTCTATGTTCCTGAAACAAACGAAGACAAACTTCATACGAGACCTAGATTATCTTAGGACAAACCACTCAGGATAAATTTCTTAGGCTCCTAAGACTTGAGGATCTTAGGACAAATCACCTAGGATAAACATCATGTGTTCTATGATCAAATCCTAAAACAAAACAAAAAAAATCATAAATTCTTATTATCCGAAGATTCTAGGACAAATCATTCATAATAAAGTTCCTAAGTTTCTAAGATTCGAGGATCCTTAAATAAATTAAAGCAGACCACCTATGATAAATCTCCTAGGTTCCTAGGAGACACGCTACTTAGGATAAACCTTAGGCTCTTAGGCTACGTTTGGAAGACATGATTGGATTGGATTAGCTTTTAGGATTAGATTGGATTAAATTAGATTGGATTACACCAGATTAAATATAGTATTGTCTTTTGTTTGGTGCATGTCAGATAGGATTATAATAGTGTTATCCTATGTTTGGCATTTTACAGGATCGGATAGTAAAAATAATAATAATTAATAGGAAAATTAAGTGAAATGCCATATGCTTAAATTTTGACAATAACTTTTGCATAAAATTTGCCTTCTATAAATGAAATCAATAATAAAAAAAAAATACAGCACCTGATTCAATAATATTTCACATCTCAATATGTAACAACTTATATAACCAGTACCTCCAATATATAACATTATCGAAAAAGAAAATAAAGAAAATAGGATAACACTATTATAATGTAAGGTTTGTAATTATGTAATTATAAATAAAATAAAGAAAATAGAGCAGAGGACAATTAATAACAAATGTTTGCATGTAATGATACACATAAGTTGTGGAACATGTTATCCATGTGCAAATATATATAATAAAAAGCCACCAACAGCCGTATAGGTGAATGAACTTTCAATCCTTACTTATATATAGTAAAAATAATTCAATTAATTTTCATAATCAAGCACAAATTGGACGGTGCACTTGACATACTGGAATAAAATTATGCAAATGATATGTCTTTGTAATTCAGTTAATTAAAATAAATTGAAGAGAATAAAGTAACGCACAATTGATAATAATAAGGTCCAAATGAAACAAAACTGTTATGAGGGAGAAAAATAATAAAAACCCACCAACATCTAAACAATATATATTGGCAATGCAAAAATTAAAGGAATATTACTGTAAGTTTGGAAAAAGTAATTAAGATTTAAGTAGGGAAAGCATATAGATTCACTTACTGATTGAAGAAGAAAAGTGAGTTTTCAGTTCCTGCAACCAAGCCAACAACAAAAGAAAAAGGGAAAAAAAGTCAAGTTTAAGATCTGTACTTGAAGCCCCAATTTAATTGGAAGATAAGAATCAATTTAAATAATATTTTGAGTACCTTTGATTGTTGTTCAAATCATCTAAAATAATTTTTGGAGAATCAAGATTTGTTGAGGAAGGAAGATGTGCGTGCTTTGCATTTGTTTGAGAGTAATTGTAATTGGGTTTGCTTTCGACTTGATGAAAGAGAAGAGAGGATTATAGATTCACTAGATTTTTTTATCCAAGATAAACCCACCTAAAAAAAGGGATTGATAATCCCAAGATTATGGGATAAAAAATTAGGTTTATTTTTTAATCTTTACAGCCAAACATGGATATGGATGGGATTAATATTTTTAGTCCTGAAAATTAGTTTTATCCTACCTTTATCCCAGCAGCCAAATGTAGCCTTAGGACCATAAGATTTTAGAATAAATCACCTAGAAAAAATCTCTTAGAACAAATCTCCTTTGAACTAAGCACCATGAGACTAGATCCATTGACAAATAAAGAGGATTGAGAATAAAATCACATATTCAAGAGTCAGTCTTTATAGGCACAAGAAGGCAAGTGCCGCTAAGTGTCACAAGGACTCAAGCCAAATCAGAGTCACTTATAAGTATAGACCCACCATCCTTTTTCAAAGATAAGAAAAAAAATCACTCAAGAGAAAAAAATACTAACTTTCTCTCTCTAAAATTCATATTTCTAAAAATTTGATGATCGACTTGACCGTGTGAGGATTTATACTGACAAAGTCGAGCGTCTAATATTTTTCTTGTATTTATAGAAGATCATTTGATAAAGTTATCTTTATCGCCTAAGGAAATGGACTCATAAAAGAAAATTTAGAGGCCCATTAACATTAGAATAAAGGAGAAATTCATCACCTTCTAATTCAACAAAGAGAAAATATAGTCCTAATTAAAAGACCTATTTTTTGGAATTATTCTTACTAGGACAAAATTCACACTAACAAATGATAACTTCGAAGGCAGAAAAATCGATAAAATACACTATTTTAAAAATATTTTATGAATTTAAGTAACTAATTAAATAAAATTATTTTGAAAAATACCGAACGAGCTATTGGTTTTAGTCAAAATTTATATAATTTATTATACAAGCTTTCTATTTTAACTTTGCAAGCGCTAGATCATATAAATAAAAAAGAGTGATGATAAAGTCATAAATTCTTGTACAAACTGATGTTGCATTAATTTATTGGTTGAATGAAAATAAAAAATAACAAAAATAAATCATGTGAGCCAAGAGATATTTAATTCAACTAATTTTATTATAGCACATCAGTTTTAGGGATGGCAATGGGGAGGGGAGGGGAGGGGACCGATCTCCCCGTACCAATCCTCGATATTTTGAGTATGTCCCCGTCCCCGTCAGAATTATTTGAGAGAATCTTCATCCCCTCCCCGAATAATAACAGGGGATCTCCGAGAGTCCCCGATCCCCGAATAACTAATACATTTTTTTTGTTTTCGATTTTGAGTTAATCATATTAAAATAAAAAATTCAAATAAAAGTAAAGTTCGAAATATATCTTACATTAATATCTATTACAAAAGTCACATACATTAAATTAGTAAGTAACGCAACATGCAAGGGATACAAACTTCTTTTACAAACTATCATGAACAAATTAATAGTCTAATACAAAATTGTTACAAATAAAATCAAATTTAGATTCAAAATTAACTTTTTCAATGGTGGCGTGGGCACTTTATAAATGTGGACTATTACCTTTACAACACAATAGTTAAATCGGAGCAAATCAAAAGTAAATATTAGATTAGATTAGATTAGATATTAAAATTGTGATTCGCTGTGGCCAATTATAACATCTAAAAATAAATAAAAAAATAGATTTAAGTTTAAAATATTTAAAGAATATTAAAATTAAAAAAAATTTTGGGCTAATAGAATCTACTCGGTCTTTTTAATGTCCTAAATAAAAATTTAGGACTTTAATTAGTTAATTAGGCCTAAAAGTTTAATAATATAAATATTTTGATATTTTTTATTTTTACCAATATTTATAATTTTATAATTTAAATTTTATAATTTATTTACTAGTAATTTTAAAAAATTAAAATAAAATTAAAAATTAAAATGGGGAAATGGGTAGGGATGGGGATTCCACCTCATCCCCGTCCCCTCCCCGAATAAGAAATTGGGTAAAAAAATTTCCCCATCCCTTCCCCGAATAAGAAATTGGATATAAAATTATCCTCATACCCTCCCCGAATGGAGAAAATCCCTGAGGGTACCCGTCCCCGTGAGGATTTTTGCCATCCCTAATCAGTTTGTACAAGAATTTATAATTATATCATTCCTCATAAAAAATCAACCACGTCAACAATGACGTGTAGTATATTCGACACTTAATGCGATACTTGTGTCGTGATTCTCTGCATCTCTCGTTCTATATAGTTTGGAATTTTCTTAGCTTCCTTATCTTTCCACTGATATATCTGCATAGTACTGTATACTTCGCATACTTTCACTCTCTGTTCTCCCCCATCACACTGATCCGCGATCGGTCGCTCACTCAAAATAATAATTCATTCCTAATCATTTAGTTTATGGAATCAAGACACTATATTCGCTTCCTGTTTTTCTTCGTCGGCATAGCCACTCTTCTAGCCATCACATGGAACAATCTCCCCTACGCGCCGCCCGACGCGACTGAGGATTTCGACTGCACCACCTATTCATCATGGTGCACCTCCAAGAATCGCTTCCAAAGCAAACCCCTTAAAGAACCCGCAAAATCCACAAGCCACCACCACGACCACGCTTCAGACACGCCTCATCACCCTTTAGACCCGCTCACCGTCAAAGAAATCAATCGCGTCCGTACCATCCTCACCTCCCACGAGCTCTTCAAGAACTCCTTTCCCTACGCGTTCCACTCCATCACCTTGCAAGAACCCAAAAAATCACTTGTCCTGAA
Organism: Citrus x clementina; assembly: GCF_000493195.1. NCBI lineage: Eukaryota > Viridiplantae > Streptophyta > Magnoliopsida > Sapindales > Rutaceae > Citrus > Citrus x clementina. The sequence goes on along the minus strand of NW_006262339.1, from coordinate 6,182,935 downwards.
CTGGAACAAAGGTGACTCTTTGTTACCGAGGAAAGCCTCCGTTGTCGCACGTGTGAAAAACATATCATACGTGTTAGCTGTCGATTTAACGACCGAAGAGGTAACCGTACACGAGACAGATTCATCGTCCGGTTATCCTGCCATGACTATAGAAGACATGACGTCGTCAACATGGGCCCCACTTGCGGACGAGGAGTTCAACCGTACGATCCTTGAGCGAGGGGTTGATCTGAAGGACTTGGCGTGTCTTCCGATTTCGTTGGGTTGGTATGGAGAGAAAGAGGAGAACAGGAGGTTGATTAAGGTGCAGTGCTACTCCATGAAGGATACTGCAAACTTTTACATGCGACCAATCGAAGGGTTGACCATACTCCTCGACATGGACACGAAGGAAGTGTTGGAAATTACGGACAAGGGCAAGAACATACCAATACCAAAGGCCGTCAACACGGATTATAGATATTCCGCTCAGGGGTTGCACCAACGAATGAAGCTGATAAATCCAATATCATTAGAGCAGCCCGAAGGTCCAAGTTTTGTAATTGAAGATGAGCATCTTGTTAAATGGGCAAACTGGGAATTTCACTTGAAACCCGACCCGAGAGCTGGGGCGATTGTTTCTCAGGCTCGGGTGAGGGACCCGGATAGTGGGGAGATAAGGAATGTGATGTATAAAGGGTTTACGAGTGAATTGTTTGTGCCTTACATGGACCCCACTGATGCATGGTATTTTAAGACTTATATGGATGCGGGTGAATATGGGTTTGGGTTGCAGGCCATGCCCCTTGACCCGCTTAATGATTGTCCGCGGAACGCCCACTATATGGATGGTGTGTTTCCAGCTGCTGATGGAAGGCCGTACGTTCGATCAAACATGATTTGCATATTTGAGAGCTATGCCGGTGATATTGGGTGGCGCCACGCAGAGAGTCCGATTACGGGTATGGGGGTAAGGTTTTTTCCGAACTTACGAGGCACAAACATTTTTCTTTTCTCAAGTTTCTAATTTTTTCACTGTACTACGAAATCGCATGTCACGGTTAAATGTTTTGATGGCATAATATGAGTTGCAGGTGTCTTTAATTTTATTGCTTGTTTTGTTAAATTTCTTTTGGCAGATTAAAGAAGTAAGGCCAAAGGTGACGTTAGTGGTTAGAATGGCAGCATCCGTTGCCAATTATGATTATATTGTTGATTGGGAGTTTCAAACAGACGGACTAATCAGAATTAAGGCAAGTGGCTTTTTATGACCAGGATTGCATGAATGAAATGTTATGTCACACTTATTTTATCCTTAGCTTTAATTTGGATCGCTCCATTTTGAATTTTGAAGGCAGGTAAAGTTCAATTTGTTGGTCAAATGGACTTTTTCGCTAATTATTTTTTAGAAATTTTAACCACAGGTTGGACTAAGTGGGATTCTGATGGTGAAAGGCACAGCCTATGAGAATATGAACCAAATTTCCAACCAAGCTGAAAATCTATTTGGCACCCTTTTGTCCGAAAATGTTATCGGTGTAATCCATGACCACTTTATCACATTCTACCTCGATATGGACATAGATGGCTCTGATAATTCCTTCGTGAAGGTAAATATTAAGAGGCAGGAAACCTCACCTGGAGAGTCACCAAGGAGGAGTTACTTGAAAGCTGTTAGAAATGTGGCTAAAACGGAGAAAGATGCACAAATTAAGCTTAAACTCTACGACCCAGCTGAATTCCATGTGATCAATCCGACTAAGAAGACACGGGTGGGGAACCCGGTTGGGTACAAGGTGGTTCCTGGTGGCACTGCTGCTAGCTTGCTTGATCGTGAAGATCCACCTCAAAAGCGGGGCGCATTTACTAATAATCAGATATGGGTTACCCCGTATAACGAGAGCGAGCAATGGGCTGGTGGGTTGTTTGTTTATCAAAGCAAAGGTGAAGACACTCTTGCAGTTTGGTCTGACAGGTGAGAGCTGATTTGCCCTTGATTTTTCAATTTGAATGTTGCAATCACTCAAGATTAAGCTGCATTTTAGTTTCTGAGTAATCATTGAATTTTGCTTTTCCTAGGGATCGATCGATTGAGAATAAGGACATTGTTCTCTGGTACACGCTTGGGTTCCATCATATACCATGCCAGGAAGATTTTCCCATTATGCCTACTGTATCCTCAAGCTTTGATTTGAAGCCAGTGAATTTCTTTGAGAGTAACCCCATTCTTCGGATCCCACCAAATGTTGAGAAGGATCTTCCTGTTTGCAAGGCAGCTGCTTCAGCTTGAAACCCAATTCTCTGTCTCTGTTGTAGAACTTGCGTAATTGGTGGGTAACGACGGAATAGAAAACTTTGCCCACGTACACATATAGTGTCTCAACACATATCGGTGACTATCACCAATAAAATCAAAATATCAGGGACACTACAGTTGGTTCTATTGTAGCTTGTTAGTTTTGCTTCTTATCTATGCTCTGTACTGAAAACCTACTCTTTGACGGAATCGACTTTTTGGAAATTTTACTTGGTTATACTGTAGCTTATTTGTTTTGCTTCTTATCCATGCTGGCAGACCTAAAAATTTCAATTTGATCACTAAGAACCTGCACGTCGAAATGGTGATCTCCAAATCATCTTTTTGGAATTTAGTTAGCCTCTGATTCAAATATCTTTTCCATAGGATGTCGAGAAAAGCTAAAACTAATTAAGCTCATCAACTGGGGTCTTGATAGTCCCTCTCAGACCTCAGTAAACAAAGGCTATCGAAACATTTTTTAGTGCTTTGGCAGCGGCAATCTCGAGGGCCATCAAATAATAAAGATTATTAAACTCTACACAAACTGATTACTCGATAACGCCAATCTCATGTGACTCTCCGCACAAAGGGCTTGGAATCGATGTGAAAAACAAAACCAACCTAATAATTAATTAGGATGTGCGCGACAGTATAGGCATCGAAAGTGACCAAAAAAAAAAAAAAGATGTCGCCGTCCCCACAGGATAGTAAAAGAAGAAGTTTGATTCGCAGGTTATGATACCTTCTGGGGTGCTGTAATAATTTTCATTTCATTATTATCTAATTACTGAATAGTGCATATGAAGATGACTGGGAGCTCATTTTTTTCTGGCATTGGGAGTTGGTGTACTGTCATTTTTATCATATTGCTTATTTCTTTTTCTTTTAATTATAGTCTTACAAGTACAAAATCACTAACTACATTGCTTTGTACACAGTGGCCACTGGCCATAACGATGACCTCCCTATAGATAATTAAAAGGGTAAATCGCACTAAAAAGGATACATGACACTGATGACAGGACATTATTAAGCAACTCCTTGAAAGGTTTGGGGCAAACAACATGTTACCAACAATAGTAAGAGTGTTTATGGTTTGGTGGTGAAGGGTGATGTAAGGAGAAGTTTCATGCATGAAGATTATTGGGGAACCCCTTTGTCAAATTTCAAATCTCTTAAAAAGAAGAAAAAGAAGTAAAAAGGGGAAAAAAGTACCCACTGGTCACCCACCCGCTTTTGTTTTTGTTGATGCGAGATTCTGGTTATCCTCGTTCTACGACCAGGGTCTCTGCTCGATCAACTTCACCACGACCAGGATCTCTCCTCGTAAAGCTTCTTCTCCAGAGGTTTCTGCGCACACAGACAGGTCAGAGTACGCCGGTTGTTTTCCCAGCGCAAACCCTCCGACGCTCAAGTCAGATATGAAGGTTCGGGGAACGCTTGCCACAAATCTTATGGCTGTTAGGTTGTTTTCTCTCTTTTCTTAGTTCAAATAGCAAAAAATCTAACTCTTTTACCTTCGTTGGCTACCTTTTTATAGGCTTCCTCTGAGTTCCGGTCTTCCGCAGTTTACGCCCGTTGTTCTCCCCACGCTCGGATGTGGATGTCCCATTATCTTTATGATGGGCGAATGGAGATGGACCTCGTGCCTTGATTCTCGGATATGAAGGCACGTCTCGTCAACTGCCGTTGACCGGGTCTCCTCGCCTCGAACCCTAGCGGGAGTGACCCTATGCCTCTAGCAAGGGTTCCGCCTCGCGAATGGCATATTCGTGGACGAGCAGAATATTCCTGCTCCTGTTCCCTTGCTACCTGGCTCTTACAGGAGACACCTGCTCGCAGAATTCTGCCACCAAACATATGCTCATCACGTCTGGTCTCACCGAAGTATTTCCCTCAAACAGTTTTCTTTGTTTTGTCCTTCTCTAAGTAACAATAGATTAAACCCATTTCTTGATCTAGTAATAGTAGGCTATGCGAAAACTTGAGACTTGAGAAAACTTGAAACTTGGATGCACACATCTAAGTTACTGCAATGTCTATTGAAAACGATAAAACCAGAATAAAAATAAAAATAAAAAACGACACAATACTCGTGTGCTTTAACCTCATAGTAAGGTGGAAGTGAAAAATTGGAGCTAAATCCACCTTGATGCCATTTTTAGATTTAAAAAAAAAATGCACTATTTACTTCGCTCTAAGATGCTTAGTACTACACATGTCCTCCATGTAGGCTATATAACCTAGTAGTTAAGGAAAATGACGATAACTTGAATAAATATGTAAACGAAACTAACTTGAAAATGATTTGAATGATTTAGCCTGAATAATCAGTTTAACTCATTTTGCAATTATTTAGTACATAGGTCATCATGTATACCACCAAAATAAATATGTAAGTAAAAAAAAAGTTATATTAGATATATACAATTATTTAGTACATAGGTCATCATGTATACCACCAAAATAAATATGTAAGTAAAAAAAAAGTTATATTAGATACATATATAACAAAGCATTCACACAAGTAATTTGTAAACGGAAGAATGACAGTTTTAGTTCTTTTTTAGAAATTATTTTTACCATTTTAATAGCATTAAAAAGCTATTAAATACTAAAATGGTAAAAATAATTGTGAAGAGGGACTAACTATGACATTCTGGAAACCCAGATATCTCTTTGTGTGCTTTTTCTCTTTGACGAGAAAACACCAAATGGGAGCTAGGATCGGATTTGTGGAATCCGGAAATGTGCTCAGTAGGTGAGCGTCATTATAGTTCTGTTTCTTTTTCGTTTTCATTGATCTTTATAAACCTTTTTCTTGAGTTTGTAAGAAGGAAGTCAAAAGGGGAGGTTGAGGAGATCTTTGTACTCTTCTTTAAAGTAAGGGGGTTTGTTTTAAAATGATGGAAACGGAAGAATTAATTAGAAAATGCAGTGCGATAACATTGGAGGAAGAAGAGGAGGACAAAGTCATATTTGGGGGTAGTATGAAGGCAAAAGGGGAAAAAATAGCAGCAGGTTGCCTGGTGGGGAAAATCCTTTCCACGAGAGGAATCAGCTATGAAGGAGTCAAAGCTGCTCTTCAACAAGCATGGCGTCCAGTGGGTATGATTAAGGTAGAAAGCTTGCGACACAAAATCTTCATGTTCAAGTTCTATTCAGAAGAAGATAAAAGGAGAGTGCTAATGGGAGGGCCGTGGCACTTCGATCGAGCCCTCATTGTTCTGGAGGAACCCAAAGGGATAGGAAATGTCGCAGACCAACCTTTCTCACATGTCTCTTTTTGGGTTCAACTACACAATGTGCCTCTGATGTGTATGCAAATTAATACAATACGAGAAATGGGCTCAAAGATTGGGAGAGTGGAAGATGTAGCCACTGATGAAACAGGAGATTGTTTTGGAGAATATATACTTGTCAGAATCTCAATAGACATCACAAAAAGGCTGAAAAAGGTCCTTAGAATCCAACAAGAAAATGGAGAAGAGATAGTGGTAGGTGTGGTTTATGAGAAGTTGCCAGATTACTGTTTTTGTTGCAGCCATATCGGGCATCAGTTTAGAGAGTGTGCACAGTACAAGGGCCAACCAAAAGAGAGTTTGGCATATGGAGCATGGTTAAAGGCAGTCCCGTTAGCTGATCGTATGAGGTTCCAGAAGAGCAAAGACAAGGATAGAAGGGAGTATCGAAGATCAGAAAGCTCGGAAAACACAGAGACCCACCACCACCAACATCCAAACCCGACAGAAGCAAACGGGGCAGGGGCAGGGCAAGACAAAGATGCAGCCAACAATAATTTAATGAGATTAAGACACATTGAAGCGGAAACTGACAACTCATTAATGCCTCAAGGGACACAATCGAGACGAGATCAAATCAGTAGGGAAAATCAGCTTGTTGCAGCTGTGTTGGGAGAAAAGCCTGAAAATATGGGTCAAATGGCGGGAATTATGAGTGGAAATAAAAATGTGGAGGGAAAGGAAGGGAACCAAAATTCTCAAACGGGCCGAGAAACACACCAACTTGCATCAACCCAAATGAGTTTAGTTGAAGAGGTAGTGGATAATGGGTCTTTTCTAAAGAAGCCCAAAGCTAAATGGAGAAGATGGAAAAACCAGGCCCGAAGGGCTCAAGACTCGAGAAACTCCAAAGCCGTTCTGAAAAATGCTAAGAGGGCCAATTGTGAAAAGATAGCTTTTAGCCCAACAAAAGAAGTTAAAGCTCTCAAGCCCAAGCACGAACACATTAAGTAGAGTTATGAAGGGATCCCTTTCAGCAAAGCTCAAGCTGAGTTGGGAAGAAACAACTATAGAAGTAGCAGAAGCAGGAAGAAAGACGGGAATTAAGATATCGGTGGAGGCTGGAATCCAGCCCCGCCGACAGCAATGAAAATAATAAGTTGGAACGTCCGAGGTTTGGGGAATACTCGGACGTTTCTTGCATTAAGGGAGATTCTCCAAGAGCACAAGCCGCAAATTCTTTTTGTTTGCAAAACAAGAATAAAGCCTAGGCAAATGACGGATAGAGTAAAGTGTTGGGTTTCGATAATTGTTTTAATGTAAGTAGGAATGGTATGAGAGGCGGTCTAGCACTGTTATAGAGCAGCGACGTGAATGTAGCTATTGCCTCATACAGTAATCACCACATAGACGCCATAGTTCAAGGAGCAGAGGGGATGAAATGGAGATGTACTGGGGTGTATGGGCACCCGGAGAACAGCCAAAAACGACACACATGGACACTTTTAAGGAGGTTGGCAGGTTTGTTCACTCTTCCATGGCTTTGCTTCGGGGATTTCAGTGAAATTCTGAATTTAAAAGAGAAGCTAGGGGGTAGAGAAAGAAACTTGAATATGATAACAAAGTTTTGAGAGGCTGTAAATGATTGTAAGCTGATGGACTTAGGGTGCAGGGGATACCCTTTTACCTGGTCGAATAGGAGGTTTGGGCCGCATTATGTTGAAGAAAGGCTTGATAGATTTCTAGGGAGTGAGGGCTGGAGGAGCAGTTCTTTTGATTTGATGGTTTCAAATTTAATCTCTTGGGGTTCCGATCATAGCCCTATCATGCTGGAAATGCAAGACCAAAAAAGGTTCTTGTGCCTTAAAAGAAAACGGAAGCCAAGGATTCACTATGAAGATATGTGGGGCCATTATGAAGAATGTAGGCGTATTGTGGATGAAGAATTGAGGCAAGGGGGCAGCCGGTTCGATGGGGATCTTGTGCAATCTTTTCAGAAGGCAACCAATTGCTCAATGGGAAGGCTGCTGGTATGGAGCAAGAAAGAATTCAACAATAGAAAGGAAAAGCTAAAGAGACTAAAGAAAAAGCTCGGTGATATGAAGCTCAATTATCAGCATTTTGAAGAAGCGAATGAATTCAAAAGCACTAAAGATCATATTAAAAGGCTGCTGCTAGATGAAGAGGTTTACTAGAAGCAAAGATCCCGGGCCGATTGGCTTAAAGAAGGGGACAAAAACACGAAATATTTTCACCTCAAAGCTTCGTCGCGGAAAAAAAAGAACTGGATTGGGGGCATTTTAAACCAAGAGGAGGGCTGGACTGACGACAAAGACGAGATTGAAAAGGAATTCCATGAATACTTTGCAAAGTTGTTTACATCTTCAAACCCAACAGAGGTACAAATTGAAGCAGCTCTGGAATGCCTAAAGCCGCGGGTGAGTGCAGAGATGAATGAACAGTTAGATAGGCCTTTTACAGAAGAAGAAGTGACAGCGGCTCTTGCTCAGATGTGCCCAACAAAAGCTCCCGGACCTGATGGCTTGCCTGCAGCTTTTTTTCAGAAGCATTGGAAATTAGTAAAGTCAAGTGTTATCTCCACCAGCCTCTACATCTTGAATGATAAAGGTATAATCTCCCCGCTAAATCACACTCATATTGTCTTGATTCCAAAGATTCAAAAGCCTGAGAGTGTAACGGATTTCAGGCCGATAAGCCTTTGCAATGTTATTTATAGAGTCATAGCTAAAACAATTGCAAATAGTCTAAAAGATATGCTTAACTATGTAATTTCCCTATCTCAAAGTGCTTTCATCCCTAATAGGTTGATCACCGATAATATCATAGTGGGATACGAGTGCTTGCATAAGATTAGACATAGCAAAGGGAAAAAACATGGGCTGGTAGCTCTTAAGTTAGACTTAAGCAAGGCCTACGATAGAGTGGAGTGGAGTTTTTTAAAGCACACCATGTTGAAGCTAGGTTTCTCTAGTAATTTGGTGGATTTGGTTTTGAATTGTATCAGCACAACCTCTTTTTCTATTGTGATAAATGGAGCAGTTTCAGGAATGATCAAGCCTTAAAGAGGGCTAAGGCAGGGGTGCCCACTCTCCCCTTATCTGTTCATTATATGCGCAGAGGTGTTTTCAAATTTGCTTGCTCAGGCGGAGCAGCAAAAGCTTATCTAGGGGCTTCGTTTTGGAAAAGAGGTCTCAGTCTCCCACTTGTTATTTGCCGATGATAGCTTAGTTTTTGTCAGAGCAGCGGTAGAGGATTGCTCTCATCTCAAGGTTGTTTTTGAGTGCTACAGTAGAGCTTTGGGGCAGATTTTTAACTACCAAAAATCATCAATGTTCTTTAGCCAAAACACAGAGGAGGATCGGGCTACTGCTATAAAGGACATTTTTCAGCTGCAGGTGGTTTCTCGCCATGAAAAATATATAGGCTTGTTGTCCATGGTAAGAAGGAAGTCCAAAAGTTTTTTCAATGATGTAAAGCTCAGAGTGTTAAATAAAATTCAGGGCTGGCAGCACAAGTTTTTCTTGAGTGGAGGCAAAGAGGTGCTCATTAAGGCTGTTGCACAAGCAGTCCCAACATTCGCTATGAGTGTGTTCAAAATTCTTTTGGGACTGTGTGATGAGATCCAAAAGGAAGTGGCTAAGTTCTGGTGGGGAACAGATGGAAAAAAGAAGGGCATTCACTGGAGGAGTTGGGAGAAGCTGAGCAAAGCAAAGATAAGGGGAGGCATGGGGTTCTGAGACCTATCAAGTTTCAACCAAGCTCTTGTGGCTAAGCAAGGGTGGAGAATCATCCATAATCCAAACTCCCTGGTGTCTAGAGTCATGAAAGATAGATACTTCAAGCATGTGGACTTCACGGAGGCAGGGCTGGGGTCAAAGCCTTCGTTTATTTGGAGGAGTATCCTGTGGGGGAGGCAAGTGATTCAAAATGGAGCTAGATGGAGAGTTGGGAATGGCCAAAAAGTTAAGGTGTATTCAAGCAATTGGCTGCCCAGACCTTCAACTTTCAGGCCTGTATCAGCTCCAGCAATAAGGGTAGAATCTACAGTGGCAGGGTTAATTGATGGTCAGCAAAAATGGAGGGAGAGGCTGATCCACGACTCTTTCGCAAGGGAGGATGCGGAAGCCATTCTAAAAATTCCCCTCCCTAAAAGACCAAAAGAGGACCAGCTCATTTGGCATTATGACAGAAGAGGGAAGTATTCTGTGAAAAGTGGTTACCAAGTGGCGATGAGACTAAAATTTCCAGATCAACCTTGCTGCTCATCTCAGAATTCAGACCTTTGGGGTGCCCTGTGGAAGCTGGTCGTGCCTGAAAAGATAAAGATTTTCTTATGGCGAGCTATCAATAACATACTCCCTGCATCGGAAAATCTTTGGAAGATGAGAGTAGTGCAGGAGCCAATATGCCAAATTTACAGCAGCAATGTGGAAACTATATCTCATGCTCTGCTGGGTTGTAAAATGGCTAAGAAAATCTGGAGAAGCTCTCAATTCCCAGAGATGCTGGTAGAGAGTAAATCTCATGATATAAGTGAGATGTTACAAGGTCTGACAAAAAAGCAGCATATCAGCAAGATGGAGACTGTTGCAGCACTTTTATGGGTAATCTGGACTGCAAGAAACAAGTGGTTGTTTGAGGGGAGAAAAGATGACCCAATAAGTCTGATGGCAAGGGCTGAGTCAATAGTGGAAGCTTTCAGAAACTCCAGAAAACCTCTCGAAAACTTCCAAGCAAGAAAATAGGATGATAAGGCAAACCAATGGTGTCCTCCCCCAGAAGGCTGGCTGAAAGTTAATGTTGATGCAGCAGTGGATGAAAAAAGACAGGTAGCTGGTTTGGGGGCAGCGGTTAGAGACTAGAAGAGCAACTGCATAGCGGCTGCTATAAAGCCAAGTAGATTTTTTGGAAATGTATCAATGGCAGAAGCAGCAGCCATGGACTGGGGAATGCAGGTTGCTGCTAGAGCTGGAGGAAAATCTATACTGATAGAATCGGATTCCCATGAATTAGTTGAGCTTGTAAATAACAGAATTAGCAGCATGTCAGAAATTGTTTGGGTGATCTTTGAAATTCTGGAAAAAAAGAATGATTTCCAAAATTTTAAAGCTCAGCACATTCCTAGATTATGTAATGGCATAGCTCACTCCTTAGCTAAGTTGGCTTTGCAAAAGAAGGAATCTGTAATGTGGCTGGATGAATTTCTAGCAGATATCTTGTACCTGATTTCATGTTAATCAATGGATAGGTTTACTTCCTTTAAAAAAAAAAAAAAAAAAAACTGACATTCTGCCTTTGCAAATCTAGGAGTTAAATGAATCATTTTATTTAATATAATTAAATAAAATTTTAGTTCATCATGTATACCACCAAAATAAATATGTAAGTTTAAAAAAAAGTTATATTAGATATATATATCACAAAGCGTTCACACAAATAATTTGTAAACGGAAGAATGACAATTTTAGTTCTTTTTTAGAAATTATTTTTACCATTTTAATAGCATTAAAAAGCTATTAAATACTAAAATGGTAAAAATAACTGTGAAGAGGGACTAACTATGACATTCTGCCTTTGCAAATCTAGGAGTTAAGCTCCTTTTTTTCTTAATTAAAATCTAGGAGTAGAGCTCTAAGTTGGGTAATCTAGCTGTTGGAATAGCAACTAGCGGAGTTGCTTTCTCCAGAACAATTCCAAATTTTTCTAAGGTATCTGGCTTGGTTCCATCTGGCAATTTCCAGTTGAACATATGCACAAATGTAGCCAACACATACATTAACATCCTCTCGGCTAGCGGAAGTCCAGCACAAATTCTCTTACCCGAGCCAAATGGAAGAAAGTGAAAGTAATTTAGTTTAGTATCTTCACTTAAGAATCTATTAGGTCGAAATTCTGAGGGATTGTCCCAGAATTTGGGGTCTCTGTGCATAGCCCAAACATTCAGAAAGACCTTAGCGTTTTTGGGTATTCATAACCACCCACATTGCAATCTTGAGTCGTCCAACGGGGTATTAATAATGGAGCTGGTGGGTGCAATCTTAATGCCTCCTTAACAATTGCTTGCAGATATTGCAATTTTTGAATGTGGAATTCTTCAACAGTGTTGTTAATACCCACAACTTCTGCTAATTCTTCTTGGAGTTTTGTGATTACATCTTGATGGAGCATCAATTCAGACATCGTCCACTCCACCACAGATGATGTTGTGTTGGTACCACCAATCACCATGTCCAATTGGGCTGGCAAATTATTATCATCACTCAACAAAATCAAAGCCCTATTAAACAGTCCCCAAGTATACTTAGCAGTTCCTTTTAATTTTCCACTGGGTTTTTAAAATAAAATGTTATGGAGGGATTTTTTAAGTAATAGTTAGAATCTAAAATTTATGAGTTATGACTAAGGGAGAATAACACTTGGGTACTTAATGATTCTCACATTTATCATATAGGTCTTCATTTCTTTTTTCAAGCTACCCATTACATTCCTAACATTTTTCTTTGTTTAAAGCATAATATGATTGGTAATCAAATTCTCTTCTCACCCATGCGAATAGGGTTTGAACCCCAAATGGCCAAATCTAAAAAAATTAAAATAGAATTTTTTATCAATAAACCTAATTGACACTCTAATTACATCAAATTGTAAGAGTAGAAATATAATTTTAGGCTTCTCTTACTATTATATCCTTGTTGCTAGTCTATATATGACGTATTTGTCAAAATTTAAGAAATTTTTTATATGTAAAAATACCACATTCATCATTCACATATAAAGTTTGAATATAAAAATTACATTCATCATTCAGGAATGTAATGACTAATTGAAATAAAATTAGGGACCAATATAGTTTAAAGTGAGAAAAATTAAGACCTAAATGTCATTCAACCAAAGATAAAATTTTGACAGACTAAAGTACCTTAAAAAAAAAATTGAAACCCAAAGATATGTAAACACACATCGACAAAACTCAAATTCTTGTTTCTTATGTACCGTAAAACCTTCTAATCTTTTCTTTTCTTTTCTTTTTTTTAAAAAAAAAGAACTCTTCAGGAATTTTTTTGGAAAAAAAAATGTTGCAATAGGAAAGAAATATTACCATAAAAATGGCATTAATTTGTGAAAGAGAAATCGATCTTCCAGTGTTTGGCTCTTTATACTCCAAAAAGAAACTGCAGAAAGTCGCTCCTGGTGGCATTGTTTGCTCCAACTAGATTAGTATCATCATTTTTCATACGTTGTCGTTGATCAATTACAAAATCAAAGATTCGTTCGATCGATTGTAATACGTTCTTCAAATCTCTTTCAACTCCTTGTAAATCGAACCTGACTAACATAGGAAAGAAATCCGAAACATTAGGTCTTGCCAGTAATTGAAGGGCTTGTGACACTTCTACCCGAAACTCGGCGGCGAGACTTGTCCCCTTGTCACCTTGAGTCGTGCCACCCCATAACATGCTAGAAACCATGTTGATCATCGTTACATATGCAATATCTCCAATATCGATGGCCTTGCTATCCTTGTTATATATCTCTCGAATAATCTTCCGCATCTTATCTCTCCGGAAAGCATAAACTGCATCAAGATTTGCTTTACTTAACACCTCGTGTACGAATAGTTTGCGTCGGATCTGCCACTTAGACCCATATGATGCGAACACAATGTCACTTGCTCCATAAGTTAAAGCAGAAGCTGTGATAGTTGGATTGCGGTTGGCAAATTTTCTGTCATGGTCACGTACCACCTCTTTTACTAGCGTTGGAGAGCTGATAATGATGTACAATTTACTTCGAATCCAAAGCTTATAGATTGGACCATAAACAATGGCCAAATCCATGAAAATGCGATGAAGGTTTCGCCCGAGGAATGGGAGGTAGCCGACGAGGGGCAGGCCACGGGGCCCTGGTGGCAACTGAGAGTTTCCTTTGCCCACCTTCATGAAGAATGGCCACAAGAAACAAATTACGACAACTGTACTGAATAGAATAACGATATTTGTCTGTGAGATTTTATGATCAACTATTTCAGTGATATTAGACAACCATGACGCTTGCCCACCGCTTGTGCTTGATGAGCATAATTTATATACATATTTTACCCTTAATAATATAATTGCTAGTTATATTTATTTGTTATTTTTAATTAATTGAATTGTTTTATTGAATAGGGAATTAATTGGAGATTGTTGATAAAAAGGGCATGAAAACACTTCAAATTGAGAAGGAATAAAGATTAAATTGGAAGACAAAAATGCAACCAAGAATTAATGGAAGTCAAGAAGACCAAAATTGGAAGTCAATCTCTTCAAAGGATGAACGGTGGGCATGCATTTGGAAAGCAAAGATTTGGCAATTTGGAATGCATGTGCTGGGCATTAAAAGAAGAAATCATTAATTGGCCTTTTGCTTTTGTGGTCAAACGTGTGCTTTGCTTTCAAAGTTTAGTAAGGAAATAATTTTAAAAGGCCTTGGTGAGTGGGCTTTATAAGTCGATGGAGAAGAATTAATGCAATTAGAATCCAATAAGGATTAAGCAAGTCAGTAACATTATATAAACGCAAGAGGGCCACGGGAGGAGAGAGAACTGGAGACGCAAGGATTCAAGACAGAGAAGAAAATCTGCAGCAATTCGGCTTCCCCATGGCTGAATTTATTTATTTTGTTGCTCCCAATTCAAGTATGTCTAACTAATTTTCTTATACTGAGGTTAAGGATGAAACCCTATTCAATAAAATAATTATCTTTTTATTTAATTAATTCCCTATATATGTTCTTTGATGATTATGGTTTTTATTTCACATGATTAATTGGATGTTAATAAAATCTTTTCATCAATTCTGTCATGCATTATTGATTGTTAGGATTAATATTCGATTAATTCTATGCTTGGATCTATAAAGTTTATACATGATTATCTTTGATTTTATGTCTTTCATTAAATTGTTTACATGGAGTGCTTAGGAAACTTTGACTCTTTGTTATTCAATATGTTTACATGAGATTCTTAGATGTCATATTATTAAGCAAAAAAAAGAACCTACATTAGATTTAATTACTTGGGCTTAATTGTTATATTCATGAGATGACATAGATTGATTTCGAGTTGTCACTCTAAAATTGGGGATTAATTAATAATTAGATAATTACTAGTTGAATAGTGGTGGATTTTGAAACATTGGTAATTCTTATCTTATTGAATTCTCCTTTATTTTAATTGCTTCTTTAGTTTAATTGGTTTAATTTTCTTAAAAACTCAATTTGCTCAACTAGGTTAGAATTAATATTAATTTTAGATTTAAATTAGACTTTTCAATTTATAACAATCCCTGTGGGATCGACCTCGTTATCACTATTCTATCTCTAGATTCGTGCACTTGCGAGTACATTAAAATTTTCAGTGCTCATCACGTTGGTATCTGCCCTCGAATAGAAAGGAAATTGAAAGAATAGAAGACACTGGGACTATGTATGAGTTGGGTTCTGTAAATTGTTGTTTTTTCTTCCGATGATTGGATCATCGTGAAATCATAAATGCTACTAACTAGCTAGTGTACCGTCGTCGTGGATCTGGCATAGTTGTTAAGAAAATTGATTAATTATATTGCATCCATGAAGCATGAAGTGCACTCTACGTTTATCCATGAAGCATGAAGAACGCTCACCTGACGTTCGGAATCTTTCTTCTTTTTTTGTTCACATTTTGCCATTTGTGAATTGGAAAAGAGTCAAAGTAGAGTTCTCATAATTATTCCCTTTAGTTAACTAAGGTGTCTAAGATTTTGTTGTCATCTATTATTATTATTATTTTTTAAAAGAAAGCAAAATTTTATAAAGTTTAAAGAGTAGGATTTGATTTAATAGCGCTGCAATTTACCTCGACTTTAACTTCAATTAGCGCTGCTATTTACCTCGACTTTAACTTCAAATCGCGCCCCGAATATTGCCAAAAACATTGCGTTTTGCTTTGAATAAGTTTTCCTTTTAATTGCAGCCGTGCAGCACATGTGTGAGCATTCCCTATTAAACCGAACGATGTCACTCTGCTTCAATTCATTGCAGCTGTGCAGCACGTGTGAGCATTCCCTTTGTCCTTCCATTTGCTTTCGTTTCAACTACAACACTCCGCTCAGAACTTCCAATATACTATGGGCTTTACATTGTTTGCCAGAACACTAAGTCTGAAAGCTTATTGAAACTCAATCAAACAATGGATCTAGGTCACATTTCAATAAAAAGAATAAAGAGGCTAAACATTTCCCATAACAAATCAACGATTCTTCCAGGGCACTGGAAATTTTCTAGTGACACAAATTTGTTTCCTATGGCTTCACTTACAATGAGAAAAAGAAAAGAGAGAGATATCCGCATACAAAGGAGACTATGCTTTACACCAGAGGAGAAAGCAGAAAAAGAAAAAAAAAATCAACCCTAAAGCCTTAGACCACTATCAAGACCAGCACGGTTACCTACTCTTCAATGGTCACTGCATCCTCAGCTGCCAAGGGAAAGAAAACAGAGAATCTCCACTTCAGTGAAACAGATAAAACATAGTTCGTTTTCAATTCGGGGCGGTGGTCCGTTTCTGTTTCTCTAGTTCCTCAAAAGAAAAGAAAGGAAAAATGTGTTCGTTTTTTTTTTTTTTTGATATTAATCACGAGGTGTCTTGGGGAGGGCCCCAACTGTGGGAAGCACCTTTAAGCCTGTACCACAATTCAGATTAGAAGTCCCCGCTTGAACTGGGAGGCACAGGTTCTCCCAACAAAGACGACTTCCCTGCGACTCGAACTGGGGAGCAAACCCAATCAAACTACTTAAGGGGACTCCATTGCCAGTGAAGCCAACACTTTGTTGGTAAAAAAAAAAAAAAAGTGTTCGTTTTTAATTCGAGGCGATGGTCCGTTTCTGTTTTTCTAGTTCGTTAAAAAAAAATATGTTAAACGCACCGTTTTCAATTTAATCAAAACGGTGCATTTTAAATTCGGGGCGGGATTCGAGGTTAAAGTTGGGTAAATAGCTTTTTCTTTGATTTAATTTAAAAAGAAAAGAGTAGGGATAAGATAAGATTTTGTCCATATGATGAGATAAAGGACGGTCGGTGAGGAGGTGGCAGCACAATTTCCATTTAACAGTCCCTAGCAAAATGAAAACCGCTCAATGAGGCATATGACTCATTTGTAACAGTAAAATGATGGAACCACACGAGGAATCAGCGGGCATAGTGGCCCACCTTTTAATTGTTATGTCCACAAAATATACATATCTTGCTATACTATAGCCTGAGTCATTGATTTAGAAAATAACTTGCAGACACCAATGGACTTTTAGTCTAGTGAGAAAATTTTTATACTTATAATATTGAGTATAAGTGTTTGAGTTTTTATAAAAGTATTTATGAGGGTTATTTATAATCCTCCCTCAATTATCAAATAATTGAGTGGAACCAGTCTATCCCTCACGAAATATGAGTGAAGTAGATAACTCTTGAATATTTGAGAGGGTTTAAAAAATTTAGATAGCGCTTCAGAGGAGTACATGCCACGAAAAAGGTCTCAATTGTAGAATCTGTTTGCAAATATTAATTGTAATACCTGATGTAATATCAGTAACAGTCCTATATAACAGTATTAAAAAAAAAACTTGCAGACCAAAATTTCAAAAAAAAAAAAAGAAAAAGGTTGCATTGCTCCTCTTTAATTATTTTTTTTTTTTTATATTCAAGTCCTTGAACCAATTACACGCTAAACAAGTTAATAATATTTTAGTCCAATTAAATTTCTAGTGCCAATTATATTCGTATTTTTTAATTGTTCTCTAAAAATTATGTCAATTATGTAATAGATATTTTTTTAAGAAAAAATGTGTATTACCGATTGCAAATTAATTGCTCAACATAAAAATAAAGAGGTAAAAAGGGTGAACGAAATGTCAAAACTAATGTATCAAGGTAAATCCACGAGTATTACTTGAACGTGTACATGCGCGCACACACACACATATATGTATAACATGCTCAACCTAAAAATAAAGAGGTAAGAAGGGTGAACGAAACGTCCAAAAGTAGAGTATCAAGGCAAATCCACTAGTATTACTTAAACGTGCACACGCGCACGTGCTTACACACACATATGTATAACATGACTCTTGTATATGTATTTGCTGTTAAGGCAAGCCACCACATCAATGAAATCAATTCAAAGATCCAGTCTTGTATCCCTTAAACAAAAAGCTCAGTAACGCAAGTCTTCATTACGGACGGACGGGCAAGCGCATCCTGTGACCTACTGGTAGAGCTCTGAATTGTGTAGTCTTGGTGTTGGAATGGCAACCAAAGGCTCCTTTTTCTTAATTACTATCCCAAACTTTTCAGATAAGTCTAACTTTGTGCCCGTTGGCAATTTCCACTCAAATGAGTGCAACAATGAAGCCAAAACAAACATCAGCATCCTCTCAGCCAGAGCAATCCCAGCACACATCCTTCTGCCAGAACCAAATGGCAGGTACTGAAAATTGTTACCTGAATAATCAAATCCACGAGCATCGTTCAGAAACCTCTCCGGTTGAAATTCCAAGGGATTATCCCAAAATTGAGGATCCCTATGGATAGCCCATACATTCAGCAGTAGCTTTGTGCCTTTGGGTATGTTATAGCCACCAATAGTGCTAGACTGGATTGAACTACGGGGTACTAATAGGGGCAGGGCAGGGTGCAGACGCAATGTTTCTTTCACAACAGCATCTAAATACTTTAATTTAGCCAAATGAAATTCTTCAACAAAGGTTTCCATACCCACTACTTCAGCTAATTCTTTCATAACCTTCTTCATTACTTCCGGATGTTGCATCAACTCTGCCATTGTCCATTCCACCATAGTAGTTGTGGTGTCGGTTCCACCCGTAATTATGTCCTGCTTAAAAATAACAAATGTGATTGTAATTAATTTGGTTCCAATGACTGTAAAACAAAATTTTAAATTCAATCATGTAAATCCGAAAAAATAAAATAAACTTTGGGCAAGCAAGGTGATTAGTTTGAAGTACTCTGGAAGCTCAATAAAGAAATTAAACTACCTGGATCAAGGCCTTGATTTGGATAATGCTTATTGATGAAGCGCTATCTTCGTTCTCTTGAAGCTCCAAGAGAAATTGCAAGAAGTCCTTCTTTCCTTCAGTGTCCCCCGCTGCTCCTTTAACTGAGACCTTTTTCCTGTACTGTTCAATAGCACAATTTACAATATTATCAAACCAATGGAAAATCTTCATGGTTCTCCTTTCTATTCTTTGTATATCAAACCGTGAAAGCACCGGAAAGAAGTCCGAAATGTTTGGTGTCGCAACCAACACCATGAGTTCTGCAAGCTTATTTTTCAGCTCGGCCCCGACATTAGTCCCCTTTTCTCCTAATTCAAGCACGCCACCCCATAGCATGTTCTGAATTACATTGATCAAAGTTGAAATTGACAATTCACCGATGTCTATGGGCTTGCCAATGTTGTTATTGTACACGTCTCTAATAGTATTCTTAAACTCTTGTTTTCTGAGACTGTAGCAATCGTCCAGGCTTGCATTACTCATCATCTTGCCCACAAATATTTTGCGCAGCTTTCTCCAATTAGGACCATAGTCGGCGCCTGCAATATCATTTCCACCGTATGTTGAGACCAGTGAGGCGATTGGTGCATCTCGGTTAGCAAATATCATATCTTTGTCACGAACCACTTCTTTAGCTAGTGATGGTGAGCTCACAACTACGAATAATTTGTTTCCTAGCCAGAGCTTGTAGACAGGACCATAGACTCCAGCCAATTCTGTAAATGACTTGTGGAGGTCGTTGCCGAGAAATGGAAGGTATCCTATTAATGGCAAGCCGCGGGGACCTGGTGGCTGTGGAGTACATGCTTTGCTTGATCTTTTTGTTTTCCACCAGAAGAATATCACAGCTAACATGCCAACTAAAGCAGATATAATAGCAGTAAAATTCAGGTCTTTCTCATAGCAGGGATGGTACCCCAAGAAGGCCATGAATTTAATTTTACTGTTGCAGTCGAGAAATACTCGTTGGTAGCCTTCAAAAGAAACTTTGCATTTTTCTGAAATTAAAATTGAACTCTAATGAGAGAAAATCTGGGTTTGATGATGCTGATTAACCATATATCTCGTGATCGCTGCTTTGAGAGATATTAACCATATATCTCATGATCGCTGCTTTGAGAGATAATCCATAATAGTAATTTATTTGGCAGTTGATCATAATAGTAATTTATTTGGCAGTTGATCTTTCTCTTTCTCTGATTGTCAATTACCCCAAATGTAAAATATTCCTTTTGCTGTCACTGAAGGTATGGTTCTCGAGATATTCACAAAAACACCGTAAAACCTCTATCTAATCGAATTGTTGGGAGTGGAGAAATTTATTCTTATAAAGAAGTTATAACTCAATAGAAATATAGTACAAAATTATTGTCTTTACTTAATTATTTTTAATGCAAGTGATATAGAGATAAATCATATCATGTATTAATAAATTAATAAGTGAGTCAAATTCAATGTATAGACATTAATAAATTAATTAGTAAGTGAGTCAAAATTAATGGATAGATATTAATAAAAAAAATACAGTTTCAAAAAACTAATACAAAAAGTTTCATGCCAATAAGCTACAAACATACCTGAGAGTTTATAAATATTTTAACTTCAATAAGAATATGTCTATGCTGACCAATTAATAATACCCACAAGTTAAAAAATGTGGTTGCAACTTCAAAGAACAAATCATTGTTACAAACAACTTTAGAAAAATATTTTATTCAATCTTAATTATTTAATATAACATGACATATATTTTTGAAATATTATTACTATATGGAGGTAAGTTTATTAAAACGGGACCTATAAAAAATATAACTTATTACAATATAAAATTCATGTATAGTTATAATTGATCCCAAATTAGAACCACAATTTTCTATTACTATGAAAAAGTCAGTCTTATATAAAGTATTCATATTTGGCGCTTCTATTGTATTGCATTATCATTTATCATGGTCGGCCACAACAAAACACCAACATCGAGGGCAAACAAAACAAAATAAAACAAAACATTTTGTCGAACGTAAAGTCACGCCTTTGTTGGATCTAAGGTTTTTTTAACACGGGCAAAATGTAGGTAGGTGTCACACTCATTCTCCACTTGAGATTTTATATAACCCAAAGGTCAAACAACTCCAAAATACAAGCGTCATTGGAAATTAGATACAAAAAAACTCTTTTCAATCTTAAGATTTAATGTATAGTTTATTTCTTTATTTTTTTAAAAAATAATAACGTAGAACATCATTCCATTAATTATCTAATATTTGTATAACGTATTGAGGGTGAAATAATATTTTCAGTTAGAGAAATACAAACATTTAAAAGAAAAAGAAAAAAAGAAACCACTCAAACTCAATTAAATAAAATGTTCTAGGGTAGTTGAAGTAACACGATCCGCTAATGGTCTCATTATCAGACAAAAAAAGAACAATAATAATAATAATACCACGGGCATGATTTGTAATATATATATATATATATATAGCCATCGTTAATGTATCACATCCAATATGATTTTACAGCATGGGGCTTCAACCCACAATATGATAAATACTAAATAACATTGATCATCTCCAAATTCAGTACCCCCCTTAAATAGTTATTAACTTGAACCAATTCATTTTATGCAGCAATTTTATCAATGAGTGGTCACTTTAAAGCATAAAAGAATTAATGGCACATCAACCCCATTGATCCTCAAAACATTACACAAAATGAAAGTGCTCACCGCGTAGAACTGTAGCGTACTTGGCTACTCATATAGTGCTGGATCAGATAACCTTGGTGTTGGGATTGCCGCTAGAGGATTCTTTAGCTTCAAAACAATCCCAAACTTTTCCGTAAGATCCACTTTCTGACCCTCGGGCAATTTCCAATCGAAAGAATGCAGAAGTGTGGCAACTGAATACAAGAACATTCTCTCAGCCATTGCTATGCCAGCACATATTCTTCTTCCGGACCCAAATGGAAAATAGTTGAAATCACTTCCGCTGTAGTCCCATTTAGAATTCAAGAACCTCTCCGGATTAAATTCCAAAGGATTCTTCCAAATTGAAGGGTCCCTGTGTATTGCCCACACGTTAACGAAGACTCGAGCACCCTTTGGAACAGTGTAGCCTCCAACAGTGGAGGTTTCAGTAGGGCAATGGGGCACTAATAGCGGCAGGGCTGGGTGCAAGCGCAGTGTTTCTTTCATTACAGCAAATAGATATGGCAGTTTGTAAATGTGGGACTCTTCTACTATGTTGTCTCTGCCAACAACTTCGTCCAATTCTTGCTGGGCTCTTTTGATTACCTCTGGTTTGTTCATCATTTCAGCCATGGCGAATTCAGTTGAGTTGGAGGTTGTATCTGACCCACCAACCACCATATCCTGTCCACATATAAATAGTGCACTCTGTTATGCCAATGTTTCCTACAAAACTATTCACTTCACAATATGCTTTTTTTCTTTTTTTTTCAAATGAAAAGCTTAAAATTCTTCGGGTACAGAAAAAAGAAAGAAAAAGAAAACAAGGGAAGAAACCTTCACATTCCATCGGATCTATTCATTGAAAAGAATTAATTCATTTTTTATGCACCTACAGATGCTATATTGAATTTGAATCTGATTTCGATCAATCTGAGTGACCATCAAGAGATTGATGGCTGAAGTGGTGCACTAACAATCTAAGTGATTACGTTGGACAGTGGGACTATCTTTAAAAAAATATTAAAAAAATCATATTATTTAATTTATAAATTTTACTGTAAGACCCACCAAACCTGATAAATGATAAATCTTTAGTCCACGTAAGTTTTTCTCGCGATTAGCCCATAAAATCATAGCACTTTTATTTTTTTCATATAATTAATTAAGATTTATCAATTTCAAAATGCACGAGTATACGTCACAATTTAAAGGCACAAATAATGTGATACACATACTACACATATTTCATCAAAATCTTTCATAACGGGACAAAAAACTTACGTGGGATGGTCGCATTGGAACCATATCCCATAAACTTCTTCCACAGGAACTTAATTTTATATTTCAGGAAAAATTTGTACAATAATTGACTCTTGGACCATAATAATAGGCAGCAGTTCATGTGGGCCATGAAAAACAAGTATCGCGATATGTGTGTATATTCACATAATTGAAAAACTGGAAAAATAATTAAGTACTGTAACAATTATCAACTAATTAATTAATGAATCATTTTCAAATGAAAAATCAACTTAAACCGTCTATTTAATGAGTTTTAAGCAGGCTTCAGCTCCTTAATTAGGATTGGACAAAGTAATTTAATTAATGGTTTTTAATTCTTGAACCTAGCCAACGGCCAAAAGTGTGTGTAAATGGAGAGAATTAATTAATTAATTACTTACCATAAGCAGAGCTTTGACATGAATCATGGTCAAAGGTGTCTTGGAATCAGCTTCATCCTTCAATTGTAACAGAAATTGCAGAAAATCTTTACTCTCTTTCCCACATTCTCTATCCATCTTCAGACGTTGATCAATCATCAGGTCAAACATCTTATCAAACTTGTTTTTCAACGCACGCGACTTCTTCACCAAACCTTGCAAGTCGAACCGGGCCAACCCGGGAAAGAAATCCGATACATTGGGCGTACCCAACAGCTCCGTCATTTCCGACACCACTTGCCTAAACTCCGCACCAATGCTGGCCCTGTCATCGCCTTGCACTGCGCCTCCCCACAACATGTTCGTTATCACATTCAATATCGTTAAAAACAGTTGCTCACCGACGCCAACGGTTGACCCGGCCCGAGTGTAAATATAACCTACAGTCTCACGGAGCTGACGGCGACGGAGCGCGTAGACGGAGTCTAACGTGGTATTACTGAGCATCTTGAGCACACAGACTTTTCTCAACATCCTCCACTCGGGGCCATATGGGGTCCATACGATGTCGCGTCCGCCGTATGTTATCTGACGGCCGACGATGGGGACGTCACGGTTGGCGAAGGTGACGTCGTGGTCTTTGAGGACTTGGCGGGCGGATGAAGGGGAGGTGACGACGATGGCGAGTTTTTGGCCGAGTTGAAGTTTGAGGACGGGGCCGTAGGTGCGGGCTAAGGTGGCGAAGAAAGTGTGGAGATCCGGGTCGAGAAACGGGAGATTGCCGACGATAGGGAGGCCGCGTGGGCCCGGTGGAGATGGGCATTTTTGTCTCTTCGACCTTGTAAACATCCATGCGTACCAGAAGATTGCGAAGATGGCTGAGATAATTAGAAGCGTGAGGGTGACCCCATCTTCATTAAAGAAAGTGTTTCGAAGATTTTTATATAAAAAAGTTGAGGAGGAGGAGGAGGAGTATTTGAGTGTCATGTCGGCTAATTCCTGATGCCTGACAGGATAATAACAATAGATTGGATCGGAAGGTGGAGAGTTGAAGGCTAGTGAAGAGTGAAGAACGAGCAAAATTTTCAGGTGATGGGGATATTATATTATATTTTTACCTTTCTATATCTATCATCTACGAGAGTGTGGTGGAGATCACGATGATAAATAATACAAGATAATGAAGACAACAAGTGCATATTTTCAGAGCCACGAAAGTTTGGCATTGGTATCTTCTCCTGTCTTGTGATTCCCGTCAGTTTCGGCTCTCCTGAATTGTGGTGAACTTTTGGCCTGATTTGGGACCGCCAGCGGCCAGACTGCCTTAATGATTCCTTCAAATCTTCAATGCAACCAGTAAATATTATATAAATAAACTTCGAGGAAAAATATTTATATTTCGTTTAATTTTGGTTCTCAGGAAAAATAATTATAAATAAACTAATTCTATTTTTAGTTTTTAAGATTTTTACTTTGATTAAAAATAAATTGACTAATGTAGCAAGTGCTATTAATATAATTGATGGTTAATAAATAAAAAATAATTAAATCTTAATTATTTATTAATATTAAAATATAAGTGACATAAAATTTATAAAAAATTAAAAATACTCAAACCAATAAAGCATCTCAATCTAACGTAAAGTCGGCGAGGGGGAATACTAAATACTACTTATTGGACAGTCAACTTAGGCCGGCGCGCGGAGGCAAACTAATACAGATTTACAAATGCAAGTGGGTGGGTCCATGTCCTACTGTAACATTCCTGACACATGTTACTTCAAAACTTTCAACTCACTTGAATTAAAGTAAGACTTGACCTTTGTATTTAATTACCAATTTGCCATTCGCGCTCCACTCCTCGATGGTCCAAATATCTGCAATCCAACCCAAAAATTCATTTTTCAATCATATCTCTTTGGGCTTTTCTGCTTGCACACTACTACCAGTTAAAAATACAATTGCAATTTGCAGAGGCCTTAAAGGCAAATTAAAGTGCATGCGTATTCTATCTTGTTTAAAATCATTAGAATCTTCTATGCTTAAAAAAAAAAAAAAAATTACTTCTGATGGCTGGTGCTCTCATAAATTTTTACAGAAACCACTTACGTTTCCCTTGTCGATATGTCGTGTTTGTTTGGTTTTAGTAATTTTTAACGGCTACTATTTCGAGTTGCATTGTGCTTCTTTTCTGCATTGATCTTTTTTTTTTCCTTCTTTTCTGAAATGATTCCTTACTTTAATTTATAAGCCTAATATTGCTTTTTGAAAAATAATTGTTTGAATTTTTATCATCCTGGTAGCCAATAGCCACGAAAATAAGGGGGAAAAAAAGCCATGAAAATAGGAGAAAAGCTTTCGTCCTGATAGATCAATCCCCCACAACCTTGTCTGATTCGTAATTTGATCAATCAATCCTGTCATTGCTGAATCCATTGACTAGGAATGTAAATGGGGCGGATTC
This sequence comes from Citrus x clementina, assembly GCF_000493195.1. Classification (NCBI taxonomy): domain Eukaryota; kingdom Viridiplantae; phylum Streptophyta; class Magnoliopsida; order Sapindales; family Rutaceae; genus Citrus; species Citrus x clementina. The sequence goes on along the minus strand of NW_006262339.1, from coordinate 6,157,488 downwards.
TTATGGATAATGGTATTTTCAAATTCGTATCCGCTGCTTTTTTTTTTTTTTTAATATTCGTTCCTATTAAGTTTTTAATAATACTAAATTCGTTAAATAGATTAGCATTCTCCCCTTACCTCATCATTTATTGAAAAAATAACTTAATTACTGATTAGTAGTTAATAAATAAAAAATATAAAGAAATCTAATATTATTCATACACTATTATTAAATGATATACGACAGAGGATCTTTAAAAATTTAGTAGAATTCAAATCAAAAGAATATCATATTCCTTCGTTAATCACCCATTATAGTATGGGTATTTAACGAATTTTTCGGGTAATATTGGCCACTCGTTTCTTCAAAATTTATTATATATATTTAACATCATTTATAATGTAAATATAACACCAACTCAACCAAATAAATTTGAATATTTTACATTATTTAAATCACATGCATAAGAATAGTTAAAAATTAACATTAATCATATCAAAAACTATCTATGTAATGTTGGGCTCGAACTTACACATACCGCATCATGGAAGAATGAAAGAAAATTCTCTTAAAAAAGTCTCTCATAAAATAATTGTGCAGACTATAAGTGTTTATATTTTCAAAAATCGATATTTTTCTTTTTATTGTTTCTTTCTTAAAATTAAGTTTTTTAAAAATTTTAATTAACTTCAATAACTGTTATTTAACAATATATAAATTTATATTACATTACAATATTAAAAGCATGTTAGGTAAATTGGTTTAACTGATTTAATTAAAAATAATTTTTTATATTTAAATCATAATAAATGTAGTACAAATATGAACATAATAATTTTGTTTTTATACCCAAAAGAATCGGATTTGGATATTAAGCAGATAATGAAACATTTTACTAAATTCATGCCCATTAATTGAACGGAGGATAAATTCACAACTGTGCCTCTATCTGCACCCACTAAAACAAAAGAAAAATTTAACTTATTTATTGCAGATATCCATTCGGATCCGATACTCATGAATGAAAATGACGTCTTTACAATCGACTAAGCAGTGTCGCCGGCACAAGATATGGTGGCAAAAATTGGTGTCGCGTCCATGCTCCCTTGGGCCTTGGCCTATGTGGTTATTACTATTCTACGAAAATGTCCATATCTTTCATTACCAAATTGGCTTAAGAAATTAAACACAAGAACCCTAAGTGGAATTTGGAAGGCATTGTAATAACATTCAAACAGCAATCACATGTTATTTCTAGCTACATTTTATCTCATCAAATTAAATACTTTAATATACAATCAAGGATTGAGTATGCTATACCCTTTTTTCAATTTCTTTATCAGTTCAAGGACTACTTCTGCATTCAAGGGGCAAATTGTCTAACCATGAATCATCCAATAGAGGCGCTAAAGATTCCGACTCAGAGGGCCATTCTAAACTAACATCTACTTCATCATAGATGATAGGTTTACTTTTCCCATCTCTACTTCGATAAATGGCCTGTAACCGAAGGTTGCAGTGCACAAAAAGCAAATCATTGAATTTTTCCATTTCTACTTTGTTACGTTTCTTGTTATGTATGCTCTCAAAGGTGCTCCAGTTCCATCTGTACCAATAGGAACTACAAGGCTGACTCAGTATCCGTATAGCAGCTCTCTGCAGTGTAGGAATTTCATAACCATAGCTTGCCCACCAATCACCTACAGATGCATGAGGGCTTATGAGATATAATTGCAATTTTTAAAGTTTACACAAGCCCATAATTTGTTTCCTCAGATGAAATCAAGAAGAAATCATATAGTAGCCTCTACCCAGAAAACAAGGGCCATTTATAGATTCAACTCAACCAATTCAAAATATCAATAGCTATCTTGCACTCATTGGTATTGATAATTAATATGTCTTTTCCGACTAGAGGATCATTATTATCCAGGGGTATGAATTATCAATCCAACAGGTCTAGCACTGGTAAAATAGTAATAAAGATTACAAGCTGGAAATGGATGGCTATGCTATATCCATGTTGCAACTAAGAAGGTAATGTTCCCCATTTCCCTAAGATATATACACTCTAAGCAATACAATAAGTTATTTGAAAATAACTTCAGTTTACACATACCTGGGGCATTCAGTTTCCTTCCCAAGACTGCAAAATCAGTTCCAAGTGCACCTTGAGCGTTTATGTATACTGGATGCTCCTTGGTGATCTCTATTTTATCTTTATCTGCTGTAGCCAATTTTATCATGGCTTCTTGAAATCCATTCCTCATCCTCAAATCAATCTTGAAGTTTGGATTGTAGAAAATTGAAGGGTTTAGAAATGCTGCTGCTGCATGTAATGGTGAATGAAGCTGCATATTCCATCTCCTATCAATTATATCCCAAATGGGCACATATTTCTCTTCAACTCCCTTATAGTATGCCTGAATAGCAAGCTTTGCCCTTTCTATTCCCTCATACATATAGCCCATGGCAGGCATGTCTCCATCAACAATCCTCAAGATTTTAACAAGTGGTTCAGACACACTAACAACTTCATGTGCTGACCTCCAAAATCTGTCCAAATACAACAAGGACTTTATAGCTTGAGCATCAGGGCGTCTACTATAAATGGAGGATAACCACTCTGAATGTGAGAACATGTGTTTTAAATTTTCCTCATGAATCACAATGGACCTCAAGGATAGATAATTAGCCACAAATCTAGTAATTCTTGGCCTGATCAGTTCCCTTCCACCAGTGAACTTTCTCATCATATTAAGTGTCCATGCATGACTGTATAAGTACTTTGTGATGGTCTTTGCCTCCTCCAAGACCATAGCCACCCACTCTTGTTTGCTGATATCCTCCAACATCTTATCAATACAATAAGCAGCACAAGGAGACCAAAACAATGAACTGTACTTGGTCATAAGAAGTCTTCCAGCATAAACATAACATGCAGCACTATCTGTTATTACTTGAATAACATTTTCCACCCCAACATCCAAGACAACTGACTCAAGCAACTCAAACAAGAAAGTAGCATCCTCTTCATGACCTGACACATCAACTGACTTCAAAAACAGTGTCCCTTTTGGGCATGCAACCGAGAATACTACAAGTGATTTGGTCCTCCCATCAGACCAATTATCACATAAGATCGTGCAACCTGTTTCTTTCCACTCCTCTCTATATTTCTTACAACAGTCATCTATGTCAACCTTCACTTTTTCCAAAAGGGTAGATCGCAACTTTTCATAACTTGGGGCAATATAACCTACCCCACACTCTGCAATAGCATTCACCATTTCCTGATAATACATTGACTTAGCAGCACTAAAAGGTATAGAATTATGGAAGAAAAATACAGCAATCTTTTTATCAGTGTCATCCTGCCTTTGCTTCTGAGTGTCATCCACCATAGGCTGTATGCTTGGTGAAGGGTGTCGAAATAACAAAGACGGACAGGAGCTACCATGCTGCCCACTAGACCTATTGTTCTGATGAATGCCACCACTAGCAGAAGAGCTGTTTTGTTGTCCATTAGCTGTTGCCTTCTCCACCTTTGGCCTTTTAGGATTTTTCTGTTTCTTGGGAATGCTCAATATTCTTTGAATATGATCTCGAACATCATCAGGGACTTCAGAACAGGGTACTATATCTTTGTTTTTTATTTGAGCTAAATGAAACTTCATCCTGTAAACCCCTCCACTGAACTCCCGCTGACAATAATTGCACCTGACTTTCTGCCTTGTTGCATCAACAAGCACACAGTGCTCCCAACAGGCATCTCTTCCACGAACCATGATCTCCGTAATAAATAGCAAACTTAGTCAGAATTTTTATCTCAGTGACTGGAGGTACCCATACCATTACATAAAGTCATTCAAACTCTATCATAATCTTCCAACGAACTGCTTATCTATCAGATTTGACATCTTTTTGCAACAAATAAACAAAATTTAAAGTGATCAGAGCCTTGATTTGACTCGCATTGTCAAAATTATAATATTCTCACTAAGCAAAAGTATAGAAGGCAGCTATTTTATGGCAGCCTTGCTTCTTTCTTTTAATAAACCATTCAATTATTGGTAGGCATTTTTGTTCTTCCATAAGCCAGCTAATTCACATGCCAAATTTTGAATTTGCTTAACAAAGTTTTAAATTCATTTTTCTTGTTTGTGGTTGGTTTGTCACAAAGGTACTAGCTAATTATCACTTATCTTTTCCTTTACCATTTGTATCAATATAAGCACTTTATGTTCTAACTTATGAGAGTTTGGAAAAACAAAAAATCATTAGCCAAATTAAGAATATTAACAGCTTAAAGCAACTTTTAAAAAAGAAAATTAAAGATACATACTGAATATTATTATTATTATTATTATTATCATTACACTAACCAAGTGAGCTGAAATAAAAGGTTAGAAAAATAAAAAATGGGTTACCTAGCCGTAGAGAGAAGTACTTCTTGTAAGAAATTGGTGGTGGAGTTAAAACCGAAAAAATCGGAGCGGTCGGAATCTGGGAAATTTTGGACCGGCGATTTGACGGGACGCGATTGCGGAGGAACCGAGGAAATGAATTACCACGGCGATAAATTAAGACAACTCGCCGAAACGCTCGTGCACGTTAACGAGGAGTAGACGTGGAAATCGCGAGACGATTTCACGTGATTAGCGTGTGCTTGAAATTTTCGCTTAATTAGAATAAATTTCCACAATTTGAAAAATAAGGCTAATTTTTAATAACCAACTTTTTGAGAATCGAAACTATATAAATTTAGAACTTCATGACGGTTTACAATGAATTTCACAAAATATAAGATGAAAAATGTATGATGAATTGTAAAAGTGATAATTACTCGCATTCTAGCTAAACCTTAATTTTTAAAAAAAGTATTTTTTTTAAATGGTTAAAAGAAAAATCCCACGAATGTAAATGTACCATTTTTTTTTTTAATTTTATGAAGATGAACGTAGGTGTATTTCAAATAACTTGGATGAAAAAGACACAGTTAAGGGCATTGGCTATATAGATAGATATTAGTGAGTGAATGTAACCGTCTAATTGTAATCAAGATCCAAAATTAGTTGGTTAATGATGTGTAATATTTCACCCCATTGTAACTTATGATTTCTTGTAAACGCCAATAGCGAGTTTGAAGATCATTATAATGTGCGAAATGTGATCATTCTCTTTCAAAATTCTTAACAGATGTTCGTACATTTGTTCTACAAGCTAACTCATCAGCCCCTTAGATGCCTAGTAATTCCCTGCATGGTAAAATAATACCACTGCATCTTCCTCGGAAAATTTTGGCAGCAAAGCTTAAACTCATCACTTAGAATTAAAATAATCACAAATTCATCCCCCCACACGCACACGCAAATATACTAACACAAAAGGTTTCTTTAAATAAAATTTCACTTCTCATTTTAAGAGTGACATAAACTTTCAAAAACTCTTCAGATAAGAATCTTAAAAAAAATCGTCCTTTTCACTTTTCAATCCCTCTTCTATTAATATTATATTACTTTTTATATCATCATTATTGAAGAAAGAGACATATTATAACTACATTATTAAAAAAATGTAGGCTAGTTAAATTTAGTGAGAAAAAAAAATTGATTAAAATAATATAAACTTATTTCTATTTGAAGATTCTTTTAGAAGGGAGTTTATGTATTCACTTATCTGTTCATCACATCAGTAAGTAAATAACCATTTAAAGAGTAAAATTAGATAAATCTTTTGGAAACAAAAAGTAGTGTTGTCAATTAACTTCTGAATACTTGCACAAAATACATACTACTATGGAAGCAGAGTTCCACGATAAGTGAAATGACCAATCCTTCTCCTTCCTATATAACGTCTTCTTCCAAGGATGGAACAATCGATTAGATTACATTGTTCCTCAATAGCATTGAAAATTTGTCGTTATACAACAATGAAAACAAAAAGTAATGCAAATTCTTGCACAAGATATGGGAGCACAAATTGATTTTGCATTACAACACAATACATGAGTTTATACTTTGAATTTAATAGAATTGATGCGCAATGAGGGCACGTATGGAGTCAAAAAGTTAGTTAAAACAAAAGATCTAGGGGTTGAATCAATGTCAGACAGACTTGCGCAAAAATAACTGTTGGGAGATGCAGAGAAGCAAAAGATTTAAAATGAAGCCATCAGAACAACAGCGTACAATGGTGTTCACAGTTTAGTGTTTGGTTTATTTGCACTGCAAAAATTCTATTGTCGTTCAAACTAGCAAAAGGATTGCACTAAATTGTATGACTTGAAAATTTTCATCAATTCTACTTATCTGCCGAACTAACTTGTTGCCTAGCTCTGCGAGAGCAATCTGCGTAGTTTTTCAGCAAAGGGAGACATTTTAGGGGGTCCTTCCCAAATTCCTTATAGCATGACTCACAAGCATCTTTCTCTGCCAAACAGGGCAATGGCTTCTGGTAAGGAAGCTTAAACTCCTGATCACGGAGAGTTTTAGCTCTTTCTGTCACTTCCTGCACCATGTTTTCTTCCTGTTTGTGTATCTTTTCCAAAACCCTTTCACTCTCATGAAGGACAGATCGAATTGCATCCAACTCTGCCGAATGAGCAGAAGGGGATAGTGGCAGAAACACTGGAGGCTGAAGTGGCCATCCTGGAGCTGGAGTTCCCTTCTGTGTTTTAGAATCATCCAATATTTGCTTCTGATTTACCTTGGTTTGGGGCTGCTGGGGCTCTTGTGACTTCCTAGGTTTAGTTTTCTTTGTTTTCTTCTTCACCTTCCCACTGTCTTCAGCTAGTTGACTAACAAGATTGGCACTAATATGAATTGCAAAATCACCCATTATACTGCAACCCCCAGGCAAAATATACCTGAAGAGATCCACATAAGTTATCTTTCTAATCACAAATAAAAATGTAGAATTTCTTCCCACTCTTGATACCAATGATAGACATCAAAACTTTCTTCACATCTCCACCAAGGGTTTAAATGCTAAACTAGGCAATTGATTTAACAGCCAAATGATAGAATTTCATTACAATTTTTAGACATAGTCTAGCCTTCCTTTAATGAATCCATATGCTCAAATAGTGACTTGATATTAATAGCTAGTATTTCCCATTTAATCAAGCACAAAAGACACATCAATAAATGGCAGCCAACAAAAAAATACGTACACAGACAGACAGAAGCTCTTCCTAGAACATTAAATAATATTGGCCGCAGATAATCTTATTGGCCAAAAAATTAGAATGTTCAAACTGTAGAAAACTCCTAAGCATCCAGAACATAGGCATTGTGCCCCAAAAAAAATTGTGGCACCACAATCATTGACTATGTGTATGCAAGAACATTAAATAATATTGGCTGCAGCATCAATTCTAGGTTTGTTAATCTATCATATGATGAAGATTAGATACTGATCGAAAGGTGAATAATTATTCATTTGCATTGCAAACATGTAAAATGAGAAAGCTACTGACGCCCAAAATTCAACCCACTAACAAGATTTTATGTTTCGAGATTACAACCCTAAATATCAACTACAAGTCACAAAGTAGAATGTAATTAAGAAACCCCAGAATCATTTCCATCAAATTAAATGAGACGACGGATAACTCAAAGACTAGGCATGAACTTGAATCAAACCAGTAATAAAATTTCAAAATTCCTATAACAAATCAAATCAACAAACAAATAAAAAGTTACAGCCAAACCCACAAAAAATGAATGATACTCACTTTACTACCGAAGCAGGCAATGCGGCGAAGCAGTATTAGGGTTCGATTATCGTCGGCGATTTCAATTCGTTGTTAGGGCTTGATTTTTGTGTTTTTTTTCCCCTTTCTCTCTTCTCCTGAAAGCGATGCTTGTGTTGAAGTTTGATTAGGATGCACTCACCAGTATTAGGGTGCATGAACGTCTATTATAATACCATAAGCTTTCCTCTTATATCGTCTTATACTATGCCACGTGGTGAAATTTTGTAATTACAAAAATGCAACTATTTTTGGGGTTAGGTGGGATGGCAATTGTGCCCACAAACCTGCCACCAAAACTCACCTGCTGCAGATAATTTTGCGGGTTGCAAGCGGGTTTGGTATTACAAATTAAAACTCATATTTAAATACGAGTGGGTTTGGTATTAACCCAATATCTGATGGACACCTGCATGAATATCCGCTAGACCCGTAATATTTTTTTAAAATATTTTTAATTTAATTTTACTTTAAAAAATTTAAATCTAAAAAATATATAAGGAAAATAATGCAATTATGCAAAGTGCCAAATAATCAAAGTGTTTTTGTATGAACTATTTTTCTTTAACTTAATGCATGAATTATTTCGTTATTATAATTTTTTCGGATTAATATTTGAAAAGTATTATTCTTTGAAAAATATTAATTTTAATTATTATTGTTGGCATCATGTTGGATGGGTGCTAATGATGGTGAATTAAATAAATATCTTCTCTTGGAGCTTGTGTTGAACAATAATATAAAATGTAATTGATATTTTTATATACTAGTTTGTGGTTTTTTTTAATAAATTTGTGTATTTTATACTTAAAATTCAACATTTGTGTTGGATTGATGTTGAAATTTTAATTTTTCATTTACATTGGTTAAATTTAAAATTGAGTATGTTATGTTGAATTTGAGATTATTATTGTAAATTTATGTATCGAACATTTGTGATTTTAAATGTACAAACCTACAAAAAATTCGTTAGATACAATTGCAGGTTTGGTAATTGTCAAAACCCATAAGAGGTGGGTTTTCTTAAAAAAATTAAAATCTACTGCGGGTTGCGGGTGAGTTTGATAATTTAAATTTTGTGCATATTTGGGTTTGGTAATGACAAACTCGCTGCGGGCGGTGCCCATTGCTATCTCTAATTTGGACTTCGTATTCACTATTCAGTCATTAGATTTTATAATTATAGAAATACACCTTTCCAAAATAGTCACTTAGATTTATGGTAAAATATAATTCATTCTAAAATTAATTACTTTTTTATTTATTTTAATATATTTTTAAAAATATTTAAAAATAGGGTTATTTACACTCTAAATTTTACTTTAAAAATATTGTACTTTCTACATGCATTTGCTAAAAAATTTCAAAATTAATTTTTACTCTACACAATCTAACAACAGTCAAAATAGTCCTCCATCTTCATTAAATTTTTTTATTTTCTCTTACATCTATAAACTATTAATCTCTCCTACAAAATTTTAGCATATTTCGTTAGCAATTGATCACCTTTTTTTTAAGCTTATCTTTTCCAATTTTACGATTAATTTCATAGCAGAGTAAAAAGACAGTAGAAAGGTCTACATTTGGCTCCTCATAAGGAAGATTGACAAACGTGTAGGATCAATTTCTATTGGATGCACGCCAATGGGACCCTCCAGTAAGTAGATTGGAATTGATTCCATGTCTTCTTTATATTTGTATCTTGATTTGTTTTGATTCATCTTCAATCTCACTTCAAATTGAATATAAGTTTTTCTTAAAGGAAGTGAAATATTTATTAATGAATAAATAGATTAGATAGTTGAGAAGACTCTCCAATTTTAAATATATACAAAATTTTTATGTTATTAAAATCACACTAATATAAAATACTATTAAGGACAAGTTAACAAAACTTAATAAAATATTTTTTATTTTGATCACTCAACTAACATGAGGGAAGAATATAATTTAGGGAAAATGAGAGAAGAATAAAAGTTTCTAAATGAGCTCAACCGAATTTTTTTTTTTCTAGCTTTGATAAATATTCTTATGCTGTACAGAAAGAAAATAATTATGTAATTTGAATAAGATTTACAGAGGATAATTTTAATATTGGATAGAGTGTGTACACTAAATATTTTTTTTCTTTTTTAAAATTTATCATATGAGTGTATAAAATAAAGTAGTATTCTCTATTCTCTATTTAAAATTTCCTCATGAATCATGATGGAGCTAGTCTAATTATAGATGTGGAGAAAAAGTTGAGAAATAATCAACCTTTTATTTTATATGCCAATATACAACGTCCGGGCAAAATTGCTGGATGCTTATGCCCATCATTAGCAAAAACTTTTGGATTTAATTTAATAATGCTAGTTTAAGACATGCCAGCGTGCTGGCATTTATTAATTTTTTTAAAATTTTAGTGTAAGCCCTGTCAGCATGACTTAATCAAGATGTACCCGATTGAAAATCTTATATCATATAAAGCGGAAAGGTAGATAAAACTGTCTTATTGTCAACCTCAATACTTTTTTTCTAATAAAATCATGCTATATATTTGAATAATTGGATTCTCTTCCAATCTCCGTCGTTTATCCTAATTGCTCTCATGGCCATTAATTTCAAATATGCATACAGTTATTTAGTAGGAGAATGCTATTGCTATTTGAATTATACGAAGATAGAAACAATGGTATTGTAGCATGAATAGTGACATAAACCGCAGTCATATTTTGTCTTTCTATTGTCTTGTTGTTGTTCAAGTAGCAATTTTCTCTTTATTAATGAATGCATACATGATATATATGGTATATCCGTCCACCTAATTAAAACTCTCACTATATAACAATTAACTAACAACTTCGTTCACGATGAGAAGCCAACTTATAGAATCGCTGAATACATTGGCAAGTTTAGTATCTGCAGCAAATTAATATAATGGGTAATCTTCGAATTTAATTTTGTCATTAGTTAACCTTTAGACATGCGTCGTTTATGACATTGTTTCTCTTCTTATAATAGTGATTCTCTTTCTCTTATCATTGAACAAGATTCGAAGAAGTACTTGTTGGTGAATATCAAGACGAGCAAGATGAAATTAACTGTCATCGTCAGCAAATTGCAATGGTATGTGCGAAGATTGCACTTCCTTCGACCAACTTGGATTGTGAATATTTGTTAGATTGAACAACAAGGCCGGTCCGTCTCTCTGACTAAGAAAGTTACTAGCATTTTAACGTGGCTTGTATGACAATAAGAAAATAATTAGGTTTCTCTTAATTGCCGTAAGCTTTTAGCTTTAGATGGTATATCCCCATCAAAAGGGATGGGCAGTAGGGTACCTTTCCCCTCACTCATAATCTAGACTCCGTTTATTTTTCAAAGGTACACTTAATGGAATGCTGTGGAGTCAACTAAATATTGAATAGTTTTCAGGGCATGACCCATTTGCATTCATCAAAACCACACGGATCGAATGATTTAACATTCCACTATATATATATATATATATATACACACACACACATACATACATATAACCACAGTCCACAGTTTTACTCAATTGAGCTTTGAGGCCACACCGCTGACATCAGGCATGGCATCCAATATATATATGAAGGCAATAGGGATGTTGAGAAAGAACCTTAGTTGTAGGTTGTGCTCCATTTTGCACACTTATCTGCTCTTTTCCGTCACATCACAAGCGACCATATTGGTCAATACAAGAAACTATGGTGCGGTTATTTCTTAAATGGAGAAGAATAATTCCTATCATCTAAGTTCATAGTTTGTCCTAATAAATGATATGTGGGTGGAAAAATGTTCAGCTTATTTGACCTGATTACTGATTTTTAACTTGCCTTGCAAGAAATTTATATTGACTGCAAGCCCTATATATCATCACATCTAACTAGAAGACATTAATTAATTAATTCTTGTAGAGCACGTTGTTGGTTAATATCAGTGTGAATAATCATTTTTAAAATATATTTGAGGTCCAAATTTATTAGCGTTTAGTAAAGCTCTAATCAGTATCAATCTTCTTAATCTTGGCAAATACTTCTGTTCAATTTTAGTTCTTTAATCATAAAAGTCACCATCCGGTCCAAATAGTTAATCACATTCAAATCTTCTCCATTAAGCTCATGGTGACATTAATATTTGTGATATTTGATAATCCACTTAATCAGTAGGGATATATCCTTTTGTAAGAGTAGGCTAAGCATGCTTTCATGATCAAAGATTAAACAATACAAATTTTCACTTTGGTACTCATATACATATGTGATGTCAGCTTTCTATGAACTTAGTTTGCAGAGAAATTGGTAGGTATGCATTATTATATAAAAAGATGGGCATTATCTGATTTGATTCTATTCTAGTTAATAATAGAACTAAATTGATGGTGCATTTACTTCTCGAATTAAGAAATTAGAATCCGGAATAAGAATTATTGATGGCGTTTACTTTGCAAAATGAAGGCAAGAATTGTAATCATAATTGTGGGGTCCACCGAATTTGGGAACGGGGAATGGGAGATTGATTCCCGAGGGGTTGTGCGAAGCAATCTCCCATTCCCAAAATTGACCCCCCCCCCACCCCAAACCCACCAAAATAAAAAATGTCCATTTGGTCCTAAGTTAGAAAAATTATTATAATTAATTAATATATTATCATAATTAATTAATTAATATAATTGTTCTAATTAATTTATAGATTTTAAATTTATTATTATTATTTTTATTACTATTATTAATGATATAAATTTTTATAACTAATGAATATATTAATATATTGTTAACAACAATTAATAATAATAATTTTTGAATAAATAATCACTATAATTAAAATATAAAATAATTATTGGGACAATAGTTCATTAAGTACTTTATAGTAATTTGTTACTGTCTAACTTATCCTGATTCCGATTCCAAGATAAAGTAAACACATTAATGACAATCCAGCTCATTCTAATTCTCATTCCTATAGTTCGAGTAAACAACTTATTTTTATTTTCATGCTCCATTTTCATTTCAATTCATTTCCATTCCCACCCATTTTGATTCCAGTTATATAAACACACCATGAAATCAGTTGATTCACAATTTTGTGAAATAAATGTGAATCAAATAGTAGAATCAAACCTCAAGGCTAAAATTAAATACCAAAAGCAATATAATTAGAAAGTAAAGTGTCAGCCAAAAGCCACAATTAAAATTAATTTTTTATATTTTTTATGGTAAAAAATAAGTTGATTACTGTCTAAATCTATACCTTTTGAAGCGTATGTCTTAATATTAGTGTGCAATGAAAGCAAATAGGCAATTAAAAAATATTAGCATAAAATTGTATTTGAGCATGCGTGTACTCCAAATAAAACTATTATTTGATTATTCTACTTTGAATTTATTCAATATTTTTACTATATTGAATTATGATGATCCTTAAAAGAAAAAAATGTCAAAATTTTTTTATTTACATTTAAGACTGTTCAGGATAATGGGATGGAACGAGATATATAACGGGATGGAACTATGATAAATTTTTGTCCCAAAAAATAAAAGGACGTGAATATGTTTTTTTTTTTTTATCTTATTTACATATACGGGATAACACTAGAATTGGCAAATCTCGTCCCATTGCTAATCCTAAATCAAACTTACCCAAACTAAATAAGTTCAGTTCAAATTGGTTTGGTTTTGTTTAATTTGTTTGTTTCAAGTAAGTTTACCATGTATATTCAATAAAAAAAATAACATAATAGTAACATACTATTACTACAACAACAATATTGAGTTCATAAATTCACAAATAATAAATAACATAATAAAATTGAATAAATCAATATAATAAAATCTAAAGCAAAATACCTTACATTTCTAGAACTCCACAACATTTATAAATCCATAACAATAAATCAAACAAAAAAGAAATAACACAAAATCACATATAAAAGAAATTTCAGAATTCCATTGCTAGCTTGCCTTTGATATTCACCACTTCTTGATTCTTCAACATATCTTTTGACAATATTAAAACTTCACACCAAGTTATTTTTTTTTTTGTTTAAATCACTCGATTTCCGGTGACCGCATTGGACCCCAACTAATTCGGATTCGAAGTGTAGTCACAGTTAAGGCTCTTTACCCCTCCCAAATAGTGTGTTTAGTGGGGATCGAACCCAAGAGCTCTTCCCACTTACCCAGCCTGCTCCGCCAACTGAGCCACAACCGTTTGGTGCAAGTTTCGAACTTCAAACCAAGTTATTAATACATATCCATATCCACAATACCTATATTATCTCTCAAAGTGAGCTAAGCACTTACAATTAAATAAATTAAAATATAGTGTATACTATCACATTAATAATCATTTGTATTAACTCAGACCAAATCTATTTTTTACTTTTAATTTTTTACAAACCGTTTAGTTTTTTGGTTTGGTTTGATTTTAAACTGAACCAAACAAAAACCAATTGATTCAAAAATTTATGAATCATTTAATTTTTATTACTCAAACTAAACTGAACTAAATTGGCATAATACAATCTTAATTTATTTGTTTAGGACAAAACCGAACCAAATGCCCACCCCTATTTTATATATATATGTGTTTCTAATTTGATGGCAACTATATTTCCTTTACATCCATGTAAATAGGTTTCGTATCTTATCCCTCTTATTTTCTCAAAAAATTTATCAACTGAACTAATTGACACTTACTCAATTGCAAATCCATATCAATGTGATAGTAATCCTTGCTTCTACTCAGTTCCAATTGATATAAAATAAAAACAAAAAGGTACAGATATTCAGGAGACCGAACAGCCCCTCGATCAATTTAATCGCCAATCACAGGTCAAAAAACCCATTAAGAAAATGGTGATAAGTTGTAGAGTGAATTGAGTAATGGTGCTTTTAGAATTTTATAATGATGAAGCACTATGATCTAAAGTAATGGGCATATTAGGTTAAGAGATAGCATGATTAGGTTTTGCTTAAAGTGCAATTAATTCAACTATTGTGGACATTCTGCCGAAGTGCTTTTTCTGTGGAGGATTATTGATCCCTTGAATGATGATAAGTGACAATAGCTCTTGAAAAGAAATGTTCATGGAGAATGTGCTAACCCGATTCGTCATCTGCTTAAATAATAAGGTTCCGCCCCATAGGACTATCTTATTCTTATGTGTGTGTGTGTGTGTGTGTGTGTGTGGGGCACCATTGTGCTGTGTTTTAGTATAATTTTTAGTACTTGGTATAGTCTGAAGAAAGGACTGGTATCTAATTTAGGATACAAATAGTTTTGATCAATTTAAATTGTAATTCCCAATTATTTTATCCAAATTATTAACCAGCAAGAGGAAAGGAACTGCGAAGAGTACTCACCTTGTTAATGCTTTCACGACATTAATTTATAACAACCACATTCCTATTGCTTTTCTTTCTTATCTGGTTTTTATAATCTCGACAGAGCAAGCACCTTTTATTAAGAAATAAAATTCGCAATACCTGTCGGGAGGGAACGTAACGTATCTTATATATACGTACTCTCCCTGAGAGATATTATAGGATAACATTTTATTGTAACATAAATACAGTATATACAAAAGTTTTCATGATGTTCACAAAACCCACTTAACATATTGATAATTGTCCAATATGCATGTCACCATCTAACATTTACAGAACATTATAGCAGATGTAAGGCACCAAGCAATATCACCTAATTTCATGGGTATGGTTGTTGGTGTCACGGTTTTGACTTGGTTGGTGAGAAACCTCTTAAGAAGCGAGGCTTACCTTCGACCTTCCGACAATATTCTATTAACATATATATACAAAAATAAAATCAACACTGAGAATTTCCTAAATTGAACTAAGTAATTATCAAGCTTACATGGTACTTTGTAGCATGTGCACTTTTGCAGGTTTAGTATACTTTTAATTTGTGATCAATTTTTGCAGAATTAATTGCTAGTGCCTGCCACCCACCTCCAAATTGTTCAGCGTGTTTAATTCAAAGTCACTGAAGCAATCGATTCCAAAATCATGGATACCGAAATCCTGACAGTCCAATAGCCATGAACAATTGTCCTGATGATCCCAAGCTACTGGCAATCCTGTTTCATTGATGTTTTCCTCAACAGGCTGATTACTAATATTCCATGGTGCATCAATTAGAGGAGGTTCATCAATCCACAAGCTGTTCAGTAGGCAGTCATCGTTGCAAATATTTTCTAGCAAGAGTGAATCATCAGTACTGGATGAATTTTCAGTTGGGGATGAGCTTGAGTTGTCTTCAACGTTATTGTTGGTGCCATCACTACTTTCCGCCTTTTGCTGATTGCTGGAGTCTGGCAGCAAATTATCTTCAGCTTTTGTTTCTTTGTGTAAGGGCTCATGAGTGACAGGATCGATTCCCATTTTAAGGAGCTTTTTCTTTATGTGGGTGTTCCAATGATTCTTGATCTCGTTATCGGTTCGCCCTGGTAACCTAGCTGCAATCTTGGACCACCTGTTCAAGATAAGTGAAAAGTTAATTTTAGTTAAAATTTGTAATTAAAAAAAATTATATATAACACGTACTTAATGAGAAATTAGAGAGAGGATGTTTGCTTCTTTGTAGCAAAAAGAAGAAGCACCTTAAGACTTAAAATATATATATATCCGGCTCAATTTTGATTTTTGAATACATAATATAACGCACGATAAAGATGAATGAAAAGATATCTTGCATTTATGCCGACTGTCTCAAGCCATCCTTTGTCAAGGACACCAATAGCATGCGTATGCCGCCTTTTCATTTACTTTGCAAGTAACGAATAAAAAAAGCTTCAATATTTTACATGAAAAATACTATTCAATATATTAATACTTGCAATCAATGATCGTATCCTTTGAGGAGATTAATTAAAGGGCAACTAATGCATTGACCATGCGTAGCTTATTTACTATTTATTCAAAATGCGTTGCTTTCTTCTATATATATAAGATATAAGAATGATGAAGTTGACAGCTTCTATCTCACTGTAAAGGATAATATATTATTTATAATATATTCTTAAACGTGTTATGGTAGAAAAATTAGTTGTGTCCGTAATTATGCCAAACACTATTAATAAAATGATCAATGAATGTATATTAAAAAATTTCTTGAAAATTAAACAACAGATGGATTATGTATTGTGAGAATGATCAAGATATAATTAATTACATCACAAAGGAAATAAAGGAGGGTGACCTGTTGCCAAGACGGGCATGAAGATCGATAACCAGTTGTTCTTCAGCCTCTGTAAGAAGACCTCTCTTCAAGTCAGGCCGAAGATAATTAGTCCAGCGCAAGCGGCAGCTTTTGCCGCAGCGGCGGAGACCGGCAAGCTTCGGGACAGCACGCCAACAGCACTGGCCATTGGTGAGAATAAAGTTGATGAGTTTCTTGTCCTCCTCAGCTGTCCATGGCCCTTTTTTCACCCCAAGTTTGTCACAGCAAGGTTGCCTGCCCATCACTAGCTAGCCTATTAACACAAGTTCTCGCTAATAATACAAGTACTAGTCTCTCACCAGTGCTCCTTCTAATGACTCAATAGCCCCACGAATCCAACCACCTTTATATAATGTTCTCAACTTTCCAGCCTTAATATGATATTCTTATATTCACATCTGTACAGAAGCATATATAATTCATCTATATATACATATATTGAGAGGGAGGATCATTCCTGGTCCCACCATTGGCTTATGAAAGGAACTTGGGAACTAAAATGAGGTGTTCTGGTGTGTGTATGATGCACAAAATGGGGTGATGGGTGGACCAAAGACTCGGTTACATTTAAGCATCTAAATTTTCTTCCCATTTTCCTACACAACCCCACTCCCTGGTTGCACTCTTACTCAACCATGCCATCACCCATTTCGTCATCACTACGTTTACGTGTCCTTATTGCACTGGATTTTACTTATGTGTTGCTGCTCATAACTTAAGTCTTCGGTTGGATCAATCAGAGGGATCGAATCTTTTCGGATTTGGGGAAACCTCTTATGTGGGTTTGACTTCATTTTGACTTACAGTGTTTTCATGAATTTTAATTTAATTTCGGCCCGTATCAGATTGTTTTCAGCATTTCCTAATCAAATTACATAATATTGTTGATTTCTCTTAAATGTCCATGTTACAGTTATCTTGATAGGGAGACGGTCTCCATTTCCTATGATATTTTCTATTTTATTCCCGTTTGTCAATGAATTTAAGGGAAGTTGGGATAGAGAATCCTGATGTGAGGAAAAATTTCCCAATCTCCAAACCCATTCTGCATTTATATATCATCTTTTATAACATTTTATATTATATTAATACATAATGCTAGTAGTATAAAAGTTAAAGTACATTAACATAACCAACAAAGTGTTGGCTCTACTGGCAATGGAGCCCCCTTAAGTGGCTTGATTGAGTTTGCTCCCCAGTTCGAGTTGCAGAGAAGTCGCCTTTGTTGGGAGAACCTGTGCCTCTCGGTTCGAGCGGGAACTTCTACTCTGGGTTGTGGTACGGGCTTAAAGGTGCCTCCCACAGTTGGGGCCCTCCCCATAATACCTCGTGGTCAAAACCAAAAAAAAAAAAAATACATTAACATATCACAATAGTATTCAAATTATTGAATTTTAAAAAATACATATCATCTCCAACATGTTGAAACAATATATATCTTGGAACAAAATTAAAAACAAAAATATGCTTTAGATAAATAACAATTGAAATAAAAATATAAAGTGATGGGGCTTGGGCAAGGGTAGTGTGGGATGAGTGGTGCAAAACAAAATCCTGTCTCATAGTAAGAATTTGTGTATTTCAACCCATTTGGCGGTGGATCCCTCAAAATGAGTGGAGAATTGTACCCTCTTTAATCTTGATTTAAAAAGATTTTATGTGTTTGCTATCCATTAGGAGCAATCATAGATTAAGAATCTAACCTTAAGAACAGGATATGATAGTAAATGCTAGATTCGAACGCCATATCAGTCAGTGTTGAAAGATTGGATTGGAAATTCAAGCCTAAAAATGCCGTGATGCAGCTATATAGAATTTGATTATTATAAATAAATAAATTACGAAGAAATTTTTTTATATTTTTATGGATAGTCAACTTTGTATAGCGTTATGTGGTCAACAATGGCTCAATTTGTTGACCAAATAATGATTTAAAAATTTTCCATATTTTTTTCTCTCCCTCAGCTTTCTTTGGATCATCAATTTAGCTCATTAATTACGTATTCATCATCATTTATTAAGAATGTGTAGTTGTTCTCTTTCGTGTTTCACAAAATAATGCCAGGTTAAACTTCAGAAGAAACCTTAGCATAATGAATTGCCTCCCCATCAAAGCACAAGAGACATAGCAAGTTGCCAAATTAATCTACTTATCTTCTAAGTTCCATTAACATCAACCAATGACACACTCGTCTATAAACCAGGTTATAACTATTAGCATTTAAAAAAAAAAAAAAATCTAATTTCATTATTTGCTCTCACATTGTTCAATCAAGAAAACTTTCTTTTATTTCCTACAGTTTGAATCAAAGTACAACATTATTCTCTGTGGCTAGTTTCAGTTCGCTACTTAGCATAAACAATAAGCTCATGCTTTTAAACCCTAAGTCTGCGATGCAGATATTTCGTACATTTTATGATTTAACCTTTGCCAAGAGCACAGATGCCGTGTGCATTTTATTAAATCAACAAGCTCATGTTTATACGTATCGTAGAATTTTATATGCCACGTACACATCGTTCTAGATTGTTCCATGCCCAAGTACGAGCGAGACGAACTTACAGGATGCTATAATTGAATCATTGGACTTCATATCTGGCCGTTGATTATGGTTATGAAAGAGGAGCTTTTGCCCAACAGATTACACAAGTTGCTTTATCAAACCCTAGTTTTGTGTGTAAATATCAAAGTATCAAACAAGAAGTAACACGCGCCTTGCGTAAGAGGTCACCATTTCAGAGTTCATTTCAAAAATCATTACCTTACAATGCATGAATCATCTTCGTATTATGTACATTAATATTAAGTACCATTTTGCAGCACAATATTATATATATATATATATATATATATATATATATATATATATAACATAGGTAGATATGGAGTAGTTAATAATCTAAAGTGTTGGTCTATTGACTTATATCTCTTGGCTTAAATTTGCAGCTTAGGGTGGGTCCGTTTCTTTGAAGAGCTCATCTTTAGATTTCGCGAGGTTTCTTCATGGCTGTAATGTGATGATCCTCCGACAAGCTTGTAATATTTAAATCACGAAAACCATTATTTAAATCAACAAACAATGTGTCCGCAAAAAATCCCATGTCCGAAGGGGACTCCTCCGAGATCTTGTTACGTCAAAAATCAGACAAGTGATCAAAAAATAACTTGCAAGACACTACACCAATCACCAGGCAATTAATTAATTTTATGTTTAGTCTATTCTGCAGCTATATGCATATGGTATTAATCCTGTAAATGCATACTAGTGGCATAAATTACAGACGCATACTTTCCCCATAAGGAAAGAGAAGAGATAGGAAACAGAACTTGCTAATCCCTACAGGCATGCATTTGTATATATTTCCAACACCCTTGCTGCCTACTTAATTATGATCCTCCAAAAATCAAACTAATACAGATCCAACGACGTATAATTTCTAGTATCCAAGAGAATACACATCGACTCATATCCGTAGTTAAGCATATTTTTAGGTATGACATTGCTTGTAGTGATGGTTTTGTCCGGTTTGAGTTCCGACATAACTGTAGCAGTTGTGAACTCATGATCACAACAGCGACCACATGCGAAAACATGTTCAAATTTTCAAATGCGAAAATATTGCACACGTACCGATTTGATATCTCTCTCTCTTTTTTTTTTTTTTGGGTTGAAACGGTGGCTAGAAATGTTTGTGATTAATGGCTAGCTCCCAATTGTTTATTACTATAAATAGTGATCATTAACGTTTTAACCATCTTAATTAATAATTATTACAAAATCGACCTATATATATTGATTAATATATATGTCGCATCAAACCATCCCACTTGAGCTGATAATGAGCATCCATACAGTGAACCGAATAATTATGACTTAAACACCATCAAGCACATAATACACTGACACGCGAACTACCACGTTTGAATTCATTCAAGTTGCGGTAACTATTTTCCACAGATTTTGGGTGTTTTGATTATTGCAGTGCGGAATAAATTGTGAAGTTCATTTAGGTATTTCATTACGAAGTTTGTGAGTAATGCAATCGTCATTAAGAAAAAGAGAAACGAAATTGACAAATAATGCAACGATAATGCTGGCAACAAACTAACCAGAAGCCTACAGAAACTAAGTCATAGGGTCCAAACTTATAGGGAACCAAATATGGGAAGAGCTAGCCAGCAAAATTGAAAGTAACTAGAGAGCGTAGCCAAAAATCAATTCCACAATTACTGCTCGTTTGATTGATTGATAAGATGTGTTGATCATTTTCGTCCCATAAAAAGTCATGGCAATGGTTGGTGAGGAAAATGAGATTGAAAAGCCAGTGTAAGCTTATGCGCATGTTAAATGTGCAGTTTTTGTAAAACTAAGTAAAAGAATCAAAGCCAGGCCGGTGAGGGTGTTGGAAAATGTTTTCTCATTTTAAACAATGGGTGTTCTGCTTACATTTGCAATAGATAATAAGTCGTTGATATTTGACCTTTATTACTACGCAAAGCGGTGGGTAACTTTTTCAATTGCTGAGGAGTCATTTCTTATGCGACCAACCAGAGAGAATTAGAGAAAGCACCTTAAGTCCCACATGTCATCAGCATCCCGGTCAAATAAAATTGCATGGCCTGAGCAGTGCTGTACGGTTGGGTGGCTAGTCATTTTCGCTTCATATTTGTATTCTAGTTCTACAATTCCCGTCGATGAAAAGAGCAAGAGTCTAACTTCATTAATTTGCTTTCAGAAACACAATTATTGATTCATCTAATGGTTGGTCTGTTTGTACGGAGTCGTCCCTATATACGTCAAATTGGTTTGTTTCAAGCAAATAAAACGAATCTTGACATTCATTCGAAAAATTTGAAAAAAATGGGGGGACAAGGTTGAAGATCTGATCTTGCAAATGTGTGTATCTTTCTCTTATCCACAAAGAAAGCCAATTGAAGGAATAAATCGAAGTTACATTATTAATGAGAAAGAGTGACTTCGGTTTTTCTTAACGATACTTCCCTTGAGAAATCGCACGATACTTCCCTTGAGAAATCGCCAAATCCCAAATTTGGAGAAGACATCCCCTAAGTTCTGTCTGCCACTTAGTAATCCCATAAAATTCAACTAGTAAATAATTTACAACAGTAATCCAACTCGAAAGACAGTCGCACAATAAACAATTCTAAACCAGAAATTATAGGCTATGGCATTCCTTTAATAATTCTGCAAGTAAAAACTAGTCCCAAGTTATGAAAGCACATTCTTTGTTCAGCAACTAAGACAAGAATTTGAGGACGAAATTTTAAACCACTACATAAACTCAATCCTTTCACCCAGAAAGAAAAATTCCCAGCAGATATGTAGATGCAGCTGCCAAACATTCCTAATCCATACCATACCCAGAAATCGTAAGAGCCGCACAAGATTCATGAGATGTGACACACAAAGGTTACCATTCACCAACAACAAAATAAGATGCCAGCCCGGAAAGCAATCTACTTGGGTCCTCCAAACTTGGCCATCATCTTAGCAATTATGGGAGCCACTTTGGGATTTGCTTGATGCTGAGCGAGATTAGCAGGGTTCTTCATTACTGTGAAGCCATCAAACAAGAAAAGGGAAAAAGAGTCAGACACAAGTGAATTCTTCCCAGCGCTGAAGTTAACTTGCCAGAGTATGATAAACTGAATGTACTTGCCAAGGTATATACTTCAACTGAAAAAGAAAAAAAATAAACAAATATAACAACATCATAGTCCACTGTTAAATCAGAACATAGATTGATCTTATGTGACAAGCCTGTTCCTCCTGTTGAGGAAATATGTATTCAATGAAACATTAGAATTAGTACAAAACTACAACTATGGGGCAATGTTCATATTTTCACCCTTCAATTACTATTTTCGAGAACTGTACATAATTATAACCAGAATAATCATCATAACTACAAATAAGATGATTCAAACATTTGCAAATTAGCTGAACAATTAAGAGGCAAAAAGACTACAGAGGAAACAGTCCACATCCAATAGAAGAAGAAAAAAGCCTATGAGCTATCAGGACAGCATGCCTACCATCTTGAAGAGCAGCCATGACTTCTGGATCGCTAAATGCTGCCATCAACTCAGGGTCCTGCAAATGTCAATAGAAAACAATAAATTCATGGCTTAATTGTTTTTTCTTTAAAATAAATATTAAAAAAATAAAGAACAAGGGTTACATTTAATATCTTGCTAAAATCAACATTTCCAGGCCCCCCTCCTGGCATGCCACCCGGGAAGCCTCCTGGCATGCCACCTGGGAAGCCTCCTGGCATGCCACCTGGGAAGCCTCCTGGCATGCCACCAGGGAAGCCTCCAGGCATGCCTCCAGGGAAGCCTCCTGGCATTCCACCTGCTCCACCAGGCATCCCTCCAGGTCTTTCGCTTGAAGATGATTGCTCTTCCTTCTTAGCCTTCTCATATGCAGCCTTTAAGAGATGCTTAAAATCAGAAACACACAACAATAGGTGCAGCAAGACAAGATTGTCAGAACAAAGTAATCATATAGGCAATTACCTGAGCTTCAGCACGACGACGAAGTCTCTCACGCTCAACCTTTCTCTCTTCTCTCTCTCTCCGCAGTCTATCATACTTCCTACGGTGTTCTTCAATCCTCAGTGCATTGGGTTCAACCTGTGTGGCAAAGGAGTTTCCGTGAGTTACTAAAGCAAGTCCACAGTAGTATGACAGTTACATTGTTGTTGTTCACAGTTTTAGTCACAGTTTTAGTCTAGTCAACACAGCCAACAACTTCACATGGCAAACATTTTTAAAAACCTACAGGATAGCAAAAACTATTTCTTTTAATTTATTAAAAAAAAACACACAATAGACGTATCACACTCTTAAGTGAAAAAGTGCAGCAATTGACTCCCTGCAGTAAAAGACTCTTCTCCTTTTTGTTTCTCTTGAACGTAAACTAATAAATTTCTTTTTTTATTGTTACACCTGCTGCTATCAGGTGTAGATCATGCTAGGCAGCAGATCCCTCCTGCAAAGGCACAGTTCCTTTCATATGTATTCTTTCCAAACACTTATGAACATATTAGCTGAAACAATTCCTGAAGCAGGAGTGGGAGAACATACCTTTTTAAGTACAGCAGCTATTTCTTCATCAAAATCTATCTTCGAAGCAACATGAAGATCATGCACAGCCTCCTCCCAGTGACCTAGCATTGCATGTGCCATGCCACGGGTCTTGTAGCCCTTAGCAGAATCTGGGTTAATCTGCGATAAACATTATTGAGCTCTTATAAATTTCTCTCCCAAAAAAATCACATTGAAGCATGCAATTAGATTACTTAGTTATCATTTGAAAAAAAAATAATAAACAAATAATTATATGCATACAATCTTTTGAATTAAATGGAAGTTGGCCGTTGATTCACAGATATAATAATTGTTTGTATTAATTAATCAGATTGACATGTGCTTCACTCACATATTTAGGGAAGGTAATCATGCTGCTGATTAGCTGGCCAGCTTTGGTGCTACTGTTTCTGAATTTGTTTGGCAGTCAGAACCGCCTCCTGTGGTTTTACCATTTCTAGGACTACCTAGTTATAGGTTTAAATAGTTTTTTGTTTGTTCTTGCATGCATAAATTTTAATTTTTTAGGCCCATGCTGTTTAGGGGGCTCTTTATTAAGGCTCATACCTCCCCCTTTTAGGCATCCCTTTTTATTTTTCTTCATTAATAAATTTACTCTCATTCCATTTGGGTTTGCTTTAAAAAAAAAAATGCAAAAAGCATTATCTAAAATCAAGGCTCATCATACGGTTGACATAGGAAACGACAGCCCAACAAAATTATAAATGACAAATATCCATGGCAATGCAATTATGTAGAAACATGCATACTAAACAAGAATTAAACACAGGGGAGGATTACTTATTTAATCACTCATACATCTAGTCACATGCATGAACTACAACAGAATAAAATAATAATATTAACTAAATATTAGAACAAGAAATAAACCTCTAAAGCTGCAGTGGCATCCCGGATGGCAGCATTAGGCTTCTTCATTTTGATGTATACACTGGCTGTCGAGCGTGAAGCATCACGAGCACACGAAATCAGTAACAAACAAACACAACAATCAAAACCATGAAAAACCAAACAGGGGGGAAGTACCAATATTCACCTCTAGTTGCATACATAATGGCTGATGGATTCAGCATAATAGCCTCAGTCGAAAGCTCAATTGCCTCGTCCAACTTTCCTGCATCACACAAAAAGAGAACCATCAAATTTCACAACCATTTGTCTCCACTCAACAATTTATTCGCAACAACATATCCATGCACACAGTATTGTGCCTTCAGAGATGGCTTCCATGGCCTTGGCCTTTGCCTCCGCAGCCGCTTCGCGTTTCTCATCAGTAACTTCTGTCGAACTGTCTCCCATCTGCAAATATCAACTCATTTTCATCATTAAAAATACCAAAAAGGAAAAAGAAATCAAAATGTAAACACATCAATTTAATACTGATCACAAAACCACCAAACGTCATAAATAAATTAAAAAATAGAATTGATTTCACACTTGTAAAACAACAAAAGAACAGCAACCTTCTGAGGAGGATCATTATCAGCCTCCACAATATCTCCTTCAAGCTCAATATCGGACTCGACTATTTCATCCTCTTCTTCCTCTTTTTCTTCTACTTCTACTCTTTGTTCTTCCTCTTCGCTCTCCTCCACCACAGAGGCCCTCTATAGGAAAATGAATGTATGTTTACGATTAAAATACACGAATAAATAGATAAATAAATAATCTACGCCTTTATACACAATTAAAATAGAGTGAGAGAGTGAAAGAGTACCGGTTCGGATTTGCCTTCTTTGTACGCATCGGTAGGCACTTTGGCATGGAGACTAAAACAAATCGTTTAAACATAAATGAGTCAATAAAATGGAGACTAAATTTTTAACAATAGCGAGTAATAAAAAAGTGAAAGTGTCGGTACCTTTCGAGATAGTCGCGGAAGAAGGAGAGGGAGGGGTCGGCGAGAATGGAAGGATTCGATTTGCACTGATCGATGAACTGTTTCAGTTCTTTCACTTTTTCTGCGTCCATTGCCGTCTCCCTTCGTTCAAGGGTTCTTTAGCTTCTCGAAGATTACAGAGTAATTGGCGTGATGTGTCTGAGAGTGCCTACAAGGTTTCGATTTTATTACCTTATACTCTTTCAAGTTGTTAATAATAAAATAATAATAATAATATTTATGCTTTTTTTTTTTTTAAACTGATTAATCATCAGATTACTGCATTACACAGATATTTACAACAACTGCTTATTGTAGCAGAGATATTACACTGATATTTACAATCAGATATACATGATTGGGACTTACATTATTACAATGAATTATATGAAGTACATGCCCAATACAAATAACCCCTCACAGGAGAGAATGTCCATACTCCACTTGCATTTCGCAAGGGAGAATGATTTTTTAAATATAAAGAACATTTAGCCCCCATAATGCTTTTGTGGGGGCTAGAACCGCTGCCCTCACAATGCTTGTGAGGGCAGCAGCCCACCACTTCGGCCAAGGCTGAAGTGGCAATATTTATGCCTTTACTTCCACTTCTCAGTACCCCGTGAATAAAAAGCATAGTTTTAATATATATTTTTTTGGTTCTATTAACTCAAAAATAATTAATTTTAATATTTTATAAAAATATAAAATTAATATTAAAATAAAATTAACAGCATAAAAATTTTAAATAATTTCATTAAAATTTAATATTAAATTAAACTAAATTTTATAATAAATAAAAACATAATATTAAAATAAATATTTAAAAATTGTATAAAATAATTTCATATTATTAATACATGAGATATGTTTTATTAATTGTAAAATTTATTTAATCTCAACAACTTATTAAAATTTTTATAATAAATACGAATATAGTATTGAAATAAAATAATATTTATTTTATATATTAAAAAATTCTATTTTTAGTCTACTAGACAAATTAAATTATTTAAATTACATTTGTGATTCATCAAAAAAATTTAAAGTCAGTTTTTTTAATTACTATCTATGAAAAATATTTTGAAAAGAAATTTTAGGATCCCTTATTAAAAATATAAAAGTTTACGTAATCATTTCTCCAGACCTTAGGGACGTAGGTTTTCTTTATCTTAAATCTTATGACCTGTCCTTTATTGATGTTGCTGCTACTACTATTATTATTGTTCTTTAACTACATCATAATTCAACCTCGTCCCCCGCTCCGAATATGTTGTTTTTAAAAGAAAGAGATTTATCGTCCCAATTACATAGCCAAAAGTCTTGAAAAGTTTTCCAATATATTGATAGATCCGATTTTTTTTTAATATTAAATATTTATTCTTTCGATCATGCACATGGATTTTTTTGTTTATTTATTTTGAGGGGGCGCATATGGAATTGCCCCTTAGGAGTTAACTGCTATGGTGAATTTCGTTTATTTTTATTTATTTAATACAAGCACTTTTCGCGTGTGTGTGTATATATATATACCTTATACAAGTTAAATTTCATTTAAGAATCGCAAATTCTTAAATATCCTCATGATCAATACTTTTTAGTTCATCCGATTCCTCCACAATTTTCATATCATATTAACTAAATTTGAAAAGAGAATACACGAAAGGGTGGGGTTATTTAAACCTATTAAATTTCCCTCTACATTCATTTTACATAATAAATTCATTATAAATATTTAAAAATTTAAAAATCTCAAAATTTACTTTTGTCCTAATCGCTTTTTCTCTCTACCCTACAATTGAACATTCTCTTTGTACTCACATTTAACAAATTAAACATTCAATTTCACTCTTATTTAAATTCAATTATTTTGTCTTTCTTAATATGTCATGATTTATATTTCGTACTTTCTATATATAAGAATATCATTTTTTTTATATTCATTAACTTTCATACTGACAAAAATTTGTTGATTTTCATTTTTAAATGATGATTTTTGCTCCCTTTATTTAGTGCTATCAATTAAAAGAGTATATATGAGTGAATTGATGAAAATTTGTGAAATTGAGAAGAGGAAAAAAAAGTGTTAATCAAATAATTTTTTTCATAAATTATTCATGTAGTAAAATTTTTAATTGAAAAAAAAAAGTGTAGAGAGAGCAAACTAATATATTCAATTAGCCCCACCTTGCATAAAATTATGTACCGACTCTAGGCTCTTTCTTTCAGATGAATGGAAATAATGGAATGGCGCGTTAAGAAAAGATCGGGTCCAGTGGTAGAAGCAAGGCTTGTTGAGTGCTGTCTGGAGGGTAAATGGGCTATGCACGCGTGCGTTTTAGAATTGGATTAACTATTCACACCCTGTCAAAATCCTAATAAACTCCTTTTTGAAAATGCCTGCTCTTTTAAAAAAAAAATATATATATATATTATTTGACACCCTCAAATTATCTTATTAATTCCACTTCTCAATTAATTATATTTATTTATAAAATTATTCTTATTATAAATAAAAATTATAATTAAAATATTTTTTCTCTCTAAATTGTAATCTTTAGTCAATTACCCCATAAATAATTTTCAAAATTATCTTTAATTAAAATTTAGCTGAAACTCGAGCTGTTGTAGTTGTCTTGTTGATACAAAAAAATTTGTTTTGCTATGGAAATCGAAGAGTATTTATAAATTAAAACAAAGTCTTGGTTATGAACTGAAAGCATGATTGTTATGAACTGAAAGCATACTTTAAATTAAAACAAAGTCTTGGTTCATTGACTGATTAAGGTTGATTTCGGAAGAGCTGTGCTCAAAACCACGGTGTCTAGAACGCATTTCATAAACTCCAACTCAACTATATTTCAATGTAACATATCAACGAAGACCTATAATAATCAAACCTTTAACAACCCGCACAAGAAACAAAAAAAAAAAAATTACAGAAAACAAGTCAAGAAACTGTCGGACCAAAATCGCATTTTTTTTTAATATTTTTTAATACTGTTATATAGGACTATAGGTATTACAATTAATATTTACAAACAGATTATACAATTGTGACCTTCTTCGTGGCATGTAGGGATGGCAATGGGGAAGGGGAGGGGACCAATCTCCCCATACCCATCCCCGATATTTTGCATATGTCCCCGTCCCCGTCAGAATTGCTTGAGAGAATCATCATCCCCTCCCCGAATAATAACAGGGGATCTTCGAGGGTCCTCGGTCCCCGAATAACTAATAGTCTAATACATTTTTTTATTTTTGATTTTAAATTAATCATATTAAAATAAAAAATTCAGATAAAAATAAAGTTCAAAATATATCTTACATCAATATTGATCAATTACAAAGTCACATTCAAAATATAAATTATTAAAATAATTATTAAATGTAGATACTTAATTAATATTTTTAATAAAACTATTTACCTCCTGCTCGTCTTGCTCCTCCTGTTCTTCCTCGAGAAATGTGGCAAATTGAGAGATAGCCTTAGATTTCAAACCTAAAACAATGAAAATGATATAAGTAACGTAACTTATAAGTGCAAATATTAATAACTATATAATATAATTACAATGTAAAATAAACTCATACTGCTATTGTAAGCTCGTAACCAACTTTGATAGCACATTAAGGCCTCTAATATGCTTGGATGAAGTTTGTTACGGTGTGGGCTCACAACTCTACCACTGATGCTAAAAGCTTATTCAGAAGCAACTGTTGTAATTGGAATTGCTAAAATATCTCTAGCAATTCGAGCTAATGTAGGATACCTATTAGCATTTGTCTTCCACCAATTCAAAATATTAAAATCTTCCATCCGGGGTATAATTGAATTTAAATAAGAGTGAAATTTAAAGCCTAATAATAGTATAGAAATTTACTACAAATTACAAAAGAAACTTCAATGTTCCATTGCACTTAGCACTCCTCCAATAACCACTTTTTCATCCATCAACTTTCACATTCACAATACCTACATTATCTCTTAAAGTGAACCATTAGCCAAGCACCAATAATTAAACAAAATAAAATAGTGTAAGATATCATATTAATAATCTCATGCATTAACTAATAAATAAAAGCATTAACTTTTGTTACTTAGATGTTCTTCATGTTGAACCACATAAATGAAAGTTAAACAAATCAAAATTATGCAAGCTACTTAAAATAAACTTAAATTTAAATTTTACTAAACACCCCTCATGAAAGTTGATCCTAAACTTATTTTCTTGAATTAATTGATTAAGTTTGTTATCGTTTCCAAAAAAAGGAGATGACTGCAAGTAATTTTGCGTCAATATCAATTCTTCAATCATATCAAAAGTTTTTTTATATTAATCTAGTTTAAGTAGGAGATTTCAATTTTCACAATTTTATTTTCATAAAATCTACTTAAAAAGTTTTTTTTTCTATAAACCAATTCGTTTAGTAGATTGGTTAACCAAACCAAGTAATAAAAACCAAATGGTTCAGAAATTAAAATCTTTCGCCCATTGTCATTATAAAAAAAAGGGTTGATAAGGTTTTGCAATGATTTTTATGACAAAATTTCTGAATATCTAATAATGTTGTTTAAATTCTCGAAAAATCAACTAGTAATACTGCCACAAGTCATGTGCTTGGATCTCTTTCTATAGTCCCTCACTCTTCCTAGACCATGAACTCTCGTCCATTTTTTTTTATAAACATATAATTTAATCGTCTCTCCACTCTGATTAAAAAACATGAGATCAAAATGCAAACCAGTGGTTGCTAGAAGGAAGCAGAAACGGACAGGGAACTGGAGATGCATGAATAGCAATCTTCAATGGTTTTCGCAACAAGAAACATGAATCTTATTTGAAATGCATCGGCATGTATAAAAATGATAACGAATTAACGATAGTCTCCCAAATTGTAAAATACATCAAGAAGCAACTTAACGAACGACAAAATAAGATCTGGAAACTGATGTTCCTAACATGGAAATCTCAATGTTATTTACTCCTCCAACAACTCGAATGAACCCAACATAAATTACTACAATAATAATAATACCGTAATATATTAATAGTCCTAGTAAAGCATCATTGAAGCAGCCCAGAATAAGAGTAAGCTAGTGATTCCAGCCCACGCTTCCCTCGCTGTTGCACCGTTTCCATCATTCCCCGGGGTTCCTGCATGATTTTTGCAAATATTAAGGCTATATCCCGGAGATGCATTCACAATTGTTCTGTATTTTACCTACTAGAATGAAAATATGTGGTCTAAAAATGAAAAACATTAAAAAAAAATGTTTAGGGAAATGTTTGAATTAAGTCATCTTCACCAATGACTTAAACATAATAATAACAATAAAACCAAATCATACTTGTATCATCTATACTACTCAACCGCGATGATTAATGACAATCTAACGGATGTGAACGCTAATACAAAAATCCGTGATTTTGGGTCCAAGTTGGTGGCACCGAAAGCTTATATAAATTAGCTGGCAGCAAAACCACCCCGTATTCTAGTCTTATGCTTCATTAATTAAATTAATATATCCAATAATATCATCAGTTGGCTTCGGGCGCCGTCCCACATAAAGCGGAAGGCCCGTTTCACATTGACATTTATGATTGTGTTTATTTAAAAAAAATAAAATAAAGAGAGAGAGAAGGCAACATCATTTTACATTTTTCATACTTTCACCCACCTACCCAATCAATATATTGATTTTTTTATATTATTTGGAGCAGAATGAAAAAGTTTAAAAATTTACAGAAAATTAATAAAAATATAAAATAAATATATGAGTTTAACGGCGTATTAATTTATATAAAATAAATTTATAATTATTAAAAAATTAAGTTTGTAAATATACCATTACACGTCAAACTAACAACCGTTAACTTGGCAGAGAGTTAGATCAAAATCAAATTGTTACCTGGAGGTGGCACCGATGATCCCGGAGATGGAGCGCCTGAATCTGAGGCACGAAAAGAGAGAAATATGATTCCTCGATAGATCGAAAGAAAATTAAAAAACCCAACTAAATTGCCAACGACAAAAGATATTGTAGCAGATTATTAAGCTACCAAATGCTGCTTTGGCCGTCAATTACGAAATCTAAACAAATCTAGCGGTTTAGATGACTTTTTGAGATTTTTTTCAAAATAAAAATCAAAATTTGGAACCGTAATTTTATTATTATTATTATTTTAATGTTTGCTTACTTTTGCAGGAGCTGAGATCAGAGGGAACGTTACAATCGCGGGTGAGCCTGAGAGCATCTTCGAGGGAGACGTGGAAAGAAGACAACAAGCCAGGAGTGTTGTAGAGAGTGCAGAGGCAGGGCAACTCATTCGCGACGGCTTCTTTGATGGAGTTGCAGCACTCGGCGTTCGGCTTTGTTGTGGTGTTGAGAAAGCTGGCGCAGGGGACCAGCTTCGACGCGCACGACGGAGTATTCTGCGCATCTGTTAAGCTCGTGGAGGCGATCGCCGCCGCAATCACCGCCATGACCATCAACGTTGCTTTGTTGTGAACAGCCATAATTTTCCCTTCTTCTTTCTTCTTTTTCTTTTTGGTGAGTTGCAAAAAGGCCGTTGGTGTTAAGGTTTTGGTAGGTCTGGTTACCGCTTCAAATATATAAGTAGAGTTACGACTCGGTTTCGTATCAGGAAAAAGTAAAAAGAAGACTGCTTTGGATGAAACCATCGATTTGATTTTTGACTCAATTGTGGAGAGCTGTTTTATGATGTCTCACGTGCCGTGATGAGCGTCCATATCACGCGCCTGATATTTTTATATGATTATTTTATTTTTGCATAATTATGATTTAATGTTAAGTAAAAGCTAAATTCGATTTCGAGCTGTTATTTTTAAAATAAATAAATAAAACTAAATTCGTGGGATCGTAAGATGATCCAGTAGTATGCATCGGAAGAGATAAGCCTAGGATCGAAATTTTTAACAAAATATGTTTAAGAAGGGTGAGATTTGACCATCCAAATTATTGGAATACAATAGAATCCTTCGATTTTGTAAAACGCGTAGGAAAAAAAAAAAAACTTTGATTTATGAGGATAGTGATTAAGTTCATCGAAACGGAAGAAGTTTTTTTTAATTTCGTGGAGCAATATATCAATTGAAATGTCCTAGAGGAATTTTGATTCTTTCAAAGTTATAAAAAGTAAACATTGGTCGGATCTTCATCTACTTTCCATTTCTAAACAAATTTAACAAATGAAAACAGGTTTTGTGTTAATTACGTTACTATCATTTTCCCACCTGTTAGAATCGTATCTGCAACTAATTTCACAAAGTGCTCCCGGCAAAGGAGTGGCTGATGCTCTATTTAAGTTATAATTCCATAGCTTGTAATTTAGTGGATTGCTTAAGCTAAATTGTTGTATTTAGGTATTCCTACTGAGTTTATGACTTTGTCATCTTGTGATGTTTGTTGGCTCTCTTTTTTTTTTTTTCTCAAATTGCATGATATTATTGTTTATATTACAATTCATATTATATAAGATTAATAATGATGTATTTACAATCAAATAATTATTGAAACAGTTTTACATTAAATTTTATATAATATTGTTCGAATTTTAACTCTCTCTAATATTTAAAAAATATTCATTCCACTCATATTTCGAAATAAAAAAACTATTTTCTTTCAATTATTTTTTATAATTGAGGTAAGAATTAAACCCTTATAAAGTATTGTGAGGACTCGAATTTTAAGGACAGCGGTTCTGTGCTGGAGAAAAGGCGGAGTGATCGTGTTTATTCACTTATTAATTAATATATCTTCGTTCAAAAAAAAAAAAAAAAAATTCACGATGACAAGAGACCAAATGTTACATGTAAGAGCGATTTAATAGCCAATTGGCCCATATAGAGGAGTATAAGGGTGATTTCGATTGTGACCCAAATGTTGTTGGAGGAATATGGAATTGCGCTGGCTTCTTGTTGACCCAAATGTTGCTGAAATCAAAATCATTAATTTTTTGAAAATTATAATCTATTAATAATATCTATAGAGAAATGTTTTTAATATTAAACCCCGAATTTTCTAATTTTGATTGTTCCAACATTATTCAAAATGAAAATTGGAAATGTTCAAGTTCAACAATAATACTAGTCTCTATCACGACCAACAAGAATAATTCCACAATTCAAGTTTAAAAATTTCCTTCTCTAATATTCTATTCCTTTGATAGACACTAATTTGAGAATTTTATGAATAATAATAATACTGCTCCTCAACTATATCACAACTTAGTATTACGCGATAGTCATTCATTGAATAATAAAATCGTGTTAATAAATAATTTTATTAAAATTTTAAATTGATGTACTTGAGACTCAAATATCTATATATATATAAAGTTGGGACTACAAGAGGTGATGTGGCATCACAATTTCTCATCTTCTTATATTTTCTATTATCTAATAAATTGGTTGAGATTAAAAAATAATTACATTACAAAATATTAAAAATAGAAAATAATTATTAGATTACAAAAGATTGCATGTCTCTTCCTCTTTCTATTTAAATTCAACAATATGTAACCATTAATAATAATTAATTGTAAGTCTTGAAATATTCATTTATTCTATTATGCCAACAATTAAACATTAGTGGCTTAAAATACATCAATTAATTAATATAGGAAGGAAGGTTCCTTCATCTTCCCTCCACAATGCCATTAGAGCCTAATTTTAATGCCATAATCTCATATTTAATTATTCAATCTTTTGTTTAGTGCCTTTTGGCTTCTTCAAACTCTATAAACATTAAATATTTAAGATTTGTGGCATCATTATTTCTCATCTTTTTATATTCTCTATTATCTAATATATTGGTTGAGATTAAAAAATAATTACATTGCAAAATATTAAAAATATAAAATCATTATTAGATTACAAAAGATTACATGTCTCTTCCTCTTTTTATTTAAATTCAACAATATGTAACCATTAATAATAATTAATTATAAGTTTTGAA
Source organism: Citrus x clementina (assembly GCF_000493195.1). NCBI lineage: Eukaryota > Viridiplantae > Streptophyta > Magnoliopsida > Sapindales > Rutaceae > Citrus > Citrus x clementina. Next base: position 6,122,507 of record NW_006262339.1, on the reverse strand, counting down.
ACATTCATTTATTTTATTATGCCAACAATTAAATGATTTAAAATATATCAATTAATTAATATAGGAAGGAAGGTTCATTCATCTTTCCTCAACAATGCCATTGGGGCCTAATTTTAATGCTATAATCCTATATTTAATTATTCAATCTTTCGTTTAGTGCCTTTTGGATTATTCAAACTCTATAAACATTAAATATTTAAGATTTGTGACATCATTATTTCTCATCTTTTTATATTCTCTATTATCTAATATATTGGTTGAGATTAAAAAATAATTACATTGCAAAATATTAAAAATAGAAAATAATTATTAGATTACAAAAGATTACATGTCTCTTCCTCTTTCTATTTAAATTCAACAATATGTAACCATTAATAATAATTAATTATAAGTTTTGAAACATTCATTTATTTTATTATGCTAACAACTAAACTTTAGTGGCTGAAAATACATCAACAAATTAATATAGGAAGGAATGTTCCTTCATCTTCCCTCACCAATGCCACTAGAGCCTAATTTTAATGCAATAATCTCATATTTAATTATGCAACCTTTGTTTAGTGTCTTTTAACTTTTTCAAACTTTATAAACATTAAGTATTTAAGATTTATTATGTTTGAGTTTTTTTTAATATTTAACCAACATCCTCTTTAGAAATATTTTCGTGCTTTTATTTTTTACTTATTTAAATTTTTAGTATTGTGTGCTTCATGATGTACTATTTTCTTCATAAGTTGAACAATAATAAAGATAGTTGAATGATAATGGTTAGGGTTTTTAGGATGTGGGAATATGTTAATACCAAGAAGAATGAAGACTTGATTAGTGTGAACATGATTTTTATTAATGAAAAGGTTGTATAAAAAATTTATTCTCTCCTTGTTTTCTCTATTTTTTTCCCAATTGTTTTACACTTAACGTAGCATGTTTTTCTTTTTTGTAGGAAAATCTAATACATACAACAATTAAGAAAAATTTAGTGACAAAGTTTAGGCACATGTTGAGTGATGATGCTTTATACAGTGTCAAGAATTTAAAAGTTGTTTAAACTACACGCGAGTACATACCACTTTCAAATCAATATAAGATTATTTTCTTACTTATAACTTCGCTTAAGTGTTTAGAAGAAGGAACTGCTAAGATTTAGATCAATAGATTCCAATTCATTTCTTTGAATTTGATTGATATACTCATATACGTGTGAATGATAACACAATCCTCTCATGTATTATTTTTAAATTAATAATGTTTGTTAATCTTTAAGTGTTTATTAGAAATTATTGATCCTTATGTTTTAACATATTTATATTATTTTTTCATAATATTACAGATGTTGTCGGAAGTTTATGTGGTATAGGTGATATTGAGATCGTTAGAACTGGTTGAAAAAAAAGATATATAAAAGTTCTAACAATTAGCAAGTTGAATATAACTTGAAACTTATCAACAACTACAAAAGGTATAAGGTCTGTACACTTACACTATACACATTAATATATATTTTTAAAGTTAACAAAAAAATAATTAACTTTCATAAATAACATTAGTTTTATAAGGGTGCCTCATCTTAAAAAAAAATTCATATTTTTTATCAGTTTTATCAAATGCAAAGTAAGAAAAAATGATAATGCTAAATTCTTTTTTCAAAACCACGCGAAATACGGTTCTATTTCCTAGTATCTATATATATATAAAACTGGGACTATAAGAGGTGATGTAACATCACCATTTCTCATCTTTGTATATTTTCTATTATCTAATAAATAGAGAATTTTTCTTTCAAATTTAGCTTTTCATCTTCTCATAATTAATTTGATTATTATTACACAATAACAATTATGTAAATGTTTTAATGAGGCATATTATTTATAATGAACATCCAAGGGGGACTGTTATAAATTTATTAAAATAAATGTGGATGTTCATAATATATATCTCTTAGTCTCCCCACTATCTCTCATTAGCAACATTTAGCTCCCCCTATAACTCCCACTATCTCACAAGGAATTATGATCCATAATTTTTCATTAATTTCATGGAGTGATTATGTAACTATAAAAGGAGAGCTCATCTTTTTGTTTTGTACACACACAATTGGAATGAATAAAATCACTCTATAATATATTCTCTCATTTTATTCTTTATATTGCGTTACTTCTTTATTTGTGTTGCTGGCTACTAGCTTTTTTTTTTGTTTAAACCACCCGATTTCCGACGACCGCATTGGATACTTCTACTATATTCAACATTTCTAACTTTTATTGGTTGATATACGTGTGAATGATAACACAATACTTTGAGGTATTTTTTTAATTATTAATGTTTGTTAATCTTTAAGTGTATATTAGAAATTATTGATCCTTATGATTTAACATATTTATGTTATTTTTCCATAATATTACAGATGTTGTTGGAAGTTTATGTGGTGTAGGTGATATTGAGATCGTTGGAGCTGGTTGGGAAAAAAGGGATATAAAAGTTCTAAAAGATTAGCAAGTTGAATATAATTTGGAGCTTATCAACAACTACAAAAGGTATATGGTTTGTACACTTAACTATACACATTAATATATATATTTAAAGTTAATAAACAAATAATTAACTTTCATAAATAACATTAATTTTATAAGGCTGCCTCATCTTTAAAAAAATAATTCATATTTTTTTATCAATTTAATTAAGTGTAAAGTAAGAAAAAATGATAATACTAAATTATTTTTTCAAAGTCACATGAAGCGCGGTTCTATTTCCTAGTATATATATAAAGCTGGGACTTGAGGATGTGATGTGGCATCACCATTTCTCATCTTTGTGTATTCTCTATTATCTAATAAATAGAGAAATTTTCTTTTAAATTTAACTTTTCATCTTCTCATAATTAATTTAATTGTTATTACACAATAACAATTATGTAAAGATTTTAATGAGGTATATTCTTTGTAATGAACATCCAAGGGGGAGTGTTTTGAATTTATTAAAATAAATGTAGATGTTCATAATATATATCTCTTAGTCTCCCCACTATCTCTCATTAGCAACCTTTAACTTCCCTATAACTCCCACTATCTCACAAGGAATTATGATCTATAATTTTTCATTAATTTCATTGAGTAATTATGTAACTATAAAAAGAGAACTCATCTTTTTGTTTTGTACACACACAATTGGAATGAATAAAATCATTTTATAATATATTCTCTCATTTTATTCTTTATCTTGCGTTGCTTCTTTATTTGTATTGCTGGCTAATAATTTTTTTTATTTTTTTTAAGGTTGCCTTATTTTAAAAAAAATTAATTTATATTTTTTATCAATTTTATCAAGTGTATAATAAAAATAATAATAATATTAATATTTTTTTTAAAGTCGCGTGAAGCGCGGTTCTATTTTTTAGTTAAATAATAAATGAGAACCCTATTACAAGGAATTTATAAAGAATGAATTGGCGAGGTGCCGCCGCGTGTGTGTTTCCTCCGCATCTCAAGGGAAAAGGACGACAAGAATGTGTTGACAAAACAACAAGTCCTCCGTGATTTTGTCGACACGTGTGAAACCATTAAAAGTCTAAAAGCAACTTCCCCCAACTTCGTAAAAATATCACGAAAGTTTACGGCGTTGAAAATGCTTGATGTAATCATGTAATGGAAAATATGGGATGGTAAGTGATCTCAGCGACGCGGTGTGGGTAGCGTACGTTGATCTTTCATTGATCAATTGAATTTTATGTGGTCAAAGTTTTGAAGTTTCTTATAATCAAAGATAAATTATTTGATAATAAACATAACCCCTCTCATAAATCATAATTTTCAATTTCTAGCTGTAGGCCAAGACTTGTGTGTATATAATTGAATTAATTCAAACCAGTTTTGAGTGCAAGAATATGCAATAAATAATTCCTAAAGTTGGGCCACCATTTGCCAATAAAAGGCCGGTGTCATGATAATTATCAAACAAGCCTGAGAGCGTTTGAATCATTCAATTTTTGTGACTCACACCAAAATGATTGTATGTCGTCACGTCGCGTAGCAAGCAACGTACTAAGAAATTGAAGTGTTATTGTTTTATTGTTTTTTTTTTTTTGGTTCGGTATTAATCAGAATTCATGCATTCACATTATTATTATAGAGTGTATTTGTATTGTAGGTAAGTTGCGTCCATTAGAGACAAAATCTACCCGACACTTGAGAAAATTAAATAATTAATATTGTTTGTTAGTGGTTTGAATTATTTGATGTCGAGGAGAGACGACGACGGAGTCAACACTGGGAATATGTGAAGACTAAAATAGGAGTGGCAAAGAAGAGTTATTGACGCAACGCGCACCAACATGACATTGACATTGACATGTATCATTTTGTTTTAGCTTTGAAACGATAATAATTGTTGCGGCGGACTGACCAAAAATAGAGAAGAAAAAGTGCAATTAGAAGTTGTAGAAATGGACGTGGCGTAACAAACCAGCCAAGCCAGCGGCGTCATTCGCCATCACCAACGCGGTATCTGCAAATTTCATCATCTATGGCTGTTAAAAGGAGGAAAAGTAAAAAGAGTGAAGCTATTGGCCCTCCCCCGTAACTTTTCTTGGCAAAGGGGAAAGGAAAAGACATTTGTGTATTGGACGGTAATCAAACCTAAAATGCTCACTGAACCCACATTTTGATAAAATTTCATTTTATGAAGGGAGATTGTCATTTTCTCTCCTATAATAATTAATATATATCATTTTTTTTATTGTTTTTATAATGGTCAAAAATCTTCTGATAGCATAAGTTTACAATATTACCTTTATTTTCAACTACTCTTTTATTTATATTTATTATAAGTTAAATAAATCACATGAATAAAAACTAAATAAAAAATTAAGTATTAAAAACAAGAAATATGTGTTTTGATATGAGTAAAAAAATTAATAATAAAATTTTTTCTTGTACTTATTTATTTTGTGAACATTTTCTTATAATAAATATATAAGAAAATTATTATAAAATGATAAAAAAATTATTATAAGAAAACTTGAATGACAAATAAAAATTTATTATAAAATAATAATAAATTATTTTGCCTATACTTTTTACATTTAATTTTAAAATATTACAAAATGTTTATTATAAGAAATGTTCACAAAATAAATAATTACAAAGAAAAATAATTTTATTATTAATTTTTTTGCTCATATCAAAACATATATTTCTTATTTTTAATACTTAATTTTTTATTTATTTTCTATTCATATAATTTATGTAATTTATAATATATGTAAATAAAAGAATAGTTGAAAATAAGGATAATATTGTAAATTTATAATGTCGGAGGGTTTTTGGTCATTATAAAAACAGTATGGAGATAAATAGTATATGTTAATTACTGTAGAGGGGAAAGTGGCAATCCTCCTTTTACTAAAATATCTATTATGTAAATTGCTGTTACAGGAAAAAAAAAAAAAGATATTTGTTGTTATTATTTGCCATAACCCTTGAGAATATACTATTCAACTTGAACCTATCTACATCCAAAAAGAGGGCTTACCCTGTGATCAAGTCTCATGCTCTTGATGACAAGCTTCGATTATGATTAGAAGCTCCAAGTATATTGATTGCCCACAAAAAAACTAGAGGAAGGAAAAAAAAAAAAAAAACTTTAGTCTTCACTATTTTAAACTTATTTAAATGTCTGTTGTGCAGCTTCTAATTAAATCGTGGAGTTAGTTATTGTACGAAAATTTTATGGGTTATATATCTTATATTTTTCAATCCACGGACAAATGATGTGCCTTTCAAGTTTACTGTGATTCACATAATTATAATAACTCAGCCGTCAGCCCATGTGTTAATCAGGTTGGCTATTTCAAATTTTAATTTTGTTATTCGCCTATACGATTTTTTCCCATAATTATTATGTACTATTTGATTATAATGAAGTTATTATTTGTTTTAAAATAAAATGTTATGAGTTCTACTAATTTTTGTGGTTAATTTTATTTGAACAAATGTTCAGCTGCTTGAGGGAAAAACAAATTGATTATACTGTCTAGATCTTGTTAGTGAGATTGTTTGCTAAAAAAATAAAATGTTTAAATAACAATTAGTTGGTGTTTGAATGGATTTATAGAGTAAAATCTTCATTTTTAAATTTTAGGAGTGGATTTACATAAGAAATGGGTGTAGAGGTTATTTGGAGGAGGAGAAGAAGAATGGATTAATTTGGAAATTAAATTGGAGTTTCAAAATTGCTTCGCATTCGTTTGTGTAAGAAACGAGGATTTTGTTTTTTTTTTTTTGAGGAAATTAGAAGTATGCTAATAATTGGACCACTCTAAAAAGTAATTGCAAGGTCAAGACGGTGCCTTACGGGCTCGCTCCACTTGTTAACCAATTTAGGCCCGTTTGTTTTATGGGCCTCTGCTCTGTACATTTTGAGGCTGTAATTATCACCATTTATCTTATGCAATAAAATGCTTATCAAAGAGGTAAAAAAATAAAATGATACACTACTTTTTAGTTTTATTTATTTACTATTAAATTGCGGAAAATCAATAAACGATAAATTATATTAAAGCAATTGTTATTAACCTCCTACTAAAAGTTAAAACAAATTGTTATTAACCTTACCATTCACGGCTGTGATTCCCGCCAGGAAGGAACTCGCAACTAAAAATTAATGATAATAAATAAACATGAAATGGATAAGAGGCACACATTTTCAGAAACGGTAAACTCCAATGGCCGCTCTCTCACTGGGACTGGGCATAGCCTCCACTGCCATCACCACCGTCCGTACAACCCGGAGACCAGCCCGTACCAAGTTCAGAATCTCCTGCGTTCAGTGGGTAAAGTACTAAACAAAAGAAAATTTACAGTTTTTTTTTTTGTCCTAAAGAAGGCTCCGTTTATACAATTTCAGTAACTGAGTTCTTTGATTGAAGGACCCAGAAGGCATACTGGGGTCGGCCCAGACGGGCCATATCGCAAGATTAGAGTTTAAAAGACGTCTCGAGAAAGATGCTGAGGCACGAGAAGCTTTTGAGCAACATGTTCGTGAAGAGGCTGAGCGTCGCAGAGCTCTTCGCCAAGTAAAATTTTACATCTACATACATGGGGTTCTTGAATCTTGATGCCCATAATTTATAGTTGGTTAACATTGCACTTCTTTTTGTCATGTCTGATATGGTAATGGGTTTGGATTAGTCTCGGGTTTTACCGGATACTGCCGAAGAGATGATAGAGTACTTCCTTGATACTGAAGCTCAGGAGCTTGAGTTTGAAATTGCAAGGCTGAGGCCAAGGTTAGTTCATTTGTTTGATTTATCGTTATATTAAAACAACGAAATGTTTTTAGAAATGCATGCAACTTGATTGACATTTTGCCTCTTCCAAAGTGTATTAATAGATGATGGAGTACAATTCGGTTAAATGCGTCTTTCGATTATAATCATATGTAAATCCTTTTTGTTTCTTCATTTGTCTATGCTTTAGGCAGAATAATTTATATTTTGATGAGAATGAACGGAGTGTGAAAGCTTTAGTAGAGCTCTAACTCCTTCATTCGCTGATAGAAAATGAATTTCCTTGACTTTTCTGTACTTGTAAAGATTATCTACTTTTTGAAGTTTGATGATGAGAAACGATGAGTTCCAACTGCTTGGTCATTCTTCCTTTCTACCTCACCGGGGCACTATACCCTAGTGCGTACCCTGGGAGACTGGGACTTTGATTACCATTTGTGCCACCGTCCTCATTGACTTCCACAGTTCCAGATTACAAAGCTTACTTCCTGGCTTTGGACTACCCCCTTTGACAGTTGGAGAAAAGGAAGAGAAAAAATTAACACTTGTGCCATGTTGGGTTTGAAGAAATGGAGCCAAACAATGGAATTGAAATACACCCTCTTTTGCTCTCATTTCTCTCTCCCGCTCTCCTCTCAGTCTCTTCTTTTCCAACCAAACATGGGCTTAATGTAAGCTTTAAGAATCTGACAGGCATAAGTTTTTTTATTCATTACATTTATATCCACCGTTTTTATTTTGAATATTACGTAAATGTAAACCAAACCCCTCCCTGTACTGATGTGAGCAGAATTTAAATCCCAAACCTCATGTAGTTCGCCAGGAAATCTTGTCGGTCAAACCAACTGGCACCACTTTTATATCCACCTCATTTGGACTGTTGTTTTCTTAGACAATTTAATCTCTTGATTAATGAGATATTTTTTACTTCAAAATCCCTAACTTGAAGTTTTGCCTTCAATAATACCATGGTAACCCATACAATTTGCAGATTGAACCAGGAATTTTTCTCACATCTCAAATTTGAACTAGGCCAACTGCGCTTTGCTGTTTCAAAAACTCAGGTTTGTCCTTCCAACTATATATTTGAGATGAATCCTCTTAGAATGATTGAAAAAATATAGGAAATAGTTGTTGGAACTTGTAGGATATGGAAGACAGATTGATTGAGCTGGAAGCATTACAGAAGGCTCTGCTGGAAGGAACAGGTTTGTTTGTCTCCATAAACCTTGGTGCTGCTGAATTACAAATTTTGCCATGTTTCCATGCCCAACTGCTCCTATTTTCTGTTACAGAAGCCTATGATAACATGCAAGCGGACCTTATAACAGCAAGGAAAAGTCTAACCAAAATCTTGACATCGAAGGATGTGAAAGCAACTGTATGCCTTACTGTATTTGCCTATCTAGTCTCTAAAATTGATACTGTTTGATTGGGTGCTTACCAACTGAATTGAATATTATGTCGCCATGCAGTTACTGGAATTGGTTGAACAGAACAAGATTAATAGATCCTTACTGACACTTCTTGATGAAAACATTGCAAATGCACAAAAGAGTGACCAGGTTAGTGCTGCTGGGAAAATTCTCTCTTATATTCTTCTAGTTAAATCTCTAATGTTGTCATTTCATGATGCTGAGTGTTCAGTATGAAAGTCTCAAAGTTCCCCCAATAAAAAATAGCACCATAGAAAAATCAAGAATGGAGAGAATAGGACAACACAGATTGTCCCGCAAGTTAGGGGTCCATAAGAAATGTCGTATAATCTTGTGTTGACAGTGGATCTTGAAAGTGGTTTTTCTTGGACTTTATATGATTCTCATTGATATTAAGAATTTACAAGACCGACAAAATTTTATAATCTTACCTATATCTTTTACAGTTTTCACAATCACCTATCTCTTGAAACTGGTTTTCTTGGTCTTTTCGTACTTTTGAAGCTTTAAAACTCCTTCATATGAAAATTTGCAATTAGCACTGGGGTCACTTATTTCTCTAACACTATGAATAAGAATCTATGAAACTATTCATAGTATTTAGCAATTGATAGAATATCAGTGATTAGTAAACTGCTGCCTTCAAACTCAGACTAAACCCACAGATCTTAAATAAAGTTTATTTTCTGACCTGCAGAAACAAGTGGCAGCTTTTATGGAAAAGGTTCGTGCGGCTGTTCTCAAATACATGACAGTTTAATAATATTCTTGAGTCAAATAATAAATTTTCATTATCTCAATCCTTATAATGAATTTTCATGAGTTTGGTTTCTCCATTACGGCTATTGACTAACTGCAGTACAGCATTAGGTAGATTAAAATAATAGGAATGAAAGGTGGACTTGGTATGCTTGCATAACTTTACCTACAATAGCATTGTACCATCTTATTTATACTTGATGGGAATACTAACTGGAATTGAATTTTTTTTTTTTTTCAATAAGATAGTAGTAAACCTATATACTCAATTTCTGACAATCATAGTTTACACGAAATACTGTAGGCCATAGAAAAGTTATGGAAGTTGCGTCAAGTCAAAATTAACTTAATTCCTGGTGGAGTGGCTTTCATAAGTTCAACTTAAGTACTTTAGAAGTATAAAGTTCAAATTGAAACCTATCAAAGCATGCCTGATGGCACTAGCTTGCCTGTAAGAAACCGAAGGTGTGAATAAAAGGTTGTGCGTCAAAAATACTAAAGGAAAACTCAGTACAAGCCTTCCAAATCAATGTTTAGGCGATTAATGATTTTCTAAGCTATAAGGATTGATATTTGAAGGTTACTGTAAAGATCAGCGTGGTTCAATCAGTGAAAAAGAGACTACTGTGACATTAAAGTAGAGAATATATTGACAAAAAGAAAAGAGTAGAGATTATATTTTCTCACTTTATAAGGGGGCAACTTCTAATCTGTTAAATTAGTATTGCGTTTACTTATTGGATTATGGGATGGGAATCAGAATCGAAATTGTGAGTCCACCACAATTTGGGAACCATTCTCAAGATTGATCATTTTTTTATAATTAATTAATATATTATTATAATTAATTAATATATTATTATAATTAACTAATTAATATATTATAATTAATTAGTATATCAATATATTAATAATAATTATTAATAATTATAGTTTTTGAATAAATAATCACAATTATTATTATTATTCTTAACAACATTTTAGTAACTTAATTGTTGGGACTCGACTCCCCTTTGATAAGGGTTTATTTGACTCCTCGCTTTAGGAGTAAAATAGATTTCCCTCCCATATTAAAGTGAGGGTTGTTGTTCATGTTGTGCTATCTTAAAATTATAAAGGAGAGTCTCGATTGTCGTCTGATTGTAAAAATATTTGTAGAGTTCTAATTGTGTAAATATATATTTATATATAGGGTTCTATCACTTTGAGGTCACCCCCATGAGGGAAGCATGACCAAGAGCAAGTGATCATTTTGAGTTCGAACTCTATAATATCTTAAATATTATATTAAAAGATATTAAGTGATCATTAAGAAGATGATCGCTCCAACAATTGTTTAAGCTTATTTAGTGATTATTGAGAAGATGATCACTACTCTTGGAATGCTATAAATAGAATGCAAATCCATAAACAAAAAAGATTAAGCAAAGTACAATTTAGAGAAAATTCAAGTCAAAAGAAGCTTAAAGGATTTTTGCAACGTGAATTGAGAGGTTTTTCGGACTTTGTGATCATCTTCCGATCATAAATCAGTAGCACAACTTTGGTTTATCGGTTTTCCGCATATAATCCAGGTATGTGTTTAAATTTGGATTTACAAGTTTTTTTATGTTGATTCTTGCTCAAAAAACAATATTGGTATCAGAGCTAAATAAGTTGTGTTCTGATTTAAGCATGTAAAGCATGATACCCAAGCATGTTCTTTAAGAAAGTTAAATTTTTGTTACAAGAATACATATTAATAGCATGTTACAATTTACTTGCTTTTGATGCCATACAACTAGATTAATAAATAAGTAAATTGTAACATGTCATTAAGGTGTGTTCTTGATAAAAAAAAAATTAACTTTCTTAAAGAACATGCTTGGGTATCATGTTTTATATGCTTAAATCATAACACAACATATATAGCTCTGATACCAATATTGATTTTCGAGTAAGAATCAATATAAAAAACTTGTAAATACGAATTTAAACACATACTTGGATTATATGCGGAAAACCGATAAATCAAGATTGTGCTACTGATTTATGGTCGAAGGATGATCACAAAATCAGAAAATTCTCTCACTTCATGTTGCAAAAACCCTCTAAGCTTTTCTTGACTTGAATGATACTAATGTTGATTATCGAGCAAAAATTAACATAAAAACTTGTAAATCTGAATTTAAACACATATTCGGATTATATGCGAAAAAATAATAAACCAAGGTTGTGCTACTGATTTATGGTCAAATGATTATCACAAAGTCAGAAAATCTTCTCAATTCACGTTGCAAAAACCCTCTAAAATTTTCTCCAAATTGCACTTTGCTTATAGCATTCCAAGAAAAAATGATCACTAAATAAGCTTAAATAATTGTTGGAGTGATTATCTTCTTAATGATCACTTAATATCTTTAAATATTATTTTAATATATTATAAAGTTCTAACTCAAAATAATCACTTACTCTTGGTCATGCTTCTCTCATGAGTGATCTTAAAGTGATAGAACCATATTTACATATACATTTCCAACATCTCCCACTCACACATGATGAGATGTTTATGGTGCAACGAGAACTATCTGTTCAAGCCTCAAAACTCAATTATCATACTAGCAAATGCAACGTGTGACTCATGAACAATAAGTAGGAGCTATATTGCTTTGAATCTCAATTATATTATATACAAAAGAGCTATTCATCATATATTTTAGATTCCATATTATTACATCAAATTCAAGCATACTAAGTCTCGTATCAAAAGCTATGCTGGACAATATACACTATATGTAATCACAATTGTATCAATCATAGATTATACAATCAGTACCAGTGAAAAACATAAGGTTGATGTAAGTAATGAATCTTCCCATCACTTTCATATGTTTTAGTTTCAGATTAACTGCTTTCCTAGACTTGTTTCATAAACCAAATAACATCATAGCTTTAGAAAACAAGTTTAAAGTAGCAAACACTAATCTATCACCTCAAAATATAGTTGATAGTATGTAAGGATACCTATTGAGGTTTATAATACCTCAAAGAAACTTTACACAATGAGAAACCTCAAAGAAACTTTACACAATGAGAAATAAGGGAAAATTTTTTTTTAATTTATTTGGTCATTAAAGCACACGTTGTCTGAAATACGTGCTACAATGAATTCTCTTTTCTGAGAGCATATGTCTAAATTATTTCACAGTACAGATATTAGTTCAGTCGCTACTCAAGCGCCTAACTTGAGTTTTCAATAAGCTTGCTTATTTAAAGCGCCAAATTAAAAGACTCACATCTGGCTTTAATAGATCTTAGTTCAGTCGGTATCGATTGTATAATATAAGATTGATACAATTGTGATTACATAAAGTATATATTGTCAAGCATAGCTTTAGCTTTTGATACAGAACTTAGTAATATATTAGCATATCAAAAAAAAGTAAATAACTTAAGTAAATAGCTTAAGTAAATAACGCAGCATAGATGTGAAGTGTGTAAGGCAAATTGTGCAGTGGGTGGCTAGGTGCTGTACCATATTGCACGTGGGATTGGAGTCGTTGGTGACATGGAATGCTCATATAACTGGGGCAACTTTGAATTGAAAATATGAGTGCCGTTTTGATTTTGATAATCGAGACAGTGACTTGCTTGTATATAACACTTAACAACGGTATGTGTGTATTTAACGCAAGAGCCATCAATCTGTATCCCCAAAAGTTGGTGCATTAAATACAGTATTGAGGTGTGGAGCCCATTACAAAATCTTCAACCTTCCAAATTCCAATCCCTACTAAATTATTTCAAGTATCAGTTTGTGGATAGGTCAGTTAGATGATGTACATTTACGTTTAGATGACAAGATCAAGACTTTAATTAGTTAGATATTTATTTTGTATATTGGTAGACTGTGGTTAGATCATATATTGTCCAGTGTATACTATTATCCTTGGTTGCCAAATCTTGCATTTAATTTTATTATGCTACTGTCCCAAACTTAATCATTTCTTTGGATGATGATACTCCAGTGACGTGTTGGAGCTAAATGATGGTAGGTTAGGCACACGGATTACACGCACGCCAAGAAATATCTTTATTCATAGAAAGAAGATTTAAGGAAATGAAAAGTAAATATCGAAGCTTTTAATTGCATGCCACCGTTTGGAGTGAGATAAATAAATTAAAGGAGCACAAAGAGATTTAAATGTACCAGGAGCTAAGGAAAAGGAGACACGCAATGGCATTTTCTTTTAATTTTTGAAGAAGATGGGCAACGGCCTTTTGAGTTCTATATAAACAATTCCCATCATTTAATCCATTTCTTCTTTCAATAATAGTAGTCTGTCTTTCTGTTGCACCAAGATATATGGCTAAGCTTTCCCTCGTCTCACTAGCTCTCTTCTTCCACCTTTACTTGGCTGGAATGGCAAATTCTGCCATTCCCGGGCATTCCACTCCCGCAAACTTTATCAGAAATTCGTGTAGAGCCTCTCGATATCCAGCGTTATGCGTTCAGTGCCTCTCAGGTTATGGTCATGCCATCCGAAATGAGCATCAGCTTGCTGTAACTGCCTTGTCAGTGAGCTTAAGCAGGGCACGGTCAGCTGCTGCTTTTGTGGGCAAGCTGACTAAAGTTAGGGGAATCAAGAAGAGAGAGTTCCTAGCTGTGAAAGACTGCATAGAGAACATGGGTGACGGCGTAGACCGACTTAGTCAATCCGTCAGGGAGCTTGGCCATGTGGGACGAGCTGTCGGCCAGGACTTTACGTGGCACATGAGTAGTGTGCAGACTTGGGTTAGTGCCGCACTAACTGATGAGAACACTTGCTTAGATGATTTTGATGGTCGTTTCATGGATGGAAATGTAAAGGCTGCGATCAGGAGAAGGGTCACAAATGTTGCCCAAGTCACTAGTAACGCTCTTGCTTTGGTTAATCGATTCGCCGCTAGGCACCAAGCTGCAGCAGTCACCCAGAAGCCTTAGATTTCGTCTAAGGTGACCTCTGCTGTCTTCTGTATAATATGGTATCTCAATATGATATCCCTTAGGTTCGTGCTTAGTCTAGTTTCTGTCTTATATAAGAAAGTTTGGTTTTCTGGGCAACCAACAAAAAGTACAGTCAGTATCTAAACATAAGAGTTTGTGTTCTGCTGTTGCTGCTGCTGCTGCTGTTGTTCTTTTTTTTTTTCCCTCTTTTAAGAGACTTGAATTTTGTTTAAATAGCTTTTTGGAGACTAATTAAATGTAGGATAAATGAAGCTAAAGAGTGTGCCAACTATTGCTTTGAAGATTATCCGCGTCTTGTTTCCTGTATAATAGTGTTAAGCATAATATCCCTCTTGAAATTGCAGGGAGTACATCAACCTTTTTTGAGTTTCATTTGCCGAAAACCCAACTCCCCGTAATTGCTAATTCCTCTTGGCCAGTAGATCCCTCTCTGTCCAGTCCAGAGAAAATAATGTATCTAAAAAAAAATAAAATAAATTTGCAATTGGAAGTGAGTCAGAGAGCTTTTAAATAAACGGATATAAATAAATATTTAGGTGATCCATAGAAATTGAACTTTTATGGAGTTTGGATATGGGAGTACCATACATAGATGAGAGTGAGGGTCCTATTTGAAGCGGTAAAACTTTTATATTATATATAATATACACACACAAAAAGCCACTTTAGTAAGTGGTAAGAACTAGGGTTGTTTAATGATTTAAATTCACTGGATTTCGTTAAATTTAAGTCCAATTTATTTTATATTTTAAATTCAATCCGATCCGGCCGTTGATTGAAATTCAATATAATTCAAATTAATAAAATTAAATCCAATTCAATCTCATCCGATTAATCTAATTAGAATAAAAATTTATAAATAATCGTCGTTAATTGCTCTGAAGAGTTCTAACCACTAACAATTGAAGAAAAAAAGTCAACTCCTTTAAAATTTAATGATTCATGTGTTTTTTTTATTACATGGTTGAAAAAAATAATTGAAATTTGAATGTAAACATTAGTTGTATCTTGTAGTTTGTACATTGTATTATTATTGTATATTTATAGTTATAAAAAAATTAGGTTTTATTTCTTTTAGTAAGTTCAGTATAAAAGTAACGAATGGCTCTTTTAAAAAATAAATAAATAAAATAAAAGTTAATTGGTCGTATTAGATTTTAACACGTTGATACATAAATCAATCTAATAACATTAAATTTTTATTTTACAATCCAATCCAATTCGATTAAAGGTCAATCCAACAAAAATCGAATGCCTATTTAGCTCTTTTCAGTAGCACTTATCGTCATACTTTTCTTTTCTTCTTTTTCACTTTTCTTTTCTTCTTTTTCTTTTTTTTTTTTTTCCTTGAGGGGGGTACAAGATAAATCCAAACTTTAGAAGTTCCACTTCAAAAAATCAGTTGCGTCGCGACGAATAAAACCAGCAAAAACTGTGATACGCGTCGTTTGATAACAATCGACAATCACAATTAGGCCAATTAGCCTTGTAATAAAATTTATATAATTTTCTTAAATTAATTATATTAATGTCTATTTCAACGACAAGTACGTAACTTAGGGGTCAAAGACGGTCCGGCCGGAATCTGCGGGCATAATTAACAAAATAAATTTGAATAAAAAGCATGGACCGTTCGTTATCGACATGGTTATGATTACAACCTCCTTTTGACAAAACTTTTGGATTACTAACTACTTTACCTGACCCAGACGAAACAATCGACCAAATCTCATTATCTTTGACTTGCCACGTCACATTGCACACATCTTTAATCTCCTAAAGCAACAATTAATTCAGGCAATTTTTTATATCAAAGCCTTAGAATCGGCGAAGCAACAAGAAGAAATGGCTTGTTCACAGATGACAAATGGTTCATTAAAAAAAATGAAAATAAAAACAAAAACAAAAACAAATCGTTATCCTGGCAAGTGGCAACTCATTATTATTATTATTATTAGGATAAAGATTAATTTGGGATTATTTCTCATGAAATGGCAATCTCTACTAAAGTATTATAAACACAACTTATCTCTCATTTTGTATGGTAATTTTGTTTAAGGAAAAAAAAAATTATCAACTCATTCTCATTTTTCTTTTATCTTTTGGTGGGTAATTTTCACTATCCTCTCCTCAACTATGTCTAACTCACACTTGAAACAGATTTTATGGCCAATTTCACATTGACCTCCCTTGGACTTAACTAAACTTTACTTTGACCGTTATCATCAAGGTCAATTTTGTAACCTAATTTTAAAAAATCAATATCATGTCTCTCTTTGTTCATGATAAAATGTTGAGTTTTGCCATCCAAATTTATATATATATATATATATACACTTACGTGTGAGTATTCTTATTTTTTTTTATACGGATATATTATTAAACTATATGACTTTATAATTAATTGAACATTGACTATGTTAAACTAAATGGCTTACTAATGTATTTGCAACAAAAAAAAAAATTGAGAGCGCCCACATGAGAGGAAGATTATATATACGCACACTAACAATTTATTTTATTATTAACATTAATTAGTTAATTATGACCAATCATAAAAATCATTTCCATTAATAGTTCTCGCTTCTTCATTAATTTCCTAAATAACATCAACAAGCACTTGGGATGTTTATTATTTAATAAAAAAAATGACATTTCTTTAAAGTATTATGTTAAACAAATTGTGAGCAATCGATTGACATATCCTTTAGTTGTCCGAATTTTTTCAACCATTAGAATTTTTTTTTTTTTTTTTTTAGTGAAACATCTCGGTGAAATTACCAAACGCAAATTTGGGGTGGGGGTGGGGGTGGGGGAGGATATACAAATCTCAAAAGTAATCCTCCACAATGTCCACAAATGCTCAAAGCATTGCCAAACAACTGTAATGGAAAAAATTACAAATAATTGGAATGTTTAATTGTTTGGCTTAATGCATTTGAGGAGAGAATTTTACAACTACATTGTAAGAAGATAATTATGAAAATACAAGTTTATTTTTGTATTAATTTCGTTGATCCTTCGATTTGAGCATCAGTTATTATCATTGACATCCATGCTTGTGTTTGGTTTAAGATTTACTCACACTTAATACCCAATTACTCATGTTCTAAAAGATCTTTTAAAAAATAATAATAATAATAATAATACACGTGTTAACGAGAGGCTAAAATGCAGCTAGCTGCTCACACGTCACGTCACACCAATCAACGCCTATTAGGGAGATTTTTATCCAAGTGTAGTGTGAGTTAAGGGAGCTCGGTGTGGGTTTAGAGTGTACTGTGGGCATATTAAGGGGAGGTCAGTGAAAATTATTATCTTTTGAATAAAAATAAAATAATTTGATATTTATAATAACTTCGAGAGCATTTTAAATATTATTATTTTACGGGGGAGTAGTTCGACATTCATTCAAAGTATTATATAATTTTGGATGAAAGCTAAAACGTTTCAAGTGGCGACAAAGCGATGGCTAAGAATGCCGGGTACAACTGCCTATAAAGGTTAAAAAAAAATAGATAGGCACGCACGGCACATGGGAGGATTAGGATATACACATGTTGCGAAAAAAGATTAATGAGATGGACCCTCTTCGCTTCCCCATTTAACTTCTTTCAAGCCTTGCCAAAAGATTAAAAAATGTTGAAAAAAAGAAAAAGAAAAAGCAAAAGTTTTATTTTTTTAAGAATACTGTATATATAATACTGTTACTGATATTACATCATATATTATAAGTAATATTTACAAATATATTATACAACTGAAACCTTCATCTAATTAATATTTATAAATAAATTATATAATTAAGCCTTTCATCGTGGAATATACTTTTTTAAAATGCTGTTTAAATTTTTTAAACTCTCAATAATATTTAAAAGGTATCGCTTAAATTCTTTAAATATTCTTTAATATTCAAAAAATATTTATTATACTCTTATTTAGATTCTTTAAATTTTTTTTAATATTCAAAAGATATCTACTATACTCATATTTCGTGAGTATACTCATATTTCGTGAGTATAGTAGAAGAAAAAGCTTAAACGCATCGGTGGGGAGCCTCACTTTGATGACCGCCTTTCATTATTGAAGGATCCCAAATAAAAAAAATCAACCTCTCTATTCGCGTGAAAGCAACTTCGGGACAAATTTATGCGGCAGCTAAAACATTAAAAATCTCTTATCTCTTTATGTGCGAGATTTGCTTCCCACGTGGAGAAGCCCAGAGCCCCAAACCTCAACCTCTACTGTCCAAAGTTTGAAAGTTACGATGTTCGATCTCTTCTCCAAAGCCAGCAAACTCAGCGCTAGTCTCAGCAAATATCGTCTCTAATTTTCTTTATTAATTATTCGACCAAGATGGGGTACTGTCAAATATGAAATTTCTGAGAACAAGGGAATCTGATCATGCGGAGCTATCAATGGCCCACCTCGCTCGATACATGTGTAAAATGCGACAAAAATAAAATAATAATGCCGGATTCATTCCAATCCTCATCATTATTTTTATTTTTAGTAGGCTTGTTTTACTATCTTATATGCGTACAAGAAAATTTATTTAGAAAGTTTTTTGAAACTTTTTTTTTGTATTGACGTGTCGGTTTAAATAAGTAGGAAAATTTCATTTAAAGAGTTGTTTTGTGATGTTATAAAACACTTAATAGTCTAATTATCTGAAGGTTATAGTTGGAGTTTATTTATGATGAAGCGTGAATCTCAATCATACATATAAAGTGATAAATAATAAAAATTTATTATAATTCATTATTTATTATTTATCATTTTATATGTGTAATTAAAATTTATACTCTAACATAGATAAACTAACGAGGAAAATGATATTATTCTAATATGATTTCTTCTGAAATTTTTAAAATCTTTTATCATGTGTTTTGTAGTAGTAATATATGAATAAAATTCAATTTTTTATTTATTTGTTAACTATAAATTAATAATTAAATTATTTACTTAGAACATGATCCGATCAGGAAAAAATCTGATCCAACTAACGAACCCTTATCTAAAATCTATTCCTTGCCTTTCTGCTCAGTTCATCCTTAGATAAAACCTCCCAGCTGCAGCTGGCAAGCAGTGCGCGTCCAAACCCATATTTATTACGTGCATTGCGTTTTGGTTAATCAAACGTAGCAGTCAGACGTTGACGTAATATTTGTCGTATGTCACATGGTTATGAAGGCCATACACAGTTGATATGCTCAATTCTTGAATTTTATTATTACCTTTATTTTTCTTGTTTTTGTGAATCGTTCAATTTGAGGACATAATCCTTGCATAAAACCAATGGAATTCTCTTTTTGGCTCATGTGAGATGCGGCCACAGCGTCTATTGGTTATGGTTGCAGCCTTCTTCGATGTGTATTTAAGTATATCATTCATTTAAATGAAAAATGGTTCCTTCACTACTTTGGAAGCACTGGCTTTTGTATTTCGCTGCAAATTTGCCGATCAAGTAAATCACACAATGGATCGCAGAAAAGTCCGCAACAATAGAAATTTTAAAATATATCAGAGATAATAATATAATTAATTAATATATACATAAACATGTATAATTAAATTTAATACAATTATCACTTACATGATAATTTTAAAAAAATATATATACACATATCATAATATCATTTATTTGTTATATGTTTTCATTTACTTATTTTATATATATAGTGTATTTTTTTTTTTTTTGGTTTAAACCATCCGATTTCCGGCGACTGCATTGGGCCCCGACTAATTCGGATTCGGGGTGTAGTCACAGTTAAGGCTCTTTACCCCTCCCAAATGGTGTGTTTAGTGAGGATCGAACCCGAGAGCTCTTCCCACTTACTCAGCCTGCGCCGCCAACTGAGCCACAACCGTTTGGTTTATATATAGTGTATTTTCGCAATCCTTATGAGACTTTTTAGATAATAAAAAAAACAGTTTCAAACACGCCACTTAAAAAAAAAAGAAAAAGAAAAATCCACTGAGTGGAATTACAAAAATGGTATCAAATACAAACAAGGGTAAGTTGTAAAACCCTACGGTTAGAGTGTCATAATAATCTCTGGTTATTGGACCATGTAAGTCATTTCTCAAACAATATGTGGCTTTTTGAGAGGATCTAAAAATAAAATTATTTAAAAATTATATATATACCATCCCAATTCCAAATTAAAGAGACGATATCATACTGAATGAGAATAAGCAATCTCCATTTTCCAAGTTCTAATTTATTAACTGTTTTTATTATTATTAAACGTACACGATATTACCATCCAGGGCAAAAAAAAAAAAGCATTTAAGGAAATTTGTGAAGAATTTGGCGAAACCAAGGGCATTATTACTTGAGCTACCAATTCGTCAAAGAGCATTATTCCTTTTGTACCCTGGAATTTTGCCACCAGTGAAAATTAAGGTTCTTTTACCTCGTGATGGAGTGCTTCTGTGGTCCTTAATTTTACACCCAATTAATGATTATATGAGACAGAATAATTAGCGGTTCCCGGTGTTCCTAAATCACTCCACACAGAAAAATAACAAGTGTAATAATTATATTTTCTTAGAAGTGTACTGTAGTTTTACATTAATTTCTGTTATATAAAAGTAATTATATTAAATTTAAATATATTCTCATTGTGCCTCTAAAAATTATCCATCGGATTATTATTATAATTATATTTACCAATCCAATCGTTACCTGAAATCAGGCTTCTTTTACTCCACAATTAGCGCAGCTAATTGACTGCCTCTCTCTTTCTATAAAGCCACCCTTACTCTACAAAACTCACTATACGAATCTATTTCTTTCTGGAGAGAGAGAGAAAGAGAATGGAAGGTTCATTTTTGAGGCATACACTAGTAGCCCTGCTCATTATTCTCCTTGAATTCTCCACCAACTTAGCCTCAAACCCATCAGATAATTCAAACATAGAGTACATAAGAACATCATGTAGTGGCACAATCTATCGCAGGTTGTGCTACCGCTCACTCTCAGTCTATGCAGCCAAAATCAAAAGCAACCCCAAAACATTAGCCAACACAGCTCTCAACATAACCCTTAAAGCCACAAAATCAACGTCGAGAATGATGGTCAAGATGTCGAGAATCCCCGGCATGATCCCGAGGGAGACCGCAGGGGCAGTGGCAGATTGCATTGAGGTGATCGGTGACTCAATAGATGAGCTCCAAGATTCTATGGACGAACTGGGTCACATCAGGAACTCGAATTTTTGGCTCACAATGGGTGATGTCCAAACATGGGTAAGCGCAGCGTTAACGTATGAAGATACTTGCGTGGATGGGCTTCAAGGTAGGCCCTTGAACGGATATACGAAGACGATGATCAGGAGGCATATTCTTAAAGTTGCACATTTGACGAGCAACGCCTTGGCTCTCATAAATAGTTATGCCGCTGGCAGTAACCCTCCATCTCCCTAAAGGGATCGGATCAAAGCCATTCTAAATCACTAATTAGAAACGCTCTTTCATGCTACTTCATATAGCGTTGTCCTGTATATTTTCGTATCTTTAATTTGTGTCAGACTCAAGAGTGTCGGTCGGTTTTAATTATCCTATTTCTTTGAGATATATTTACATGTGTATAGGACAAAATTGCCATAGGGCTAGCGTGGATTGCAAGCTGATATGTGTGTGATAGACTGTTACTGTAATTTTCTATGTCTATTACAGAAGCAAGATGTAAAATATTCTCTTTTGCACACAGAAAAACTGGGAGCCTGTGTGGGATGCTTCAAGCGATAGAGGTGCGTGTATATCTAAATATCCATCATGTCAATATATATGATTGTACGCAATCGGTGATTATATTCGGCATGAATCCAAATGTGTAGATGCTGTTATATACTTGTTGATTAAACTTCGGATTTGACATTCAATTTACGATATACGATCATAGATATTTATAATCATTTATGGTTCTGCCTGCTTTTGACATCTCCCCTTGCGTTTTGCCTCAATTAGAGGCAAATGAAAGAAAAAGGAGCCGAAATGAATTTCTCGTGCTTTCACGTAACGCCACGTTGCTTGTGCGATCAGATTATTATTGCAGTCCAAGTTGAGAAACGAGTCTAAAATTTCAAGGAGACACGTTAGGTTAATATTTTGATGGGCAATCAGCCAGCACTGTGAAGGCGTCAGCACACAAATTTTATTGGGCAAATTATAAGGTAATTGGTAGCTTGGTCCGCAACTGCATTGTAGCAAACCTAGAAGCTCAATAATGCGTTCACGAACATTACCTGCCTGTAGAGATGGCCAATGGGCCGAATTGCACATGGCATGGCACGCACGTGGGTCATGTCGTACTTAGAATTTTTGGCACGCAAGCCTTAAAAGTACGGCACAATTAAAAATGGGTTAAACATGACATGATAAAAAAATCCGAAATAAGTACGTTTTATTTTTTAATGAAAGTAAATTTAAAATTTTATGATTTTACAAATGACTTTAAATTGAATTTTTTAAATTCATTTAATTCTTAGTTTTAAAAAATACTATAATTGATTTATATTTATAAATTTATTAAATAAATAATTGATATCATGATTTTAGTGAATAAAATTGTAAATATCATGATTTTATAAATATGCATTAATATTATTGTGAACTATAATTTATGACTCTATGTAAGTCTAAGTTAACAATTAAGTTAACCTTTCAGAAAAATTTATTATTATTATTGTTGTTGTTGTTGTTGTTGTTGTTAAATGTTAAAAAAATTCTAATACTATAATGGTGTGTTTACTTGAGGGTTTAGGGAATGAGAATGAATCTCATGTTTACTTAGTAAAATGTAATTTGGAAATGGGAATAAAATATGTGGGTTCCACACAATTTGGGAATAAGGAATGTGAATCTCATTCCCATGGAGGGTTGGGAATGAGAATGAAATATATATTTACTTTTGTATTCCTCTAATTTTTTCATATTTTCTAAATTACCCTTGTTCAAATCACAATTAATTTTATTATTTTAAATGTCATTAATAATAATAATAATAATATTATTATTATTATTAAATTTTATTAACTTTATTATTTTATTTATTATTAATTATTGTTATTATTATTATTATTATTATTATTAATATTATCATTATTAACAATAAAAACAATGATAAAAATAATAATTAATAAAAATAATTAATTTATCATTATTAACAATATTATCATTATTGTTGTTGTTGTTGTTGTTATTATTAATTATTGTTAATATTATTTTTATTAATATTATCATTATTACCATTTATTATTATTATTATTAACTTTATTATTTTAGTTATTATTAATTACTGTTAATATTATTTTTATTAATATTATCATTATTAACATTTATTATTATTAGTATTATTAATTTTATTAATTTTATTTTTTAATTCATATCATTTTTATAATAATATTTATACATATATCTATATAATGAAAATTACATTATTTAATACTGTGGGTATTTTGGTAAATTAATTCTCATTCTCATTTATTTTGCCAAGTAAACACATCAATGACATTCCAGTACATTCACATTCCCATTTATTTTTGCCAAGTAAACATTAGAATCTCATTCTCATTCCAGCCCATTCTCATTCCTAGCCTATTCTCATTCCAGTTTATTCACATTCTATGAAGTAAACGTACCATGAAATTAAACTTAGTAATTAATATTATATTTTCTTGCTATTATTAGTTTATTATCATTAAATATGAACTTGAATTTTAAATTTTCAATTATATTAAATTTGAATAAAGTCATATACCTAAAAAAAGTATATAGATTTAAAAAAAATACGCCAACAACTTAACAAGTGCTCTTAAAATTTTTTTTTAAAAAAAATTATTGGGCTTTTTTCCTTAGGCACGGCACGTGTGCCAGACCGGGCCTAAGTAAAAAAATTTAGGCATGGCATGAGTACGTATGGACCTTACTTTAGTGGACCGGACCAACACGACCCATTAGCCATCTCTACCTGCCTATGGAATAGCAAAGATCAAACGAAATTGGGAGTGAAATGGACTAGTCGTAAAATCGCCGTACTTGAGGTTAATTTGCTTGAAACTGAATGTTCCAAGTGGCAACATTTTTATAGGCATGGGTGACCTTCAAGTTTGCATTATTGTGGGGCGGCCTTGTGGCCCGATAACTGATTATTACCATACATTTCGAGTCGGTGATATGTAGCGAATAAGACTTGCTTCAGTGTTTAATGAGACAAAACGAATAATATTTGGGATTTTTGGTATGGACAAACGTGAAGGATCAGCAGCTAGAAGCAGTAAAAATATATATAATTCTCCCTTAGTACTTTGACAAAGATTGTAAAATATTACTTGTGTATTAAGGAAATGGTATTTGATATGGTGATTGATTAATGCCAAAAAAAGAACTTGGTCACGAAGACATTCCGCATGCAAATCTTGAATCTATAGCATTGTTCATTTCTAGCAGCTGTGTTAAAAAGATTTATTTAAGAACAAAACAATTAAGGAATTAAAGCTTTGAAATAACCTATTACCAATTACAGGCTTCTTCCAGTTGAAGAATGAAAATGATGTTTGGTTACTTAGAAAATAAGAGAAAATGAAAACAGATCTGAGAAAACTTCTTATGCTTTTATTAATCAAATACACGCGTAATGTGTGTTCAATTATTCCTTATATACAAGTACTGAAGTTAAGCTCAACAGCTGAATATAACAGCTTTAACTAATCAATCACGTGTACACATAATTTCATAATCACCAGTCATGACGTGGTATGCCACATCATCAATGCATAACTGATTGATCCTGCTGCTATCATCCTCTGCTCTGTTGGCTACACTACAAGTGTGAGCTTCCTTAACATCCCCCCTCAAGCTCAATGGTCTATTAACAACATTGAGCTTGGAGCGAAAGTAACTGAATTTAGGAAATGACAGAGGTTTAGTAAACACATCAGCAACTTGCTCTTCTGTGGGAATATATCTAATTTCCAGCTCCTTTTTAAGCACTTTGTCTCGGATGTAGTGAACATTTAATTCAATGTGCTTTGACTTAGAGTGGAAAACATGATTCCTAGCTAAGGCACCAGCATTTTGGTTGTCACACCAAAGAACTGGAGGAGGTAACTTCACAATCTTAAGCTCAGAGAATAAAGATTGCAGCCATGACAATTCTGAGCTTGCTGAAGATAGAGCTCTGTATTCGCTCTCTGTGCTGGATTTAGCAACAATAGGTTGCTTTTTAGATGACCAAGAGATTAGGTTGTTACCAAGATATATGCAATAAGCTCCAATGGACTTGCGATCATCAGCATCGCATGCCCAATCAGCATCTGAGTAACCAGTCAATCCAGTGGTTTCAAGTATTCCCTCCTTTTAAATGTGAAGACCATAGGTGATTGTTGCTTGAAGATATTTAAGAACTTTCTTGCAGGCCAACCAGTGTTGAAGTGTGGGAGCACTGAGATATTGGCTGAGCTTATGTACTGAATAGGCAATATCAGGTCTGGTAAGAATAAGATATTGAAGGCCACCAACCAGACTTTCTGTACCTTGTGGGATCCTCAAACTCTTGCCCAAGAGAACCTTGTACAGCTTTTTCAAGCTTGAAACCAATGCTAAAGGGTGTGTCAGAACCTTTGCAATTCAGCATTGAAGCCTTACTCAATAAATCTTTGATATATTTTGTTTGAGAAAGATGCATTCCCTGAGTAGTATAACACACTTCTACCCCAAGAAAATAAGCAACCAGCCCCAAATCTTTAAGAGCAAACATTTTGCTAAGTTTAGTAATGAACACCTCCAGTAGATCAGAATCAGGTCCTGTAATCAGAATGTCATCGACATAGACAAGGACAATGATTAATCCTCTTGTATCATGGTTGATGAAGAGAGAAGTGTCAGCTTTAGAATTGATGAACTGCCAGTCAGTTAGACAGCCTTTGAGCTTTTCATACCAAGCTCTTGGAGCTTGTTTCAGCCCATATAGAGCTTTATTGAGCTTGCAAATGTAGCCTTCCTTAGACTCAAAGCCCTCTGGTTGTATCATAAACACATCTTCAGAGAGTTCTCCATTTAGAAAGGCATTATTTACATCGATTTGCCTTACCTTCCACTCTTTTATAACGGCTAAGCTCAGGATAACTCTGACTGTGGAAGATTTTATTACAGGGCTGAAGGTTTCTGAATAGTTGATACCTGCAGTTTGGTGAAAACCCTTTGCAACCAGTCTTGCTTTGTACTTGGAGATTGAACCATCAGTGTTATACTTAGTTCGAAAAACCCATTTGCATCCAACTGGTTTA
This sequence comes from Citrus x clementina, assembly GCF_000493195.1. Classification (NCBI taxonomy): domain Eukaryota; kingdom Viridiplantae; phylum Streptophyta; class Magnoliopsida; order Sapindales; family Rutaceae; genus Citrus; species Citrus x clementina. The sequence continues at coordinate 6,095,750 of NW_006262339.1, read as the reverse complement.
TAAGAAGAAGATATAGGCACTAAGCTCCAGGTATTGTTCTTCATGAGGGCATCATATTCTTCCTGCATAGCTGCCTTCCACTTAGGATCAGATAATGCCTCAGAGGTGGTGGATGGTTCCAGACTGTTATAGTTGGCAATGAAAGCTTTTGGCTTGAAGATTCCAGCTTTAGCTCTGGTGATCATATTATGTGTAGCTATAAGTGGTTGGACTTGTGTTGGTGGTGATAACTGTTGTGGTGGAACTGATGAGGAAGATGGATTTTGCTGATTTGATTGAGGAATGTGATTATTTGGCTGTATGGAAGAGTTTGAATCAGAAGCTGGTTGTGTGAGTGAGGTAGTGGGAAGGATGTTTACTGGTGTGTTATGAGAAAAATACAGAGGAGAATGATGGTCATTATCAGCTGCATTGGCTTCAAGAGTATCTTGATTGCTATTGGAAACTGGAACTGAAAAATGTTTGAGAAGATTATACTGAAAATCTGAAGATTGATTTCCAGAAGAAGAAACATGAAAAAGTGATGAATATGGAAAGGAAGATTCATTAAACAAAACATGACTAGCTATATAAGTTCTACCAGAAGGGTGTAAGCATTTATAGCCTTTGTGTAAAGGGCTATATCCCAGAAAGACACATTTGGATGTATGAAACTGAAACTTGTGTTTATTATACTCTCTAAGGAAAGGGAAACATGAGCACCCAAATACTCTTAGAAACTTGTAATCTGGTGAAAGTTGAAATAGAGATTCATAAGGAGATTTCATGCTCAATACAGGAGTGGGTAATCTGTTTATAATATAGGCCGCTGTGTGAAAAGAATCCCACCAGAATTTAAGAGGCATGGCAGCTTGTGCAAGTAATGTTAACCCAAGTTCAGTGATGTGTCTGTGTTTTCTTTCCACTAAACCATTTTGATTGTGAGTATAGGGACATGAGTGTCTGAATTGGATTCCCTCAGCAAGAAGATAGTTTACAAAGGATCTGAACTCTCCCCCCCAATCAGATTGAAGACATTTAATGGGTCTGCTAAGTTGTTTTTCGATTTGAGTTTTGAAGATTTTAAAGACATGAAGAGTTTCATCTTTTGTTTTTAATGGAAATATCCAAGTGAACCTGGTGCAATCATCAACAAAACTTACATAATATCTATATCCTTGAGGAGAGATCACAGGAGATGGACCCCATAAATCAGTGTGTAATATTTCTAATGGAAACTTTGTTTTTGTTTCAGTGACAGAAAAATGTAATCTGTGCATCTTTCCCATCTTACAAGCATCACAAGAGTCAAAGGTTCTGTTTCCATTGATAGTCTTAACAAATGAAGATGTTTTAATTACATGATTTAAGACATGAAAGGATGGGTGACCTAACCTTTGATGAAATACAGAGGTGCTTAACAAACACTCAGAATTTATACAGGGAACTGCTGAAGTATGTAAGCAGTTTGTTTTATTTTTGAAATCAGAACTAACACTTGAAAACATTGACAGAGGAGTTAATGGCTCGGTTGACTCAACATTAGCACTGTAACTCTGACCAGATGGTGTGATAAGAGTTTTATTTGAAGACACCAATAGCAATCTGTAGAGACTCTTTTCAGCCTTGCCCTGCAATATTACCACATTCTTCATCTTGTCCTTCACAAAACAAAATTTGTCAGTGAATTCAACCACTATATTATTATCTTTGGTCAGCCTGGAAATACTAATAAGGTTTTTGGTGATTTGTGGTACAAGGAGTATGTCATTTAGCTTAAGTATTGATAAGGCATTATCTTCATTTTCATGCATTTTCAGAACTGCACTGCCTAAGTGAGTTATGTCTAAACCAGCACCATTACCAACAATGAGCTTAGAAATACCTGTGAAGCTTTCAGAAACATGCATGTTGTTCATGTCATTTATCAGGTGATGTGTAGCTCCACTGTCCAGGTACCAGTTTGCATCAGAAGGTCCCTCCATGTTAGCTAAATATGCAGTTTTTGGATTCCTGTTTGGTGGTGGTCTGTATGCTCCAGAGTTAATAAACTCTGTAAGTTTTCAGCAGATGTTTGCAGTGTGTCCAGTCTTGAGACATATTTGACAAGTTGGCTTAGAACTATTCCACTGAGGCTTAATCTGCCCAGATGATCTACCATTATTATAGCCTCCATTACCAGCATTTGGATTCCAATTGCCTCCAGCACCTCTTTGATTATCACTTTGATAAGCTTTGTACTGAGGATCCCCATTACCAGCAGATCCATATCCAGCGCTTCCATAGCTTCCTTTGTAGTGATTAGTTCCAAAACTTCCATTATTTCCAGTATTGTATCCATAACCACTAAAGTTTCTACCACCAGACATATTTCCTTTCTTAAATCCCCTATTCAGAACAAGATTGGCTTCAAAATTCTGTTTCACATCTGCACTAGCAAGCATTTGAGCTTGTTGCTCAATCCTTGCTTCTTGAGTTAAAAGCATGGCATTAGCCTCATTAACATTCATCTTTCCAACACCTACTTGTCCAGTGATATAAGTGGCTACAGAATTATATTCTGGTCCCAAACCAGAGAGTATATGTAGAATTAAATCATTATTGTTTAAAGCACTTCCTGCTGCAGCCATGTTATCAGCTATAGACTTTATTTTAATGAAATAATCATTGATTTTCAAATCATCTTTCCTAGTTGAGTTCATCATGTATCTCAAATGTAAAAGTCTAGATTTAGATTGTGATCCAAATTGTGTTTCAATTGCCTTCCACACCTCAACAGAAGTTTCCAGATTAAACACTAAGCTAATAATACCTTCACTCATTGATGAGAGCAGCCATCCAAGAAGTACTTGATCTTGTGATCTCCAAATTACAGATTCTGGATTCTCCACAGATCTGATATCATCACCAATCCTTTGAGCTATGTGAGAGGGAGGTGGTGTTGCTGAATCATCTATGAACTTTTCAAGTCTGTTACCTCGAATTGAAGCCAAAACTTGAGATCTCCATATCAGAAAGTTGGATTGATCAAGCTTAACTGGAGTGTTGAACGTAAATGAAGAAATTGCTGAGTTAACAGTTGTGTTAAGAACTGGAGCAGAAGATGAAACAAGATTTACTGATGCCATTACTAGATGTGGCTCTGATACCAAGTTGAAGAATGAAAATGATGTTTGGTTACTTAGAAAATAAGAGAAAATGAAAACAGATCTGAGAAAACTTCTTATGCTTTTATTAATCAAATACACGCGTAATGTGTGTTCAATTATTCCTTATATACAAGTACTGAAGTTAAGCTCAACAGCTGAATATAACAGCTTTAACTAATCAATCACGTGTACACATAATTTCATAATCACCAGTCATGACGTGGTATGCCACATCATCAATGCATAACTGATTGATCCTGCTGCTATCATCCTCTGCTCTGTTGGCTACACTACAAGTGTGAGCTTCCTTAACACTTCCTCTTAGCTCTCTTTCTTATGAATTCAAGCCAGTTATTAATGCATGTTAAGCATTAATCAATATTCGACTCTCTTGTCCGTAGGCTGTCCAGTGATAATCCGGGTATCTCAACCATGTTGAGGGTATGGGTTCAGGCCCATGAAGGCTTAGTTTCCCCACATTTAATTTTGTAAGGGGGAAATATCTCCCTGTGTATTCAAAATCCCAAACTCGAAGTTTCACCTTCAACAATGCCACGGCAACATTGCTAGATTGCCGTGCGGATATTAATGATTCAGTATAAAAATCTATGTGGGAACGGGATCGTGTGAGATTAAGATTTCGGGTTAATTTCAAATGGGTGATATATTCAATCTTGGATATACCCGGGATTGGAGGAAAAGAAACACATGCTTGGATGCATTTGCTGAGACGATCTTGAATTAATGCAAAGGTGAAGTCTAATATCCGAAAACGCATTATCAAATTTGCTCATTTAACAAGTAATTAATGCTTTGGCTCTTATCAACAACTATGCCTTGGCCAAAAGCAAATCAACTTATATATTTGACTCACAGAGTTTGTTTCTTAGGAATATGAGAATGAATTATTGAGAAAGATATAATAAATCAACGCTTATAATTCAATAAAAATTGAATTAAAAAATGCCGCTGTTAAGTGTTAAGCCACTTCGTAGGAAATTTGTTACTGAATGATCTTTTAATCTAATGGGGGTTCTTCCTTCTGCATTGCCCATTTGTATCATCTACATATTATAGAATAAGGTAGAAGGAATTTTCTTCTTGATACTTTTATTTACTTTTAGTTTTGTACTTAGAGAAAGTCTATAATTTCTCTATTGTAGTAGAAATTTAATGATGTTATGTCATGTTTATATTTTTCTATTCTGATGGATAAAAGGTCGAGAGTTTAATTTTGCATGCAAGTAAGGTAAGGTTATGTGATAACATGTATAACAAATTGGAAAGCTGAAACAAATTGACCAAATGTGATCTTAACCTATTCAAGCATTCATTTTAATTTAGATTATTTTTCGCATTTCAAACGTATTGATTTTGTGTCATTTAACAATAGTATTAAAGGCCTATTTGGGATTATTTTTGAGAGGCTCAAAAAGTGATTTTAAAAAGCTAAAAATTAATTTTGATGTTTGTTAATTTTTTTTAAAAAATTACTTTTAGTAAAATCATCCCATCCTACAACTAATTTTGAAAAACAAGAAAGAATAGCTTTTCAAAATCTGATTTTGATATTCAATTTTATATTTAATACAATTACATATATATTACCACATATATTATAAAAATATAAAATTATCATTATTTAATTAGGAAATAAAATTATTAAATTTAAAGAGATTGTTATTATTACCAATTATATATTACATAGTAAAATAAAAAAAATTAAAATTAATAAATAATAATATTTATTTTAGTTATTAGTTATTATATATACGCAATAAAATATTGTATATGCATGCTTATAAATGTCTAATTAAAATTTACTTAATATCATGTCTATTTTAATCACTTGTATTCTTACAGTAATTTAACAATCAAATTTACTAAACACATAATTTCTTTCAAAACTTACAGCTCTTTAAAAATAAATTTTGTCAAACGTTTAATGGATTCTCTTTATAACTAATTATTTATACAGCACAACTAATAACAATTATTTTAAAAGTTACAATATTACCAAATTGGCCCATAAAATGTAATTTATTAACTTTCTTTCAATGTCAAATTAAAATAAGATTAGAGTTAGAGTGAGACTATTTGAATCCACTAAATTCCTCACCGCACTCTTTTTTTAATTAAAATTTTCATTCTAAAAATATAATATGATCAATTACATATTTGACCTCATTCTCTCTCCCTCCATCTCCTTTCCTTATCAAAATTCATCATGATATATGAAGTAAATATTAGATTCAACAGATAAAATTATTCAAAAATTAACAAATTAGCACTATTGTAATCTAGACCAAATGAAAATATCAATACCCATCATGTAAAAATAAAAAATAAAGGTTTCTACATAGGGATAGCAAAAATCCTCACGGGGACGGGTACCCTCAGGGATTTTCCCCATTTGGGGAGGGTATGGAGATAATTTCATACCCAATTTCTTATTCGGGGAAGGGACGGGGAATTTTTTTTACCCAATTTCTTATTCGGGGAGGGGACGGGGATGGGGTGGAATCCCCATCCCCTACCCATTTCCCCATTTTAATTTTTAATTTAATTTTTATTTTTTTAAATTACTAGTAAATAAATAATAAATTTTGAATTATAAAATTATAACTACTGGTAAAAATATCAAAATATTTATATTATTAAACTTTTAGGCCTAATTAATTAATTAAAGTCCTAAATTTTTATTTAGGACATTAAAAAGACCGAACAGATTCTATTAGCCCAAAACTTTTGTTTTAATTTGAATATTCATTAAATATTTTAAACTTAAATCTATTTTTTTATTTATTTTTAGATGTTATAATTGCTCACAGCAAATCACAATTTTAATATCTAATCTAATATAATATTTGCTCTTGATTTGCTTTGACTTAACTATTGTGCTGTAAAGGGAATAGTCCACATTTATAAAATGCCCACGCCACCATTGAAAAGTTAATTTTGAATCTAAATTTAATTTTATTTGTAACAATTTTGTATTAGGCTATTAATTTGTTCATGATAGTTTGTATCCATTGTATGCTACGTTACTTACTAATTTAATGTATGTGACTTTTGTAATGGATACTAATGTAAAATATATTTCGAACTTTACTTTTATTTGAATTTTAATATGATTAACTTAAAATCGAAAACAAAAAAAAATATATTAGTTATTCGGGGATCGGGGACCCTCGGGGATCCCCTGTTATTATTCGGGGAGGGGATGGAGATTCTCTTAAATAATTTTGACAGGGATGGAGAGGGGACGGGGACATACGCAAAATATCGGGGATGAGTACGGGGAGATTGGTCATCTCCCCTCCCCTCCCCATTGCCATCCCTATTTCTACATCACTTTAAATCTATTAGAATTTTTTTTTTTTTTGGGTCAAATCTTAGAAGTACAGCCTCTAAATAGTAATAATAGGTAAAAACTGATCATGTTGTAGAGAAAACTAAGAAAAAGATAAGTTGATTTACTAAGAAAGAATAAAAAAAAATTGAAATAGAGTGAAACTATTTTATGTTTTGAACATTGTTATAGTAGAGAGAGAAAGTATTTGATCAAGGGTAATTTTGTAATTTATGAGAATTAATGAATTAAAACAATAGGATATAACTTATAATTATTTTAATTAAAAAAAGTGGGTGTTGAAAGAATTTTTATGGGTTCAAATTGTTCTACCCTAAGAATTATTCACATTAAAGACTCCAGCCAACTTTTTACATATAATTGCAATCTTTTTCCTTCTTCACATAAGAACTAATCATAATATATATTGATGGAGATATATTGGACATAGGGATGACAATGGGGAGGGGAAGGGAGGGGATCAACACTCTCGTTCTCATTCTTAATATTTTGTATATGTCTCTGTCTCTTCCTCATTTCCATCAGAAAATTTTTGAAGGGAGGGGATGATAATTCTCAAATAATAATAGGAGATCTATGAGAGTATTTGATTTTCTAAATAAGTTTTGTTTGGTCAACCCAATAAATTAACAATTCCAATGAAAAATAAAGATAAAATTACAAAAATTTTTATACAACTCTAATATAATTCAATTAGTTAGATTAAATAATTTCTAACTTACATTATTTATTTTTATTGAATTAGTAAATTTAATCTATATCAATTTATGTAAATATATATCTGTACGAGAATTTATTGCTCTGTGTCACTATTCAATGAATGAGCCTCAGTTAGACACTTATACTACAGATCAAATCATGTAAATCTCAGTTTTATCGCTCGATTGACGGACAATGACCAACCAACTGCATTGCAATTGAGGTGGTCGTAATAGCATTTATTTAATCAGAGCGACTTGTTGACGCTTGCCACGTCTCTTTGTTGACGCTTGTTACGTCTTTTTCTTGGAACTTGGAAGAGATGATGATTATTTCTGTATTCCATCCAGGTGGAGAATGTTAACCCGCCTTCATAATCGGAACATATTTGTATATCTATCTTTATGTATTTATTGTCCAACCCGCCATCATCACAAGCAATCAAGCTTTGGCACGTGGCAGGATCGGGTTGTATTTTTCTAACCATTAGTTCATACATTTTTAATCCTCAGGAGTAAATTAATTTATTGAAAACAGCAATTACTTTTATACATATCCTACACTCAAAACTGCAGGAGCATAAAGTATCACTTTCTTTCGTAACCTCTACAAATGGATCGATGGTATCTTCCAAAAGGATGTGGATGAAACCAGAGGTGGCCAACGGCTCATGCCACGCCGGCCCACGCCCATCAAAGAAACCCTACTCATATTTGTGTCGTACTGTATTCATTATGCGCTTCATACTGTATCGTGTCATGTTTATTTTTTTTATTTAGGCGTGGCCTACCACAGGTGCTGTGCCGTGGGCCGTGCCTAATAAAAATAACATACTAATTTTTTTTTTTTAAAAACGTATGTCAAATTGTTTTATTTTTTTCAAGTTTATATATATATATTTTTATCTATGTACCCTTATTCAAATTTAATAGAATAAAGAATTCAAAACTCAAGTTTATTTTTAATAATAATAAATTAATAGTAATAAGAGAGTATAATATTAATTACTAAATTTTACTCTATATTATAATTTTTTTTAGTATTTAACAACAACAATAATAAATTTTTTTAAGGGTTAACTTAATTGTTAACTTAGAATTACGTAGAGTCATATATCATAGTTTATATTAATATTAATACACATTTATAAAATCATGATATCAATTATTTATTTAATAAATTATAAACATAAATCAATTTTATTTTTTTTGAAACTAAGAATTAAATAAATTTAAAAAAATTGAGCTAATAAAATATACTAAAAGATTTAATTTCAAGTTATTTATAAAATCATAAAATTTTAAATTTATTTTCATTAAAAAATAAAACGTACTTATTGCGTACTTTTTTTCGTACCGTGCTTTAGTCCATCTCTAATCGTGTCGTACTTTTAAGGTCCACGTGCCTAAAATTTAAGCTCGGCCCAGTCCATGTGCGTGCCGTGCCGTGCCGCGTACTCTACCGAAACATACTCGTACCGTACTGTACTATACGAACATGTGCCGTACCCATACCGTGTCTCGTACCGTCTGGCCCATTGGCCACCTCTAGATGAAACCTGTCACATGACATTTTCAACAGTAAATTAAAAGCGTTACTATTTGAAAACAACATGTGTAATGTAAATATAATACACTAATAAATTGAATGATTGTGTGAAGATATTTTAAATGTACTGCTTTTGTTGATGAACCCAAACTTTATCTAAATTTCCATAAATTGAGACCATAATCAGTTTGTCACGTCATTATTAAAAAAAAAAAAAAACAAAGAGAGAGCTTAATTAAGTTAAAGCAAGGGAGAGAGATGTCACTGCCAACCATAACAAATTCATACATTTTCAATGGGCTAGCAACTTTGATCATACTTGTTCAAGTTGCAGCTTACGTCAACTCGTATTGCTCAGCTGGTAAGCCAATGCCCAAATAAACAGACGCTCAATTCATCAAAATTGCATGTGGTGCAATTACATACCCCGACTTGCGCTTCAGCTCGCTTATAATTTACGCAACCAAAATCCAATCTAGCCGCAGGCTTTTAGCCATCACAGCCCGTCTGTTTCACTAAAACCACTCAGTCTACTATAGCCCTGATGAAAAAACTGTCCAAGAGCCGTGGATTGAGTCCCAGAGTCGCAGCAGCCATGCGTGATTGGCGTCGGACAGTTGAGCGACTGGGTGGATGAGCTGAAAATGGATTCTGCTGGACGGAAAAGTTTTGAGCTCAGAATGAGTGATGTGCAAACATGTGAGTGAGTGCTGCCTTGACGAACGAGCTACCTGTTCAAATGGTTTTAATGGGAATATTAAGCTAACTGTGAGGACCTGTATTGCGAAGTTTGAACATGTTACAAGTAATGCCTTGGCTGTTATCAACAGATATGCTGCCACTACCAACCATACCATGTCGCCTTAATTAAGTGAGACTTCAGCTTAATTAGTTTCGTAGCTAGCAATTCAATAGATATGCATGCAGTCGTTATGTAGTTAGCTCTTGTCTGCAAATTCTTTTGTCTGAATCATTTTGCTTCTGGGCTGATAATTCTTTCCTTAAGGAAATTGATTTTGAGTTGGATTTGCAATATTTGCATCAACCATGAAATGGATTTGTATCTAGTTTGGGTTGTTCTTAATTATTTGCCCTTAAGTTTGTGGGGATGTAGTGTGTGTGCATTTTCAGTTTTTATGTTTTTTTTTTCTGGGGGGTGGGGTCGACCACAACACTATATACAGAAGATCTATGTCACTGACAATTGGCCCGCTGGTAAATGTTGCCCTTCGGCCTTTTTATTTTTATTTTTATTTTTAAGTATTACATTCTAAAGTGCTTGGTAGTGTGACATTAATCATGCATTTGACGCCCCAAATATTTCATTTTTATTTAATAGCTATTAGTTTCAAAATCAGCATAACTAAGAAGTATTCGGAATTATTTATTCACAGAAATGAACTCAAAACACGTTCCTGAGACCCCGCATATCACAATCACAATGGAAGCCAAAGAGTGCTAGTCGTGGAAAACTCGAGGCCTACGTTAATAGCAGTCTTTGTTGAGCAAACTGCAGCCCTACCTCCCTTCATTTGAAGTAATAAGTCCGCAGAAATTATTAGACAGTTCACTATAGGTTCTTTTCTTAAGATGCCCTTTGATCCAATCCGGTATCCCACTTTGATGATATGTGCTTTGGCTATAGGCTTTTCTTTAACTTTATACTCCATAAAAACCACTTCCCGGACATGGAGTGGCTCTTTGGCTCCAATAATTTAGGTGTCTATGAAATGCAAAGGTAGCCATTCCAATAAAGTTTCCAAGGCTGAACTTTGTTAGAGAGTAGAGTCTTTATACTTGTCTTCCCTTATGAATTTAAACTTTTAAGTGGATTTTTTTACATGATATCAGGAGTCTGACTTTTAAATTTGATTACTCTTGCATGCAAACTCTTTTAATTATTTCTTTTGGACTCTTATCTTTCAGTCCATTTACGAGTTTGTGTCTTAATCCACATTTCATATAAAAAGACTATTAAATTTTTTATTAAATACTATTATTAAATTTTTATTTATCAGTTTAAACTTTTAGGTTAAACTGTTTCCTTATTTAAAGAAAGATAAAAAAAAAAGTTCATTACCCTTTCTTTCAAAAGATTATATTATTTTGTGACAACCACGGTACCACGAGCTTTTTCTATATAATTCGAAGATCTCTCCCTGCACTTAGTGTATTTATCACACTCTCCAGCTACAAAACACACACACAGAGCAAACATGAAAGGCTCACCCTTTTCCCACGCACTAACTCTTCTCATCTTCATTCAATTTGCTACTTACATGAACACTTACTGCTCAGCGGCTAGGCCGGTTCAGAGTGAAACAAACACCCAGTTCATCAAAACCTCATGCCGTGTCACAACTTACCCTGACTTGTGCATCACCACTCTTTCCGGATATGCAACCAAAATCCAGGCGAGCCCCAAATTATTAGCCAGCACAGCCCTCTCCGTGGCGCTTAAAACTGCGCTTGTTACTTCAACAACAATGAACAAACTGTCCAAAAGCCAGGGCTTAAATCCTAGAGAAGCTGCAGCCTTGTACGATTGCGTTGATCAGTTGAGGGACGCAGTTGATGAGCTCCAAAATTCAATCAGTGAAATGGGACGTAATGAGCGCAGTAATTTTGCCCTCCAAATGAATAATGTACAAACATGGGTGAGTGCTGCATTAACGAATGAGGATACTTGCATGGATGGCTTTTCTAGGAAATCCATGAATGGGAATGTTAAGGCTACTGTACGGAGACAGATTTCAAACGTTGCACATTTGACTAGCAATGGTTTAGCTCTGGTTAACAGTTATGCCTCAATTACCTCACCTAAGTGAGATTTTAGCTAGGCATTTAGCCATTGCTCGTTCTGGAGATGTATTATGCCATTTTAGTACTGCCTTTAGCTTGCAATTGGTAACTAATCCCTCTTTTGTTTGCGCCTGCTCATTAATTATTGAAATGGATGCATGTGGGGGCTTGGATGTATTAATGCATATATGTGATTCTGTATTGTCTACTAGTAAACTAAAGATGCAAATGAAGTGCTATGTTTTGTTTCATCGACAGTTTGTTCATGACGGTCTATAATGTGAAAATATTGAGTAAACTTGATGGTTATTAAACTAAATGGAAGAAATTTAGCCGTGACAAGATGTCGAGGGTAGCAAATGATCTCTGCGAAGCCTTTCCTTGGTGCAAAATTCAGTATCAAATGCTGGAACAATTGAATAGGCCGGTTTGTGACATTCTGCTATATATATGTCACAATGGGAGCTCAATTTCGTCTCATTATTTAGTATTAGACATGGGCTGCATTTGATTTCAGCCACTTGAATTGAGATTAATGCACCAAATATTTACTAAGAAATCCATTACATAATCAGCTTGATCACATCAATGCGAAGAACCCACGTGCAATTCCGTTCCCATTTTGGAAAGTGTAACTCTTATAATTCATATATCCCAGGACCCTACTTATCACAATGGAAGCCAGAAAAAGAGGTATTCTGCAACTCTTGCGGTAAGATAGTCACATGCCTTCCTATCTAATTCATCTAGTTCTGGGACGCTGGGCCCTTATTAGGCTTGTATAATTTCAATTCTGCAAAAGGGAAAGCCGGAAAGCTGTTTGCATTCCATTATTATTAGTGTGTTTCTGGCATTATGACGTGCTATATGGGTTGGAGTTGGCCTGCTACTCTTTTTTAGTAAGAGGCTTGTGGCCTGACCATTATAAAGTGCGCTCTCTTTTGGGCACATGTCGTAGTTATACTTCGAAGTGCTTCTGATTTTTTTTAGGCCCCCACTTTGAGGGCCAAGGCTCCAATAATTTCATGGCCATCTATAAGCTAGTGCTTCTGATTTTTTTTTTAATCACTAAAGTATGCTTCTTTTTTGCAAAATTACAATAGATTTTAATTAAATTTAACTGTCATTTAGAACAAATTTTGTACACATATTTTTTCATAATAAAAATATTGTTATTAGATAATTTATTTCTTCATCGTTTAAAATTTATTTTGATTTTATTAAAAAATTATTATATCATATGTTAGGAAAAAAAATATTTAGGGTCCATGATTTGTAAAGATATTTAATTAAATTAAATTCACATTTTCTCTTTTTATATAATGGGCGGGACTATTTGAACCCATTAACCTTCTTTCAACACCCATTTTTTAAAAATTAAAATAATTATCAAATTATAACTTCTTAATTTAGTTGATTAATTCTAAAAAAATATAAAATTACCCTTGGTTAACTACTTTCTCTCTCTGCTTTTATAATGGTTAAAACCTAAAATAGTTTTCCTCTTTTAATTTTTCTTTTTTTAATTATTTTTTACTAAATCAACTTTATCTTTCTCTTAGTTTTTGCTATAGCATTATCATTCTTTACCCATTATTATCACTTAGAGTTTGTGCTTACGAGATTTAATTTAAAAAAAATTGTAATAGATCCAAATGGTACAAGAACTTTTATTTTTAAATTTTGCATGATGGGTATTGATTCTTTCATTTTGTTTGGATTACAATAAGACTAAATTTGCTAAATTTTTGAATAATTTTGTTTGTTAAATACAATATTTACCTCATATATCATGATAAATTTTGATAAAAGGAAGAAGACGGAGAGAAAGAGAATAAAGTCATATAAGTAGTTGATCAAATTATATTCTCATAATAAAAATTTTAATTCAAAAAAAGGTATAGTAAAAAATTTAATGGGTTCAAATAGCTCCACACTTGTATAATTTATTATTTATGGTAATAGTAAAACTATGACTACAAAAGTGGGCAATATAAGGATGTAAAGGGGTGTAGAAAGCATTTCATCGGCGTAGACCCAAAATAACGCTTTATTTTGTAAAGGTATAGGAAGCCCGAAGTCTAAATATTGTTATATCAATGGATTTCGCAGGCCTTCGTTTTTTAGGAACCGAACCATTGATTTCAGAACTGTATCTGCAGTGGATGATACATTCTATTTTTTAGCAGTTTTAGGTAGAGATAGCAAAACCTAGCCTGCGTGTCTTCCTTTAGACGCTTGGGCGAGCTTAAAAAGCCTGGTACTGGACCGGGTTTTTAAGTCCAGACTTTTGAAATTTGGATTTTATATTTTATGATATAAAATTATATGTATTTTTTTTTATTTATCTTATAGTTTCATAATTTCTAAATTTATTTTAATAAAACTGGATATGAAAATATAAATTTTAAATGTTTAAAATTTTAAATATATATATTAGATGGATCAAATAAACATAATTACTTAAAATAATATATATCTCATAATATTTTTTTAATAAAATTTAAATTTCAATTTGAATTCGGATTTTTCAAGTGATGTCCGAGACCGGCGTGCCTCATCACCAGAAATTTCAGTTCGTGAATCGTGTGCATTTATCCACACGTGCATGAAATCCTAGCTTCATGATGGATAGGCTCACAAGCAGCGATATGTCTATTCAGTTTCATCTCCTGTACATGCCACTGTCCCACCTCTCTCAAGTAAAATATGAGGACATGAATTCTAGTTATGTGGCAGCTTTTCAGCCCTTATATCCCATTTTCCTCTTTGCATTTTGGCTGTCTTTCACATTATTAAGGACTTGGTTATGTTGCAATTATATATCGTGTTACAGTTACATCTAGTTATTAGAGCTATTAAAATTTAGAGAAATGATACAGCCACAAACTCTTGTACAAATTTATTTTGTACAAACTAACTTGGCATTAATTCATTGGTTGAATGAAAATATAAATTAATAAAAATAAATCATGTGGGTTAAGTGATATTTAATTCAACCAATCTTATCATGCCACATCAGTTTATACAAAATAAGTTTGTACAAGAGTTTGTGGCTGTATCATTACTCTAAAATTTATTGTTGTACCCTCATCTAAATGGATTCAATAACTAGTTACAACTGTGATACAGTACCACAATTACAACATAATCAGACCCCATTATAATGCCATAAACCCTCATTATCATTATCTTCAATTCATTCCTTAAAAACAATTTTCAATTCAAAATTTCGAACCTTATACTTGAGGAGGCTGCGTACTTGTACAAATATGTAATTTGCTGAAGATTATTATGATGAAGTACGAGAAAAGAAAATGTATTATTATTAGAAAGATGCAAAACGATTAGAAATTTTTTTTTTTGTTAATTGAATATTAATTTTTAAAGGATATACCTTTACTTTTCACTATGTTTTAAAAATTAAATTAAAAACAATAATAATCTTTTCAATACCAGAAAATAAATCAGAAATTAATTATCGAAAATATGAAAATAAAAAAATAAATGTTTCATATAAATGGCTCTTAATTTTCCAAGCGCACAGGCCACTTGAAGAAAACAACAAAAGATAGGCCTCGCTCAAGCGTTAGCCTTAAGGGGAGAAGAGAATAGAAGAGAAGAGAAGAGAACATAACCAAAACCAGAACTGAATTACAACCGCTTACTTTATCTTTTTTCCCTGGCGAGTGGCCAGTGAGACTCCGTCACTTAACAGTTCACAGTTGAGTCCACTGGTGTTAAAGTGAAAAACTAAACATGGCAGCAGAGAGAATGATAACGGCTTCATGTTCATCGGCAGTATGCAACTTCAATATGAATGGCTCTCAAAGGAGGCCTGTGCCTGTGCCTGTGACTGTCCCTCGCTCTCTGGGTCTCCTCCCTTCTCGAGCTTCCCATTTCTTGGGAAGCGTGCGTGTCTTCAGCCCCCGTTCTACTTCCAAGCTCTCTCCCAGAAGCAGAAGACAATTCTCTGTTTTTGCTGTGGCCGCTGAAGGTTCCTCTCTTTCCCTTAAGTCGGTGTTAATTATTGCTTCGTTAGATCAATTTCCTTTATTTGGATTAATTTCGGAATACCCTTTATTTAATTCTTCAAGTTTCAGCGCAAAATTTCTTTCTCTCTTTTTTTTTTGTACACTATCGTAATGGTATTGAAGACGCGTTTTTTAATTTATTTTGGAAAATTTGGCTGTAATATATTCATTGGTCTAAAAAATAATAATGTTACTCAGAGTTTAAACAATATAAAAACTGTAGTAAGTAGAAGGTGGTATTCAGAATTACGTTTTGTGATACTGGGAAATTATTGCAATGAATAGTTGTAACACAAGTAATATGCATTCATCTTACTTTGGAGTACTGGATTCTTTTGTTGATATTATATGGCCGTATCTATCATGGAAAAGCAAAGGCGTCATTATGGTATTGAAATTTTTGATCTTTATTCTTCTGCAACAGTGTTATTTTTGGATTCTTACTTTAATGTTTGCTTGTAAGAGGATGAGTTTTTATTTTGATGGTTGTTTTGGTTTCTGGGTTTAGGCTAACAGCAGAAGTGGATTTCATTTATCTTTTTTGCAGAGTCAAAACGTGTGATCCCCTTGAAAGATTATCGGAATATTGGTATAATGGCTCACATAGATGCAGGGAAGACTACTACAACTGAACGAGTCCTATTTTATACAGGAAGAAACTATAAAATTGGGGAGGTACATGAGGGAACAGCTACAATGGACTGGATGGAACAAGAGCAAGAGAGAGGGATTACCATTACTTCTGCTGCAACTACTACATATTGGAACAAACACCGGATTAACATCATTGATACTCCTGGCCATGTTGACTTCACACTTGAAGTGGAGCGTGCTCTCAGGGTTCTGGATGGTGCTATCTGCTTGTTTGACAGTGTTGCTGGTGTGGAACCTCAATCTGAAACTGTATGGAGGCAAGCTGACAAGTATGGAGTTCCCAGAATCTGCTTTGTCAACAAGATGGATCGTTTAGGAGCAAACTTTTTCCGCACAAGAGATATGATAGTTACAAACTTGGGAGCTAAACCACTTGTAGTTCAATTACCTGTTGGTGCAGAAGATAACTTTAAGGGAGTTGTTGATCTTGTGAAGATGAAAGCTATAATATGGTCAGGAGAGGAATTGGGTGCAAAGTTTGCTTACGAGGATATACCAGCTAATCTTCAGAAAATGGCTCAAGAATACCGGTCACAGATGATAGAAACCATTGTTGAATTGGATGATGAAGCTATGGAAAGCTATCTGGAAGGAAATGAGCCAGACGAAGAAACCATCAAAAAATTAATCCGGAAAGGAACCATTGCTGGCAGTTTTGTCCCTGTGTTATGTGGTTCAGCTTTCAAAAATAAGGGCGTTCAACCATTACTTGATGCTGTTGTTGACTATTTGCCTTCACCACTTGACTTGCCAGCAATGAAGGGAACTGATCCTGAAAATCCTGAAGCAACACTTGAGAGGGCAGCCAGTGATGATGAACCATTTGCTGGACTAGCTTTCAAGATTATGAGTGACCCGTTTGTTGGTTCCCTCACATTCGTGAGAGTGTATGCTGGGAAGCTTTCTGCAGGATCTTATGTGCTGAACGCAAACAAAGGAAAGAAGGAGAGAATTGGTAGACTTTTGGAAATGCATGCCAACAGTAGGGAGGATGTAAAGGTTGCCTTAGCAGGTGACATCATTGCTCTTGCAGGTCTTAAAGACACCATTACTGGTGAAACACTTTGTGATGCAGACCATCCAATTCTGCTTGAACGAATGGACTTCCCCGATCCTGTGATTAAGGTTGCAATTGAGCCCAAGACTAAAGCTGATATTGACAAAATGGCAAATGGCCTGATCAAACTTGCTCAAGAAGACCCTTCATTCCACTTCTCACGAGATGAAGAGATCAACCAGACAGTGATTGAGGGTATGGGAGAATTGCATCTTGAGATTATCGTCGATCGCCTAAAGAGGGAATTTAAGGTATATATTGGCCCCTCCATACATCTGAGTATCATGTTAATGTTAGGTATTTTTTTACTTCACTTTATTGGGTTTAAACCTTATTCATGGTACTTTTTTCTTGGAATATATGATTGATGTTAGTGTATAGGTATATACTTTTACATACAATACTTGTACGCATATCAGTTGTTGTGAATATCAGTATGCACAGTGATATAGTTTTATGTCTGTGAGCAGAAGAGAACTAAAAGATGCAATAAAATTGTTTGACTGATGCTATTCTTATTTCCTGCAAATTGCAAAGAAAAATATGTTCTGGATGCATAGACTTTTTCTTTGTCTTAACTGGTGATCCTTTGGTGCTAATAGGTAGAAGCTAATGTTGGTGCACCCCAAGTCAACTATCGTGAAAGCATTTCTAAAGTCTCTGAAGTGAAGTACGTACACAAGAAACAGTCAGGCGGACAAGGACAGTTTGCTGATATCACCGTGCGATTTGAGCCTATGGAGGCAGGAAGTGGATATGAGTTCAAGAGTGAGATCAAGGGAGGTGCAGTGCCAAAAGAATATATTCCTGGGGTGATGAAAGGACTAGAAGAATGCATGAGCAATGGTGTGCTTGCAGGCTTCCCTGTTGTTGACGTACGTGCTGCACTAGTTGATGGTTCCTACCATGATGTTGATTCTAGTGTCTTGGCATTTCAACTTGCGGCCAGGGGAGCTTTCAGGGAGGGCATGAGAAAGGCTGGCCCTAAAATGCTGGAACCTATAATGAAAGTCGAAGTTGTCACACCTGAAGAACACTTGGGAGATGTGATTGGTGATCTCAACTCGAGGAGAGGTCAGATCAACAGTTTTGGTGACAAACCTGGTGGTTTGAAGGTACATTGAATTTCTTTCTCAGCACTCTGTCCGGATATACATCCATCTGGTTAATTCCTAAGTGTCTTTGATTCTTGATCTTTCTTTCCTTAGTTTTTCCCGCTGCAGTCTAAATTTTCGATTCATGGGATATTTTGGTATTATTGCAGGTGGTTGATGCGCTGGTTCCACTGGCAGAAATGTTCCAATATGTTAGTGCACTCCGAGGGATGACAAAAGGCCGTGCATCATACATTATGCAGTTAGCTAAATTCGATGTTGTCCCTCAACACATCCAGAACCAACTTGCAGCGAAAGAACAAGAAGTTGCTGCTTGAATGAATTTTTCTGAGGAAACAGGAATCACTATATATTTTTTCATTTACTTGATATAAATCAAGGGAAGGTTTCTTTTTGTACTAATTTTATAGATGAGCTGAAAAAAACTTAGAAAGTTGTGGACGTCAATCTCATCATCGCCGAACAACATCTTGTATCATTGTGTTTGTGACGTAGGATTTGAGAAAGATTTGATCTTTTCCATAAGTTATACGGAGAAAGGGTGGTAATCTTAAACCAGAAGGTGTGACAAATCTACCTTATTAGCATACGGAGACTGCAATTTAATAATATGATTGATTTTCTTTTCGGACTACACTGTTAAGCATTTGATCGATAACATAAGTATTATTAAAACTATCATTAAATACACGCTTTATTAATTATTCACATGTGAATCAAAATCGTGCTTGCTATATTTTGTTTTTTATTGATATTTCAGTGTGAAACGTGGTTGATGGTTGTAAGGCCTTCTCTTGTTGCTGGGTTTGTAGCTGCCTGCTAGATGACGGATGCTTTAAAAACCCCAAAACTTGATTGGAAGCTATTTGCTTCTACTTTACTTCGGCGTAATTCATACTAGCACCGTAAGCCATTTTCATGCGACATTTTGATTTTTTATCACCATTTTACTTCATTAGGCTGTTAAAGAAATGCATCGATAATATTTCATTTTTTAAAAATAGCTGGCATTTTCAAGTACGGCCTGTGTGGTTCTGTTATTATCCAATCCAACCCTAAAGGCGCAAACTACTATAATGCACCAACAAAAAATGACTCTTCGATGAGCTCAGTGCACCCGTACTTCGACGATCAATGATCTATTTTTGTCATTGCAAGGCAAATCGAATGAATCAAATGCGTAAAATGTTCATAGCATTCCCCGCAACCGAACATCTAACAAAAGACTGACATATAGTCAGGCGTAAGTACCGCGAACACACAGTTAAGCCCTCTTCAATTTTGTATCTGCCAGCCATGCTTATGTGATTGCTATTATTACATACTCAAATTGTAAATTTCAAACCTGTGAAATACCGGGAACAGATCATAGGCAGGCAAGTGATATCCCCATAAAAGATTATGAAATAAACAACTTTCAAATTTCCAACTGAAAACCGTTTTTAACAATTACTCCACTCAAATTCACACAGAAAATTTAATTCACTGAAGATTAAGCTAAAAAATATCCTTGTCTGTTGTAAAGTTACTCCAAATTTATCTCATCTGGACAATCCCTGCATTGATCAGCTTCTGAATCTTATTCATCACCTGTGGGTTCTTCATGTGATCTTGAGCAGCTTTAGGATTTTCCTGGAAGTCAACCAACACCTGTCCACAAAGTTCATTTAGCCAAATTCATTATGCAGAAATACCAGAACTTTAAATACCTACTGAGGGATTCTAACTCATCTCTTCTTACCTGTCTCATGACTGGGTCAGAGAGTATGTTCTGAATTTCGGGGTCCTGCATTCCCTTGGCCTGCATGATAGAAACAGAATTAAATCACGCCCCAATATTGTTGAAAAATTCATTCATTCTCATCAAGAGATTTAAAAGAGGCTCACTTGTCTCTCCTTCAATTCCTCCGGGCTTAATTCACCACGACCGGCCTTGTTAATTTGCTGCACACATCTGCAACAAATTTTCACCAAACAATTAAAAGGCGACAACGATACAAGCTTAGAATGTGCACTTTCAAGTAACGAAATCTCAAAGCAGTATTCATATATTGTACCTTCTGACGCCATCAAGAAGCTCCTGGTTTTGTGGGTCATGCTTTAGCCCCTCCTGGTATGTTTCTAGAGCTTTGTCATATTCCTTCAAGAAAAACTGAATGGCTCCTTTTCTGGTATAACCCTTAGAGAAGGTTGGATCAAGCTCAATGCACTTATCTGCATCCTTCAATCCCTCAGGCATGGCCCCCAATTTCGTATAGCAGGCAGCTCTGTTACTGTATGTCTGGAAGTCAAAAACCAGCACTTTTTTTCAGCAATTGGCCATCATATATGCTTGAAATAGAGTTTAGCATGCACCTAAACTACAGACAAAAAGGATGAGACTTCATACCCTTGGATCTTTGGGATTCCTTCTCAATGATTCTGTATAATGTTGTATAGCCTCTGGATACTTCTGCTGCTTAAAAAATTCATTTCCTGCAAATCACCAGTGACATCAGGTTTGAGGCCAACAAGAAATATAACAAAGTATCACTCAGTGGCAAAATATGGAAACCATGGCAAATCCAAGTTGAATCCATTAATAGGCATCTGTTAAAGAATGGTAAAGCGCTGCTTTGAGTGACAGCAAAACCATAGTCCCACAGTGAAAGAATAGTATATCCCAAAAGAAACAAGTCAACAGCATCTGTTTAGGAAGGACATAGCTAATCCAAGTTGAATTCATTAATATCAGATATGTTAACGTTGAAGATGCCAAGAACAGAAATCAAGCACCACATTATCTAATATCAAGATGCACAGTAACTTGAAGACAACTTATGACAGGGATGAAGCTTAAATTTACTGTGTCCTGTTTGCTGATGCATGCATGCATGTGCGCGCGCACGCGCGCGTCTGTGTGAGAAATCATGTTATCATGAGATAAACCTGTTAAAAGACTTTAACTAAAGGACAGAAGGCAAACGAGCAACCAAACAAAAAGCCAAATGGAAACTGTACCTTTCTCACGCTCCTCATCAGCTATCTTCGGGTCAAAAATCTCTTGTTGCTCGAGTTCCTTCTTAGCTTTCTCCGCCTCATTAAGTTTTTTCAACGTGTCTGGGTTGCGATGCTCAGTTAGAGCTTTCTGGAAAGTCTCAATAGCAGGTTCATAGTCCTTTGAACATTTTGCCATTTTCACCAGAGCAGTTCCCTTCCTAGTTAAAGCTCTTGCTATCATCTTAAAGTCAGATCTAAGCTCTCTTCCCCTTTCGACAGCCTTGTCACAATCCTTGATGCATTCCTCATACTAAAAAAGAATGATTCTATTAATAGGATTATGATGATTTATAAACAGATTATATAAGAAAAAAAGGGACATGATTTTCTAGTTAAGTGAACTTGAATAAAGACTAACTACATTAAAAACCTTTACTAAGTGGAATCATAAAAATAATTTTAGAGCAATAAGGCTGAGATCAACTACTAAAAACAGCAGAAGCTGTTATGCTTTCTGTTCCAAAGGATTCAAATGTTCCAAACTGTTCAAAACCAACTGAATTAGTAGAGGCTGGTGAAATTTACACTATTTCTCATATTAAAAACTTAAATGATGCAGTTGAACAAAATTATTAAATACATCTCTTATCCAGAAACCAATATAATGATTGATACCATTAAAAACTACCGCCTAACCCTAATTAATTTGTTCAATATGAAAACAACAGGAGGATATATTACTATCAGAAAAGTGTACATAGTGGCACTAAAAGTTCATGAAGTCGTACATGGATGTTTCCCAAATCCCCAAACAAACAAAATCTTCACTGCCATCAAATTTTAGACTATAGCCGCCTCTCACTTAAAGCATATTCCTCTTAACTGTCCTTGTTACTCTCATATGCAGAAATATAAACAAATCAACAGTTGCATAAAACAAGTTAAATTCTGACCGTATCCTAGATTTTACAGTATCATATGTCAATTAATATGACTACTAGCATGCATTGGTCTATAAACTATAATCTATTCAGTTACATACACAAATGAAGAAACATATAAAAGCAAAACAAGCGAAGCAGAAGCAGTCATTACCTTGCCCATTTCGAGATAAACCGCCGCACGATTAGTCAGGTAAGAAATATCCTCATCATCGAGCTCCAGTGCACTGGAGTAATGTTCAATTGCTTTCTCAAATTCCTTCTTCTTATAAGCAGCGTTTCCCGCCTCTTTCTCCTTCAATGCCTTTTCTTTTCTTTCCTTAGCTTCCTTCTCCTCCTCCGTTAGCTCCATTGGCTCAGGCTCGGGCTCAGACTCCGGCTTCCTCGTCTCCTCCTTAGACGTCTCCGGTCCTTTTGGGGCATCTTCGTCCTGCATTTCCACGTCATCACCACCAGTGGGCCCCTTAAACTTCACATTTAATAAAACCCCCAAAGCCTGCATCACCCGCTGGTCCTTCAAGTATAAGTTTAAGTTGTTAGGATTTCTCTGAATATCCTTCATCATATTACGAAAATCATCTTGGTCGAGATAACTTCTCGTAGTCGGATCCGCCGTTAATTTTGCCCACATCTCAGGTCCGGCAAAAGCAGAACCAAATGGATTATCGGCCGGCGGGGAACGAGATCTGAACGACGCGGAGGCCGCCGCTTTAGCATCGGCCAAGCCGGATTTGAGGGCTTCATTGTTAGGATCGATATCAAGTCCTTTCTTGTAGGAGTTAACAGCTTCGATATAGTCCTGTAATCCGAGGTGAGCAGCGCCAAGTCGGCTGTAGCCTTTGGACCAGTCCGGCTTAAGCTCGACGGTCTTCTTGGCGTCGGCTAAGGCGTCGGCGTAGTTGTGGAGAGATGCGTGCGCGGCGGATCGATTGGAATACAGCACGTGATTATCCGGAGATAAAGAGATGGCCTCCGTGAAGTGGCGCACCGCGGCTTCGTAATCCCCGGACGAAAACGCAGCGTTTCCTTTCGCTTTGGCTTCGTCTGCCATGTCAGCAAGGAATTAATTGAAGAATGATTGGCTTGTGGTTGTGGTTGCAGTAATATTTAGAGCAAAGTACTGCCCTTTGAACTTCTCCTTTGTAGCTAAGAAAACGATTAGTTTCAAATATAAAAGAAGAGTGGGAGGGACGAGAGGGTTCTGGGGGAGAGGGATTCTGGAAGGTTCCGTTAAGTGAAGTCGTTTCGCTCGTGCCATCGTGCTCGTGCGTGCCCGAATAGAAAGTGGGTTGTTTGGTTACGGGGATTTGGTTGAACTTATTCCTATAACCGCCGCTTTTTCGAGTTTATTCTTAAAATTATATATGTATAATTGGGCAGTCTGTTTTTTTTTTTTTTTAATGAAAATAAGTTATGCGAGTGAAGAGAATTATTTTAAAATAAATTATAAAATTATGTAGTTTAAAAAAGTTAAATTTTTATTATTTAAAAATGTATGCGCACAAAAAAAAAAGGACATTCGCACTGAAAAATAACTAATATATACACATCATAACACACACACACGCACGCGCGCACACACACACACACACACACACACATATATATATATATATATAGTTTTACTTTTTTATCATTGCATCACTTAATAATAATAATACAAAGTTGAGATTTTTCTTAAATTATCATAACTGGATTTAACTTGAAAGGAATAGGATCCTCTCTTGATCTAATCTTTACTGAGTTTTTAAAGATCTTCTGTTATGTGTCTTTTTAGTGGTTGACTGGTAGTGTATAGGTAAGATTTAACTTCTTTTATTTTTATTTATTTATTAACAACCAATCAGCAATTGAGTTATTTGCTCAGAACATGATCAGATAAGGAAAAAATCTTGGTCAACTTTAAAATATATGCATTCAATGTCCTTTATAACATGTCTTGATTTGCACATAGTTAAAAGAGTAATGACAGACATTCATCTTTTATCCCAAATTTCATCTTAAATGATATGTTATTAATTGATTGGTTGGTAATTTTTTATAAGATCTAAGTGAAGTAATTGTACTACCCTCACTATCCAATTGATAAATACGACGTCATTAGGGATAATTTTTTGAAAAAAATAATTTGGGATGCATAGCATTACTCTAGTTGAAATTCAATTGAAAAATAGCTACTCTAAATAAACATAAAATTTGTTGAGACAACATATACAGGAGACTGATAAAGTGAATAGGTGTCCTTTTACTCTATTACCTAATATGCATTTTATATTGCCAATTCAGGTTTAGTACAAAAATTTCAATTAATTTTTTATGTTTTAATCAATTTACATGAAAGTTATACTTAAAAAATAAAATATAGTATTACAAGTCTCTCCTCTTTTTCTTTTATCTTCTGCTTCTTATGTTATAAGCATGACAAATTGACAAACTAATTTTAGTGCCTGCTTGGTATGACTTATCTACTAGTCATAAGTGCTTATTTAATTTTATAAACTCTTTTTAAAATTTATGTTTTTTTTAGAATAGTTCTTAAAGATTAAATAAGTTATTTTACCTCTACTAACAAAAGATCAAATTTTGGGTTTTTGAAAGTATAGATCAAAAAGTTTTTAAAAATGTTAAAATTTATAAATGTCTTTTATTTATTTGACAATCTTATTTCATTTTTTAAAGCATAAGTTTAAAAAATTTTGTCTATTAAAGTAGTTTTATAATTTTTAATAAAGCTCTTATTGACAACCAAATAACTAAAAAATTTTAGGCAAAAACTCAACTTATAAAAGTTTTACTAATAAAAGTTCTATTTAAAAAGTTATATCAAATGGAGCCTTTGACATTACAAATCAATTAGTTAATTAACTTCAAAGATGGGATTAACTTTTGAATAAGCAATTTAATGGTAGGAATGACAAAATACTTTACGGGTTTGGGGCCTCATGGAGCCCCACCCGAAATGAAAAAAATTTTGAATAATTTTTGGGGAATGAGGACAAAATAATCCCTAAATTTCTAACGGGGTGAGGTTTGGTTTTGTACTCCCCACCCTAATCCCCATTATTTATAATTTTTTTAATTCTTATTTAATAATTTTTATTTTATCAACTATAATGTCAATTAATAATTTTTCTTTTATTTTTTATGTAATATAGACAAGTTATGACTAAAAGAAAACCCTACAATATAATTCTTTTTCAATTCTAAAATATTATTATGTTTTATTTTCACTTTTAAGGTGCTGTTCTGTTTGAATATTTTTTAATTTTAATATCATTTTAAGATATTATTTCAAACTTTTAGAGTTTTTTTAAATAATTTATAATATGTTAATGATTTTATTTTAAGTCTCTAATTTTTTATTTATTAAAATCATGTATCTATACCTACTGTGAAACAGGTAAATGAAAAATGTGATAAAAATAAAGAAATTATTCCCCACATGAAGATTCTTCATCCCCTTCCCCACCCCATTTAATTGATTGGAGAATGGGGTAGGCCTCTCACCCTCACACACCCCATTGCCATCCCTATTCAATGGCTAATTGTCTCTAATGGGCTTGTAAGTTGTAAACTGTAACAATTATGGGGTCTAGAATGAGGCCGAACTCGGGTAAATACAACATCCTATTTTTGTAATGCTTTTTACACCCATTTGATATCCGTATAACGCCCCACTTTTGTAATCATAGACATTGTTCTATTGTTATTAGAAATTACATAAAAGGATAAATATAAATTTAATTAACTAAAATATTTTTATAAATTTTGAATCCTTAATTAATTTTGAATCTTAATATATGATATAATTAATTTATTGACAAAATCAAAGCAATTTTGAACAATGACCAAATAAAAGACCTAATAATCATAATCTTATTATTAAAAGTATGTTTATAATTTAATTTATTTATTTTAAATAATAGTAAGACTATAACGTCCCACTTTTGTAATAATTTCCATACTTCTATTGTTATTTGAAATTACATAAAAGGATAAATATAAATTTAATTAGCTAAACTATTTTTATAAATTATGAACCCTTAATTAATTTTTAATCTTAATACATGATATACTTAATTTGTTGATAAAATCAAAGCAAGTTTGAAACAATGAGCAAATAAAAGACCTAATAGTCATAATCTTATTATTAAAAAGTATGTTTATAATTTAATTAACTTATTTTAAATAATTGTAAAATTAAAATAAATTTTAATTAATTTTATGTCCTTGTTATTTCCTCAAAGAAAGAGCTATAGATAGAAGAAAGTAGGGTTTCTTAAGAGTTTTAAAGGGATGGTGAAAGAAGCTTCACTCCAAAAATAAACAAAGCAATGGGCGATGATCTAAAAACCAAAAGTGTAGAGCTTTTTACACCCCAAAAATTTATTTTGACACCACTCTTGAATTTTGTTCTATAAAATATCCTCAGCTTAATTTGTAGAATACAAACCCAGAAATTAAACACAATCATCTTGTCTTTAAATTTCACCATACAAAGAATATTTCTTTTAATTTTTTATTTATGAATACGGAAAAATCCTAAAATTTTAAATTATTTTTTTTTCTAATTACATAATCTCTATCTCCATAAGTTTTAATTCTTAAAGTTTTAAAAAATTGAATTAAAATATAAGATACAAATATAAATTATAAAATGAGTTTTTTTAATATAAATTATAAAATCAGTTGGGTGTAAGAAATTGTTAAAACAATAATTTATTTAAGTGTTTAATATATTTTCATTCAGAAAAATTATATTGATTATTTAAGTAATTTCAATTGAGAAGGGCTTTTATAAGGAATTTAGGTGTCAAAACGCTACTCAAAGCAAAAACCCGCGCTTATCAGCGTTAATGGGCCTAGCAGGCTAGCAGAACGTTGCACTTTGGGATCAAAGCAAAAGGACTAAGGAGTCCGCTTTACAATATGTTCGCATATGGATTTATTTTATAGAATGAGGCAACGCGTACGTTAATGACTAGTGACCTTGAACTGCTAGCTGCAACAAACTCAGTCGGTGAGCTTCCATTTCTGTAAATTATGTTCAAACCCAATGTGATGACGTGATTTCTTTGCTTCTAGTCATTGCTTTTATTGCATTTCTGATTCTTTATGTTTGTTAATTATTTATTTCATAGACACGCACGATCCCTGTTTGACGAAATTCCGCAAACAAGAATCCTTAACCTTCTTTGATTAAATTCCCTAACAAATGCGATTCTACAAAATTTCCTATACTCATCTTGATAATTCCCAGTGAAGCATGTTAATCGCACGAGCATTCTTTACAGCTGCGTTGCTTTTGAACAGATGCCGTTGCAAAACCCAGTCAGCCCGATCATTTTTTGAGTTGATAACAATTGCTATGCTGGAATCTTATATGTTGAAGCTGTATTACTGTTATCCGAATAATGGACTGATGTTTTTAATATCTGTAGTAGCTGGCACATGTTGATTGGTGGCATTTGTAGAAACCATAAGGAGTTCATCTCGGGCTGTAGTTATGTGTCTGATTATAGGTTTTCATTACAATTTTTGGTAGATTTTATAATATGTAAGATGCGTGGTGGTGGCATCGATGATGGAGTGTTTTGAATCTTATCTACCTTAATAAGCTCTACAACAATGCATCTTTTTTACCCTTCAGTTTAATGGTCTAAACAGAGGAATACAGCATTTGATGTAATATTAGTTGCGAGAATTGATTAGCAAAATTTTGCAAACTATATATTTTAACTTAGATCACAGTCATCTCTGTCAACGCTATCAATGAACTAATTGGAAATCATGGTTAAGTTATCAAACATGTTTTATAGAATCATTAGTTTCTGTATGAGTATGGACAATCCCAACGGTGAAAGCATTTACTCTAGAAACTTGAACATTCAAAGCTCAGTTTCTAATTTTAGAAAAGTCTTTAAAATTAAAATGTGTAAGGTAGTGTGCTTGAGAACAAAATTAAAATAAGCTGAGGTTCATTTAAATTTAGAAATTTCGAGAAATAGTGTGGATGGATATTGTTTTGGGCATCTATTTATTACTGTTGGTTCTGTTTCCCTTTTTAGGAGGTAGGTTCCAGGTCTGTCTGGTCGGGTCTTCAAGTGTTGAATATGAAGACCAAACCATGTGCGGAAATGGTGACTTTTGCTGATGCTAAATGTCAAGCCATTTGAACTCACAATGGGACTAGGTGTTAGGATGAAAAAATCTCAGTTGAATCAGTTGCCCATGTTATTGTCATGTTCTCTGGAGGTTTATCTCATTCTGCAGTTTCAGATTGTGATGTTCTTATCTGAAAATATGATGTTTCTGGAAACTCCCAAGTATAACACTACTGCATCTAGTCAGTCCATTTGTCAATGATTTCATCTCTCGCTAGGGAAGGGATGAGAAGTGGAAACAGCCTGTGATTTGATTGAACACTTAAGTTCATTCTGCTTTAGAAGGTGGTTTGTGTAAATGACGTTCTCCTTTTGCATACATGAGAATGTTTTGTTCTTTTGACTTTAAAAATTTATGTAGGACATTAATGGATTTAGAGTATGCTTTCCCATTTTTGCTCGTATCTTTGATGTTTCTTACCTAAGAGATTTTTGTTTCTAATGAGAAAGAAGGGAAAAGATTTCTGCCTTATCTTTATATGGCAAAATCTTCCTTCTCTATACAATTTTCATTAACATATTTACGAATGGAAAATGCTTTCAGACCAGTGGGCTTATGTTATACAGTGGAGTCTTCCTTCTCTATACAATTTTCTGCGTACCTTATTGTTTACATTGTTATTTAATTTATTCTTTAATAAATTATGTATTTGCAGGAAAAATCACAACAAGGATTTCATGAGTGGTGCTTCAAGTAGCTTACGAGCAGCTTTCTCCCACTGTGTACAGCAAGTGCGAAATTATGATTACCATCACTACCTCTGCCTCCTCGAACTCCCCCCTGAATTACGGAAAACTGCCTTTGCCCTCCGTGCCTTTAATGTTGAAACTTCCAAAGCCATGGATATTGCTTCTGATCCCCGGATTGGTCTCATGCGCCTAGTCTGGTGGAAAGAGGCAATAGACAAAATCTATGTTAGGAAGCAAATTGAGCACCCAGTAGCTCAAGCTCTTGCATCAGTTTTATCTGAAAATAAAATAAGCAAGGGATGGCTGAAAAGGTCTGTGGAAGCTCGAATTAATGATGCAAACAGAGAGATTAGTGATATCCCAGAAAAGATTGAAGATTTGGAGAAATATGCTGAGGATACTGTATCAACTCTTCTGTACACGACACTTCAAGCTGGTGGTATAAAGTCCGCTGCAGCTGATCACGCAGCATCTCATATTGGCAAGGCAAGTGGCCTTCTTTTGCTACTTAAGTCATTACCGTATCATGCTAGCCGCAACCGCCACTTTTCTTATATACCAGCTGAAGTGGCAGCCAACCATGGTTTGCTTGTTAAGGAGGGGGGTCGATCGGAAATCCACTTGGATTCTCGTGAGGGTTTATGTGATGCTGTTTTTGAGATGGCATCAGTGGCAAATGTCCATTTGCTGAAGGCTCGTGAACTATCTGGGGCGGTGCCAATTGAGGCCCGTCCGGTTCTTCTTGAGTCTGTGCCTGCTCAAGTTCTTTTAGACTCCCTGAATCGGGTGCAATTTGATGTTTTTGATCCAAGGTTAGCACGAGGGGTGCTGGGTATTTCTCCATTGTGGTACCATGTGAAATTGAAGTGGTATTCCTGGAGGGGGAAGTACTGAAAGATATCTAATACTTTTTACAGATTGAGTGGGTCATTTACCTTTGGGTAGGAACCCTGCGATATAAACCAAGCGTTAAGTGTGTCTTTGTTTCGATAGCTTCATTGCGGAACACATACCATCTTCTGAGCGGTGACATTTATGCTAATTGTGATTTTGTTATGTTTTTGTCTTGATAAAAACGCAGCATAGTCTTGAAACCTTATGGTCAAGAATCATTTAGGCTGCATATTCACCATTCTTGTTATCACTGGCTCTGGCTGGAGGAATAACCTGTTTACTAATCAGTTTCATTGTCCGAATTGACAACCATAATATATAACAAGTCTGCTCTTGAAAATTTTGCTTAAAAAAAAAAAAGAAAAAGAATTCAGCTCTAGTTTCATTTCTTGATATAAGATGAGAGGCCCTGTAATTCCTATTTATTTATTTAGTTATTCTTCCAAGATATTCGTATTTCTTGTTCAACATATCATTGTTTTAGTTTTGCAGTGGCTGAACAATCGAGTCTAGGCATTCAAAAATGCCCCCAGGGATTGTGTCTGTACTGATGAATTTGGGCCATTGTTTTCGTTTCCATTACGCACGGTATTTGATATTTATAACAAAATGTCATTTGCGGGGGATTTCATTAGAGGATGATGAAGAGGAATTGGACAAGCACACTATTTTTATTTTATTTTTTCAATTTTATTGTTGAAGATGCATAACATTATTAAAAAAAATGATAATAAAAAATTAATGAAAAAAAAAAAAAAAAACGATGGCTTGAGGTACTGGAAAGTGCATAGGTTCCAGAAAAAAGAATGAAGCAAACAAAGAAACTCCAAATTCCCGAAGTAAAACAAACGTATGTTGGCAACGTAGTGTTTGGGGAGTGGGGACCCATTTTTGATCAGCGGTCAAAACGTGTCAATCCCTGCTTTTGCATGGCACCTTCCACCGCCTTATGCTCTTTAAGTACGACTTTCTCCGTTCTTACCACCTCACTCTCCCTCTTTTTGTGCTGTTTCTTGATTGCTTCTTCATCACTAATTTTCTCAATTTTTTCCACGCACTCTCTATGGCCACTGCCCATCATCGCTCTGTATTCTTTTTGCTAGTACTAGTACTGGTTCTTTTTACAGGAGGAGTTCAAGCTGCACGGTTCAACCGAAGGGACTCAGCAATCCTGTTGCCTTCTGAGAAGCAAGAACCGCCGGCGGAGGAAGGTGGTGAGCCTGTTGGCACTAGATGGGCGGTTCTTGTGGCTGGATCATCTGGCTATGCAAATTACAGGCATCAGGTGTGTGTGTGTGTGTGTAGTCCTATTTTTACGGTTTTTTTTTTGAACCGTTAATTAACTTAATTAGCTAGCATTTGCATTTTATTATGGCAATTAAACTTGTATGACGAAATTGTTGCAGGCCGATGTGTGCCATGCATATCAGTTGCTGAGGAAAGGTGGGTTGAAAGAAGAGCACATAGTGGTGTTCATGTACGACGACATAGCCATGCATGAGCTTAATCCCAGGCCTGGTGTGATCATCAACCATCCACAAGGTGAAAATCTTTATGACGGTGTGCCGAAGGTATTTACCAAATCTTTTTCGTTAATTTTAAATAAAATATTCCTTCCTATGTAATTAGGAAAGCAACCACTAATTTAATATCTAATCCTATTATCTCTTTCTTTAATCTTGACAAAGACCTTAATATGCTAATCTTGACTTTGGTGTTATGAGTTGGTTTCATTTTGTCAACATTCAATAATGCTCCTCTTTGATAGTGATGGCCACTAAATGGTGTATTAATTTTCATTGGCGCTTCGTCAGTTTTAATTGTTTTTCTTGATGTCTAATCATGAACAGTATCCCTAGCTTAAATTACAATAATGTGAAAGTAATGTGAAAGCTCCTGAAACAATTTAATATCAAACGTAACAACTATTCCACTTTAATGAAAATGATGTGGTTCTGTAATCTTTTTGGTCCTTTCAGTTGCTGAATCACAGTGGTTAATTTTCTAAATCCGGGGGCGGAAGAATCCAGAAAGTTAATCAGTTGGCAGCCTGGCTTTGGGCTACATCAGCTTTTGAGCAAACAAAGAAACTAACTTCCTTTTTTATTTTTTTATTTTTTATTTTTAATTCCACTTTGCACATACGGCATATTCTATGTCACTCTTTCACATGTACAAACACATACTTCTAAACAAATTTTCTTTGAGGTTGGTGTGACAATCTTCTAGGAGTTGGTACAAGGAAAGTTCGATCCCCCAGATGTCTTATAGTCCCCTATGATTCACTGCAAGACATCTAACCAACTAGGATATCCTTTTGGGAACTAATTTTTGTACTGTCCTCGACAATGCTTTGTATTGAACATTTCAGTAGTTAGTTGCTGTAGATTAGTTCTAATAATCATGTTAAATTTTAGAAAGTAAAGTTGTTTTTGGCCTCCATTACTCTTTTAAGTGAATAAAAACTAATAAAAACATCTTAATTGGTTGATCAAAAAAGCATTTGGTGGCACGTCTGAGACTTGATATCATGTGGATTGCAGTACAGATCATTGGTTTTTAGTTTTCTTCGGGAGAAGTTGCTCTACAATATTTGTTATCATTCAAGACAACTGTGTTATTTTCCACTTATATGTTATTGTCTTTCAATCTAAACGTCCGGAGTTCCACTATGTGTTAATGAAGCTGATGAGGCAGAAATTTTCCTTAGTTGAAGTTTCATCGTTCACATTAATTGATATTATAGTTCACTGACCAAATTGTGTTATCAATGGGGATAATCACGGCAGGATTATACTGGCGAGCATGTGACTGCTCAGAATCTGTATGCCGTACTTCTTGGTGACAGGAAAGCTGTAAAAGGTGGAAGTGGCAAGGTCGTGAATAGCAAGGCCAATGACAGGATCTTTATATTCTACTCTGATCATGGAGGCCCTGGAGTTCTTGGTATTTTTTTTTTTTTTTCTGTACTTAGTACTTTATGTAGTCTTATATTGTGTTATTTTACACTACAGTAAATGGCGTGATATTAGCTTTAACATGGTTTCATGGTAGCTACAATCTCAAAATTTGGTTTTCATTCCCCTATTTTGGGATTAGCGTTAACAAGTGACCCGTGAAGAATATAAGTGCTTTTCTAGCTAGTTAATCTTCCATTTGGGATCGTAGGGATGCCAAATATGCCTTATGTGTATGCCATGGAATTCATTGATGTCTTGAAGAAGAAGCACGCTGCGAAGAGCTATAAAGGGATGGTAAAGTGATCAGTGGCTCAGAACTTGTGTGTTATAAAGATACAAATTATGATTATTTACAAAGTTTTATGCTGCCACACAGGTTATATATGTGGAGGCCTGTGAAAGTGGTAGCATTTTTGAAGGTGTAATGCCCAAAGATCTAGATATATATGTCACTACTGCATCAAATGCACAAGAGAGCAGCTTTGGGACTTATTGCCCTGGAATGGATCCTTCTCCACCTCCAGAGTACATCACTTGCTTGGGGGATTTGTACAGTGTTGCTTGGATGGAGGACAGGTATTCCATATTGCTCCTCGAAAGAACAAGCAAACTTTTAGGCTGTAAACGATCATGTGATTCTATATTGATGAAGTTTCCAAACTGAATATGTATTTATAAATTTCCTGCAGTGAGACTCACAATTTGAAGAGAGAGACCATAAGTCAACAGTATCAAGCTGTAAGATCAACAATATTTAGACTATCAACATCTTCAGCCGCAATTTCTGTTAAATACAAGAATAATTACAAGCTTTACTTATGTTCATGCAGGTGAAGGAACGGACTTCCAATTTTAACAATTACAATTCTGGATCTCATGTGATGGAATATGGGAACACAAGCGTCAAATCAGAGAAGCTATACTTGTATCAAGGTTTCGATCCTGCCAGCACCAACTTTCCTCCGAACAAGCTTCAGCCTGATCAAATGGGAGTTGTCAACCAGAGAGACGCAGATCTTCTCTTCATGTGGCATATGGTGAGCCTTTCCCTCTTTAATCTATTTGGTTAATCTCAAAGCTCATATTAAGCAGCTCTTCAGGTTTCCTGTTCCATTTGGAGTTAATAGCAGCAGGTCGATGTCTGGATGACATGCAAATTTGATTGCTTTGTTTTACAGTACAAAAATGCAGCAGAGGGATCAGAAAAGAAATCAGAAATGCTTAAGCAGATTACAGAGACAATGAGGCACAGAAAACACTTAGATGCAAGTATTGATATGATTGGAGTAATTTTATTTGGACCAGATAAGGGTTCTAGAATTCTTAATTCCGTTGGAGCACGTGGCCTGCCTCTTGTTGATGACTGGCAATGCCTGAAATCAATGGTAACGCTTTCTTTTTATAAAAAAACAAACTCATATCATTTTATGATTCTTTTCCCTCTTGTGATATATGCTTGAATTTTATATTTGCAGGTTCGTGTTTTCGAGACTCACTGTGGGTCACTCACTCAATATGGCATGAAACACATGAGGGCATTTGCCAATATCTGCAACAGTGGTGTGTCCCAAGCCTTGATGGAAGAAACTTCTGAGGCTGCGTGCAGTGGCAATGAGCTGAGGCAATGGCATCCAGCAATTAGAGGTTATAGCGCTTGATATTGATCTGATAACATTTAAGCAGAAGCTTATTACTGTTGGTTCTTGTATTCAATAGTTGCGCTTTCTTCCTTGGTGCTGTCTAAATGTAAAGGACGTTTAGTGTGGACTGTGGAGGCGACGGAGTCGTAGAACTGGCTTTAAAAGACCCTATTCCTATTGTATTTCCCACCCTTGATGTACAGTTGTGTTAGTTTTTCTTAGTCAACTGCAGAAATAATAGAAAACTTGCATTGTTCACCTGCAATACAGAAGAAGTTGCTCACTAACCGGACTCGAGATCCATGAATGAAGCTGGGCCCAGAATGGGTCATTAGAGCCCAAGATATTCAATCTGGTCTTACGGGTCTTGTGTCCAAATGTAGGCTTGAAATCAAACTAGGTCCTACGACCCACATTTATGGGAGTGCCCATTTCACTCCCGGAAGGGCCAAATCAGGAAAATTATGAGGGCAGAAGCAGATGCTTTAAAATGTGCGTGTATAAGAATAGGTGTGGGATTCTACTGGTGCTTTGAATTGGTGAATACAAGTGGCCCACGCATAAGATGACCATTCTTATGAATACCTGAGCTGATGTCGCGAACTGCCCAAAGTTTCGAGCCAAAAGAGGCTAACTTTGCAAGCCGAGTACTCATTCCGTAACACTAAGGTGCATTCCGATGTCATTTTTATGTGTCTAATTCTATTCTATAGTTCATACTATTATTTGAACTCACGACCATTATTTGCATCTCCAAGATCAGCGACACTGTCTTGGTAATTCTTTTTTTTTCCCTTCCCAATCAATATAATTGATTTGAAATCTAGTCTGGAAATCTCTTATTAAAAATGATAAGAGAAGCTTACTTGTAAATTAAAATCTATCGTAAAGAACAATAAAGAGACCTACTCTAAATTAAAAAAATAAATAAATTATTTTCACGATTATATGTGGTGACTTCAACCCTTAACCTCAAAAATAAGGTAATCACAAGGAGTGACTGTCTTGAGGAGGATGAAAATTGGACAAAAAAATTGAACAACGACGACAACAGGAAGATGATGCAGGAAGAATGTCTTGCTAGGGCCATTTTACAGCTTCATCACTTCTTTTAGTGGCTTGGTCCACATGTATTCTGGAAGCATGGGAATAAGGGACCATATTTTGCACCCTAAACTTAATTCAACCCGAACAATTCAATAATAGTAACTCTTTCAAGTCTCCGGATATGACTTGTGTGGCCGACTTTGCATAAAATAATTTCTTTTGCATGGGACCCGAGATTTGCTATTTGGGCAAGTTGTTCTCAGCACGCATAATTCAACAGCTTGCTTGTGCCGTCTCAATTGTGGGCTTCGCAATTCGCAAGTCCTGAAAAAGAAAGCGGGGCAACTTGTACTTGCTTTACGACAATTCTAGGCTGCGTAAATTATACTCCCCAATTTTTTTGTCTAACCTTAACTAATAACCTTGGATATTTGGAAAGAATTGCAAGAAATCCCAAGAAACATGTTATACTCTTATGCATGTTTTTGTTATATTTCACTACATATTAATTTGAACGGTAAATATTGCTTAACTTGTTAATCTATATAGGCAGAAAACAAAAATAAAGAAATTATTTCAATGATCAGTTTTGGAAGCTATCGAACAATCTTCCTTCTAACTTGTTTCATATTCTTGTGATGTGTTGGATCAATTGCGAGTCATACTAGTGTGAAACATTGGATTAATATCCAATCTTTTCTCCTATGATCAGACCATCATTTTTAATAAATGGCTGACCAATTGTTGGAGGTTTATGGATGGCTTGAATAGGTATTACAGAATTCCCCCTTGAATAGATGGTTGGATCATGATTCTCGTGAAAGCTTATTTTTTCCAATCCGTTAATTAAAATTAATGTCTGTTTCAATGACAAATTCATATAATTCATATATAAAGCAAGATCAACACAAGTCGTCGATACGTCACTATAGTGTTTCCATTTCAGATTAACATATAGAATTGGATTATTGAGCTCATTGAAATTGAGAATCATGTTGATTGGCTACGTGAAGTGGACGTAACCCTTTACTATCTCTCTCCCTTTATCTGCAAAAGTTACTTAACAAGGCATTAGTGACATTTTAATTGTTTTAATTTCCAATAACATGTGCATTTTTTTATACACACACATATATATAGCTGGGTAAGTAGTTATTGATGTCAGATGTTTATTTTTGAATATATATATATATATAGGGTGGGGCTATATGCACTCTAAAAATTACTTTGAACACTCTATTACTATGTACACTCATATATTAATTTTAAGAAAATAAATTATACTTTGTACACTCTTTAAAATGCCAAAAAAGCCCTCACTTAATCCTTTTTAAATTAATCATCTTAATTACTCTACACACTCATGAAAATACTATATACACTCAAACAAATAAATCAATTAAACAATATATCCTTTGGCCAAATCATAGTCATACAAAACAGAATTAATCGTCCAAAAAATTATATTAAGAAATCTATTGATAATTGCTGTCAACATCTATTATTACTTCTTTTGTAGCTACGCCACCACCAATTATTTCCTTGAAATGTTGTATGCGATGATTATATATCGTCTCCCATCCTTTGGCACAAAAACTGTGAAATATTTGCCAATTGATTGCTACAGGGGGGATAGGATGGCTTGGTAACAAGAACACCTACATATGTTTGATTAATTTCAATTAGTAGAATTGCTTATTAAATTCAACATAAAAATTGAAAAGTATTAAAAAAATACCTCTACAAAATTATTGTTATTTACAAAACCAATAGCAATCTCTTTACGAGAATCTGTAGGTATTGACTTAGACCTAAGAGGAAGGAAGGTAAGGCATTGCTTCATCGATAAGTGGAATACCACAACGTTGTAGGCTGATGCAATAAGATGTCCCATGTCAGGCATTGTCATCCATTTGTCAGATCCAGGACAGTTCTCAAAATATGATATTGCATGAATTAATTCATTGAGTCTCTCATATGTCCCATATAAATGGCTATAATGCTCCATCTTCAAATGCAACTCATTTAGCATATCTTTCCTCACTTGTAACCATCCATTCTCACCAAAACCCATTAAGTCGGCTATCGCTCTAAACCCACAATTACATCAGGTGCGACATCTTTAATATGATGAATGTATGATTGTAATGCAACTAGAAATTCATTAACAAATGGATTTGACTTGAACGATTTTTTTTATACACCTAGCAACAAATATGAGGAAAAAAATGTGAAAATACAAACTATAGTTAAGAAATAAGTGTATGTGCGTGTGTATATATAATGCTAATACAATTAAAACAATATCTTTTGCTAATATATATAATAATTCTAATACAATTAAAATAATACCTTTTGCTTTGGTTGCTTATTTCCATTAACTTTCACTGCAGGTCTCATGAATGCAACTGTAGGCGAACAAATTTCTTTTCCTGATAAAACAATCTCAAAAGCAGATGGGTCATGACGGGTTGATGCAATAGCTTTTGAATTTGGTCGACCACGTGTATTTTTCTTAGCTTCTGGTTCTATAAGAGATGTAGAATGAGGATTAGCAATTTCTGTCAACTTTTGTAGAATATGTAACTTCGTATCATCATCATTCTCATTAAAGCGTTTGGCAATCAAGTCAAATATCGGTCAGTAACTCATCTCTGCCTTTCTCTTATTATGATTACGAATCAAGTCAAGTTTCTTCCAATGTGAATCAATACATTCTAAAGGTATAGGTCGACTTTCCTTTTTATATTCTACAATCTCATGAGCACAAGGTAAACTGTGCGTACTACGAATTGTACAACCACACGCGGACACATTAATACCAATGGAATTAGCATGCTTCGACTCAGTTAACACCATTTGTAATGCAGCTATAGAAATAAAGCCTTGAAGCTCTTTAAATTCAGCAGGTTTGAATGGATGTTGTACTATTGTCAAACTTTTTTCAAATGAAACTTTGATGTTCGTGTGTAATAATTATAATAAAGAATGGATCTTTGTACAAGATGTCTCAAAATTACCTTGACTCGTGCCAAGCTCGTTTTTAAGCCTCGAATGTAAACTTTCCACCCTAGTACTAAAAATTAAAATTTTATTAATATATATTAATTTTAAATTGATAAGCTAACTATGAAGTGGTGCATGAAAATAAAATTATACTTATTTGTTGTTAAGTTTCCGAAATGCATGATCTTGTATGTCCATGCTGAAACAAAATTTTCCTTGTATTTATCCAACCATGTAGATGTCACATACTCGATTGTTTGTGGATAGGATATAAAATCTTGCTGCAGAGCATTGAGGCGAGTAATAAATTCATCTTCACTGGAAGAAAGTAACAATACATTCCAACTCATCATAAACTTCTCCCATATCTCTTTTATTGTGAACAATTTCTTGCACTTTGCAATTACATTTTTTTTTATATGCCATCTACATAACAAATGTTTTGCATTGGGAAATACTCTTTCAATGGTATTAACTAAAGCTAAGTCTCTATTGTTGAGTGTTAGAAAATGCATATTTATAAAGGAGAAAACCGTCATTTTACATTTCAAGTCTTACTAACAACTCTTACTTTTATGTATTTAACCTTCTTGTGATTTAATTACATGTGTTTTATTTTAATTACGTATTTTATGTATTTTAGGGGCATTATAGTCATTTCACAATAAAGGAGAGATCAGACGGCAAAACGGACATCACTTTTGAACTCAGGACGGTCGAAAATCTTAGGAGGAGCATAAAATGAAAAATGGCACTATTCATATGTACGGTACTATTCACGTGTACGGTACTAACTACGTTATTGTTCACAACACTGTTCGCATAGACGGATCGATGACGTGCCATTGACCGATGATGTGGCATTGACTGATGAGGTGTCACGATCCTGTTGGGCTAAAATTCTTATGTACTGTTGATGATGACGTGGCAGCATATCAGTGGATGAAAAATCTCGCGTACGGTACATGCATCACACAGGATTATTTTCAATCAAACCGCGTTACTGTTCATCCGAGTCAAATCGTATTACTGTTCATCCACGTGGTCAAACCGTGGACTGTTGACTGATGACGTGGCGTAATCTTGAGCATCCAAACTGTTTTTAATCCGATGGCCATGATTTACTCCATGTATCTATAAAAAGGGCCTCTTCCCCTCCTAATTTGATATCTCTGAATCCATTTTTGAACTCTGTTTTCTGTAATTCTCTCTCCATCTTGTATTTTCTTCGTATTTTAATAAATTTTCATTTTGCCCCTAGTTCAATTATGAGTGGCTAATTTTCTTTCAAGCTTGGGTTGAAGGTGAAGTCTCAACATGTGTCATGGGCTTAATTTGGTAAATTTATTTTCTCTTCCCCTCTAGTTTTTGTGGATGTTTTGACTTATCGTCGATAAATAATAATAATCTTGTCTAGATACCACATTGGTTACACCGGCTCTCTAGTATAAGGTTATTATTATTTGGCACGATAAGCCCTTAGCACCATATTGATTAGAGCGTGGTTCATGAGGTGTGGATTCCCCTCTCATGATTTAATTGGCATTAATACGAATTATTTAGCCCATGATGCATGTTGATACGGATCCAGATACCCAAGTACGTCAATTTAATAGATTTTCTCTTCAATTTATTCTCTCCATTGCAATTCCAATTTTAGAATTTATTCTCGCCATTTTAATTTAAGTATTAGCATATTCCAAATCATTTCCACCATAAATCCAACTATCCATTTACAAAATTAATTCTATATATAATTAAAATCCACCTCTTCGTGGGATCGACACTCGTCACCATTGATCTATACTACAATAGATTCGTGCGCTTGCGAGTACATTAAAATTTGCACAACAAGTTTTTGGCGCCGTTGCCAAGGAGGTAAGTAATTTTAATTCATAGAATTAATTTTTGTGAATAATTTCTTTTAATTGTTTTCTTGTAAAAAGAAAAAAAAAGAAAAAAAGAGTGAATTTACATTTTGAGCTAAGAATTTTATTTATTTATTTTCTCTCTTCTTTAAAATTCTGTAATTTAATTTTGAATTTATTTTTCTTTGTAATTTTTTTTATCTTATTAATTTATTTTTATTTAATTTATTTCACGTATTTGTTTTTGTGTATTTTTATAGAAAGTTTGTAATAGCGTAATAAGGTTAGTATCATAATTTCTCCATCTTTTTTATTTTTATTTATTTTGTTCCCATCTTTATTTTTTATTTTATTTGTTTTGCATGCATGGTCGAATGTCATTATTACCCAATTTTGAACCTATAGACCTTGAACTTGAGAAAACACTTCGCACACAAAAGCACATTAAAAATAAATTTGGAATGGATTTACAAGCACCACAGGAGAGGCCATTTAAGGACTACTTCAGTCCCTTAGCTAATTTGAGCATATCATGTATAAGATACCCAAATATAGCTGCTAGAAGTTTTGAACTAAAACCTAGTGTGCTAAATTGTCTCCCCACATTCTATGGCTTAGAAAATGAGGACCCATATAATCATCTGAATGATTTTCATGCTATTTGTCAAACTTTTAAATACGAGAATTTTTCAGATGATGATGTTAAACTCAGATTATTCCCATTTTCTTTAAAGGATAGAGCTCGTTCATGACTTAATGCATTGCCTGCCAATAGCATTGCATCATGGGAACAAATGGTAACTAAATTTTTGAATAAATATTTCCCAGTGCATAAAACCAATGCTATTCGCAGGGAAATCTCGGAGTTTACCCAGAGAGAGGATGAGCAATTTTTCGAAACATGGGAGCGATTCAATGGGCTACTCTTGAAGTGTCCACATCATGGGTACGAGAAATGGCACTAATGCCAATACTTTTTGGAGGGATTACTACCAAATGTGCAAGAATGACTAATGGCAACAAGTGGAGGAGAGCTAATGTCAAAAAGTGCATCAGAAATTTGAGAATTCTTCCAGCGACAAACAGATAATTCCCAACAACGGAGTCGATCACTCAGGACTACTAGAAGAATTAAAGGAGTGAATGAGGTTTAAATTGACGAATCAACTTCAGAAATCAAAGAAGTCAAGGAGATGGTTGAAGGTCTTGCTCGACAAATAGCATCGTTATCGACTGCTAAATCAAC
The DNA here is from genome assembly GCF_000493195.1 of Citrus x clementina. Taxonomy (NCBI): domain Eukaryota; kingdom Viridiplantae; phylum Streptophyta; class Magnoliopsida; order Sapindales; family Rutaceae; genus Citrus; species Citrus x clementina. The sequence goes on along the minus strand of NW_006262339.1, from coordinate 6,053,905 downwards.
AGAATCACATGACCATGACTCATACTCAGATCAAGCCAATGCCATAGGTGTAATAAGAAAACCATCGAATTATAACCCATACTCCAACACATATAATCCTGGATGGAGAGACCACCCCAATTTTCATGGTCTCAAGGATTCCAACAGAATGGACCAGCAGCTCCAGCTCCACCAATGCAACCAATTCCGCAAATTCCTCAAGCCTCTCAGCCCCCATTTAGACCATACAATCAGAACCAGAACTACTCTCAACCTAGACCATGGGAGGATTCATTCCAGAATCTCAAGAATCTTACTCACTCTATATTGAGTAACAAAACCGCACCATTGATGGACTACGAAATGAATTGAGAGCGGGCTTCAACTCACAAGCCCAATCAGTTTCAAGCCTCGAGAAGATGGTGGGACAACTTGCTTCTTCAGTTCAGACCTTGGCAATGACCGTTGAGAAAGGTAAGTTTTCAAGTCAACCAGTGCCTAACCCTAAAGGAGTGCATGAAGCAAGTACCAGTTCACCGCAACAGCATGGAGAGGTTAAAACAGTCATGACCTTGCGAAAAGGAAAAGAAGTCGACAACAAAGTGGAGATGCCGGTAACAAAAGAAAATCAAATTGTACCTGTGAATGTTGAGGAATCATCACCGGAGGAGAAAGAAGAAACCAACCCACGAGAATACGTTCCCAAACCTCCATTTCCTCAAAGGTTAACTAAAGGCAAAAAAGGAAAATCCACAGGTGAGATTCTCGAAATCTTCAAACAGGTAAGTGTTAACATCCCTTTGCTTGATGCTATTAAACAAGTTACATCTTATGCCAAGTTTCTTAAAGACCTTTGTACTAAAAAGAGAAATATGTATGTTCAAAAGAAGGCATTTTTAAGAGAAAACGTTAGTTCTATACTCCAACATAAAATTCCTTTAAAATGCAAAGACCCAGGCTCCCCCACTATCTCATGTAGCATAGGGAACCACACAATTGAGAATGCTTTGTTGGATTTAAGAGCTAGTGTAAATTTGTTGCCTTATTCAGTATTCGTGAAACTTGGACTGGGAGAATTACACCCAACTCCAGTGGTGTTACAGCTTGCAGATCGGTCCACGAAAATACCTCGTGGTATTGTGGAGGACGTGCTTATCCAGGTAGACAAGTTCTATTTTCCTGTTGATTTCATTGTAATTGACACTCAACCAATACAGGATTCAAGGAAGCACATCCCCATTATTCTAGGCCGACCTTTCTTGGCAACTGCGGATGCTCACATTCAATGCAGGACCGGAAATATGCAGTTGTCCTTCGGCAACATGACTATGGAGCTGAACATTTTCAACATTGCCAAACAACCTCACAATGCAGATGATGGAATTGTTGATGTGGATTTAATTGAAGCATTAGTTGATGACACTTTTATTTCAAACCTTAGTGATGATCCTTTACAAACATGTTTAACTCACTTTGGTTTGGATTTTGATATTGACAGATCGGTCGATGAGGTCAACGCTTTACTTGACTCAGCACCATCCATGGACACTAATAAATGGAAGTCAAGAGTTGAGCAACTAGCACCATCAGAGAAGAAACTCATCCCATCATCAGAATCACCACCGAAACTCAAGCTCAAACCATTACCCAACACTCTGGAATATGCATTTTTGGGAGAAGAAAGTACTCTGCCGGTAATCATCTCATCATCCCTCAATGACGAACAAAAAGGTAAGTTGTTGGATGTTTTGAAAGAGCACAAAGGGGCATTAGGATGGACCATAGCAGACATAAAAGGTATAAACCCAGTAGACTGCATGCATTACATTCACCTCGATGAAAATGCTAAATCTACTAGGGAAATGCAACGTCGGTTAAATCCTAATATGAAAGAAGTTGTTAGAACTGAAGTCCTTAAGCTATTAGATGCAAGTATCATTTACCTCATTTCTGATAGTTCATGGGTCAGTCCTGTGCAAGTTGTCCCTAAAAAGTCAGGAGTCACTGTAGTTGCCAATGCCGATAATGAATTGATACCCACTAGAGTGACTACAGGATGACGTGTATGCATTGATTATAGGAAGTTGAATTCTGTCACACGTAAAGACCATTTTCCTTTACCATTTATTGATCAAATGCTTGATAGATTAGCAGGACATGAATTTTATTGCTTTCTATATGGCTATTCAGGATATAATCAGATCCCCATAGCACCAAAAGATCAAGAAAATACCACTTTTACTTGCCCTTTTGGCACATTTGCATATAGGAGAATGTCATTTGGATTATGTAATGCATCTGCTACATTTCAACGATGCATGTTGAGCATTTTTTCTGATATGGTTGAACGATTCCTTGAAGTCTTTATGGATGATTTTTCTGTCTTTGGTGATTCGTTTGATCAATGTTTACATCATCTGACACTAGTTCTGCAGAGATGTATCGAGAAGAATTTAGTCTTAAATTGGGAGAAGTGCCATTTTATGGTAAAACAAGGTATTGTTCTCGGTCACATCATTTCGAGCAAAGGTATTGAGGTTGACAAAGCCAAGGTGGATCTCATTTCTAATCTTCCTCCACCAAAAACAGTCAGAGAAGTAAGATCTTTCCTTGGGCATGCTGGTTTCTATAAACGATTCATTAAAGATTTTAGCAAAGTTTCTAGACCCTTATGCAATTTACTTGCTAAGGATCTACCTTTTATCTTTGATGATTCATGTCTTGTTGCGTTTGAAAAATTAAAGCATTTGTTGACATCATCACCCATCATTCAGCCCCCGAACTGGAGCTTACCATTTGAGCTCATGTGTGACGCATCTGATTATGCAGTAGGAGCAGTATTAGGACAAAGAGTTGATCGAATTCCCCATGTCATTTACTATGCTAGTATGACATTGAATGATGCACAGTTGAACTATTCAACTACTGAAAAAGAAATGCTAGCAGTAGTGTTTGCATTAGAGAAATTTCGATCTTATCTCATTGGTTGTAAAATAATTATATTCACAGATCATGCAGCTCTTAAATATCTTCTCACAAAGAAAGATGCAAAAGCTAGACTAATTCGTTGGGTGTTACTTTTGCAGGAATTTGACTTGGAATTCAAAGATAAAAAATGTACAGAAAATGTTGTGGCGGATCACCTCTCTCGTCTCCATTTTGACACAACTACAGAGCCATTACCATTAAATGAGTCATTCCCTAATGAACAATTCATGAATGTGGAAGTATTACCGTGGTATGCTGACATCGTGAATTATCTTGTTACAAGTCAACTTCCAGAGCATTGGACCAAGCAAGACAATGCTAAATTCTTTGTAGAAATAAAGAATTTCTTTTGGGATGACCCGTATTTGTTCAAGTATTGTGCAGACCAAATTGTTAGACGATGCGTCCCAGAAAGTGAAATTCCGAATATCCTTTCATTCTGCCATGAACAAGCTTGTGGAGGCCATTTCAGCGCTAAGAAAACAGCGACTAAAGTTTTACAATGTGGTTTCTATTGGCCAACTATATTTCGAAATGCTTACACTTTCTGTTCTTCATGTGATAGGTGTCAACGAATGAGGAGCATTACACGAAGGAACATGATGCCATTAAATTCAATTTTAGTGGTTGAAATTTTTTACGTATGGGGTATCGACTTCATGGGACCCTTTCCCCTATCTTTTGGCCATCAATACATATTGGTTGCTGTTGACTACGTATCAAAATGGGTAGAAGCAATTCCATGCAAAACCAATGATCACAAGGTGGTGATAGGATTTTTGAAAACAACATTGTTTCACGCTTTGGATTCCCTCGAGCAATAATCAGTGATGGTGGTGCCCACTTTTGTAACAAAGCATTCAAAGCTCTTTTGACAAAGTATTCAATCACACACAAAGTGGCGACTCCGTATCATCCGCAAACCAGTGGCCAAGTTGAGATCTCCAATCGAGAAATAAAGCACATATTAGAAAAGACGGTGAGGCCGGACAGAAAATATTGGTCATTAAGACTTAATGATGCATTATGGGCATATAGAACGGCTTTCAAGACCCCGATTGGGATGTCACCCTACAAGCTAGTGTATGGAAAAGCTTGCCACCTACCTGTGGAACTTGAGCATCGTGCATATTGGGCCATCAAGAAATTCAATTTTGACATGCAGCAAGCCAGCTCAGAAAGAAGATTACAGCTGGCAGAACTTGAAGAAATTCGCAATGACGCGTACGAAAATGCCAAGATTTATAAGCAACGAATGAAAGTCTTCCATGACAAGCAAATTATGAGAAAATCTTTCACTCCAGGTCAGAAAGTGCTTTTATTCAATTCTCGCTTGCACCTATTCCCAGGTAAGTTACGCTCTCGTTGGTCTGGTCCATTTATTGTACATACTGTTTTTCCACATGGGGCAATTGAAATTAAGGACCCAAAGAATGGTGTCACGTTTAAAGTTAATGGTCAAAGATTAAAGCCATATCTAGAGTACCAACCACATGAAGAAGACACCGAAATAAATTTGAGTGACCCACCAAATTTGAATTGATTTTTCTTTTCGTTGATTTGATTTTGTTTTCTTTCTTTATATTATTCTTTTGCTAATTGAAATTATTTTTGCATAAGTGTGTTTGTTTAACTATTAAGTTTTTTTTTTATCATTTTTACTCATGAGAACCTTACTTAGACGGTTCCTCCTGAACATTCTTAAACCACTTCAACGTGTCAAAACTAATCTCAAACGGCTGATTCAATTTTGTAAAACACATCGCATTTGGGCTCTACAGCCACCGGAGTTAGTAGCCTATGTTGAGAGTTTAGAAAGCCAACTCAGAGACATTGAGAGAAGTGTTTATGACATCCAGTTGGAGCTTGAGGTAAATTCAATAAGAGGACGATTTTAATTTTCTTTGTGTGTTTTAATTTATTTTTTCTGTTTGAGTGCTTTAGTTTGTTACCCCGGTGAAGTGGCGGATAACGGTACTCCGTGATAATCAAGTCGGTTACTTCAGTTTCCCATAATAACTGATATTCTGAGGCGAAGGTATGGACAGAAACGAGATTCTAGCAAAGCTTCACAAGCGATTCCCTTCACTTCCTCAGAATGCCCTCCTTACGATCTATAAAGCTCGGTCCGAACGCATGCGATTACTCATGAGGAATAACATACCTGCTGATATCCGTTGGTTAATTGAGGCAAAAGTACGATCGGCGGGTGAGTTACCTCCAAAATTTATTGCATACATGCCTGGTTGTGGTAAAGGAAATTATGCAAGAAAACGACGAGCTCGAAGAATTTCTGTTGCTTGTCATAAGTGTGCCAGAATGAGTTGCAATAAAAACCCATGTTCTTTAGGAATGGTGTCTGATAACAGGGAAGATAAAATTCAATTCATTAGGGATGGCTTGAATAAGGAGTCATTGGATGATATCATTTTGTCTCTTGAAACGCATCCCAGTGGATATGTGCAAGGAGCGATTCTCCAGTTATGGCCATTATTCCAGAAAGAGCATGCACGATATAGTCTCGGGAATTTGACTATAAACGATCCTGTTTGCCAGTTTATAAGAAAACTGGATGGGAAGCCTATCCTCGACCCATAGAGGGTGTTCAAGCCGTTTCTGGACGTAAAACCAGAGGAAGATGTGAGCCACAGTCGCAACTACCTGTAAATATCCTTTTACTTTACTGTTATTTTATTTTACTGGTGTTTTATTGTTTACTTTATTATCTTTAATAATTTTGTTACTGTTTACTTTTTTCTTTTTACTGTTTCTTTTTTTACTCGCAAGCCATGTGCTTTACACGTTATTTGACACTGACATATTACCTCATACACAACTATGACCCACTATCACCAAGACTCTTAAATGTGATTTTTTTTGTCAAGCACTCACAAATTATTTTTGCGAAGTATCACAATGGCAGCTACTCCTAATAGACAATTCAAGAACATTTGTGTGCTTTCCGAATTTACCTATGGCAAACATAAAGAGTTCGTTGAGGCAGCCATAGATCTTGGTCGAAGCATAGCAACGAGAAAATTACACTTGGTGTATGGAGGAGGTAATCGAGGGTTATCGAAAATGGTCTCAGAAGCAGCTTTTATCAGAGGCAGCCAAGTGTTAGGCATCATCCCAAGAGTTCTAAAACTATTGGGCAGTTCGTCTGACTCATCAACTGGAGAAGAGTTAGTCGTCTCAGGTATGCAAGAAAGAATAACTGAAATGCTTAATCATGCTGATGCTTTTATTTTCCTTCCAGGAGATCTTGCAACACTAGAGGCACTTATCACACTAGCATCTTGGGCCCATCTGCACATCCACCAGAAACCCATCAGTTTGTTAAATGTCAATAATTTTTATGATGGCTTTATCGCATTTCTTAACCATGCAATAAAAAACTATTTCATTCCTTCTAATGTGAAAAAACTTTTTATTTGTGCTCACACTGCTAATGAGCTACTTGATCTGTTACAAGCTTATAAACCGGAGCCAAACCCCTGGACCTTTGTGTTGGAGCATCCACATAATGATGGTAACAGTAGCCGCAGTAAGAAGTACAAATTAGATTTAACTCTCCGCTTGTAAATATTGTTTTCTGTGTTGCACCACCCAGGTGATGTCTTCTAAACTCTACTTCTTTCATTTCAAACATTGAGGACAATGTTTCGTTCTGGTTGGGGGGAGGGAATAATCGACAATTGTAAAATTTTGGTTAAGTTTTTACTAATTTTTTGTTGTAGAAACTAACTGTTACTAACTTTTTGTGTTGAAGATGGCTGAATATGGAGTGTAGTGACTCTAGAAACGCATCTTCATCGTTTTAAAAAAATTAAAAAAAAAAACTTAAAAAAAATTCAGACATTTTCTTTTTCTTTATTATGTGTTTATGTTTATTTTTCTTTTTTTTAATTTCTCCTCTATAAATATACATTTTCTAACTTTTAAGTCGAAGATGGCTGAATATGGAGTGTAGTTCCTCTAGAAACGCATCTTCTTTAAAAAAACAATCATTTTCGTTTTCTATCATTTTACGTGTAACTTTTCTAATTAGTTTTTATGCATCATTTTCACATTTCTGCATGCATATTTTCCTTTCATGCTTAGAATAGGTTGGAGGGTAGAATGTTGTTTGAAAAATAAAAATAAAAAATTGTGTGATTTGTTTTAACATTGGATGACATGATTAATTTTAAATTTTAGTATTTGTATTATCTTTGGTCTTAAGTGATGTTACATTGTGTTTGCTACTCTACATGTTGATGTTGGAGACAAATATGAGTTGCTTGAAGAATGAACATGTCATAATAAGTACCAAGTGAGTTTTTGAGCCTATCATTTTTCTTGGAGAGTACCCCTTTTGCCCATTCGTTATACAACTTAACAGTTTATTATTGTATACACGATCTCTAGATTTCTTTTGAGTTAACCCTTAAAAAAAATTGTAAAATTAAAAAAAAAAGAAAAAAAATATGTGTTGCTACATTTGGAGGCCCATCTAACTAGTAGATATGGAAGATTATTTAGAGCCCTAAAAGACGATGGAAATGCCATCTTTGGTCCGTTTGAGCCTTTCTAGCCATCCATTTTATCAAATATCCATAGTTGACCCTTTTGAGCCTTTAAAAAAAAAAACCTTTCTTTGTCAAACTTATCCTCTTGACCCACTCCGATTTGGAGTATTACCCGATATCTTATAGGTTCCATCACCTATTTATGTTTGAGAAAATGTAAATAATTATGTTGTTCAGTAAAGTTATGCCAAAAAAAAAAAACAAAAGTTGTTGTTTCAAGAGAAAAATAAAAAAATAAAAATAATAGGTGAAATCCACCTTGCAATTTCCAAAAAAAAAAAAAATCTCTGCATTTTTCTCAAACATACACTTTGTTTTCCTTATTTTTCTTCTTTGTTAGCCATGTCCCTAGCCTACGTTACGTCCTAATAAAAGTCCTTCTTGATTTTAGGGAACTATAGTTTGAAGTAGAAGCTAGTTATATGGGCTAAAAAGATGTAGTGATGCATAATAAAAAAAAAGAAGATAAATAAAGTGGATTGACTAGCATTTTTGTTTGACTTGAGTTCGTATTATTTATAAGCTGAGGGCATATTTATTTCATCTTAGTGAAAGCATGTGATATCACTTCTTTATTATTTTCTCTTTCAATTACCATTCATTGGAGTGACTATTTTTATTGGTTTTAATTTCTTTGTGAGAGTGTCACTACTTCCAGTGAGATTTTGGGGTTTGACATGTCATTATTGAAAGTAGTTATGACAAAGTCTACTGGGCTGATTCATGTGGATGGTTGATGTGGGTGTGATGTTGCTTTAGACTGGAGATAATGCTTATACTTTTATTTGATTGCTATCATTAATTTGACGGAATAAATACGAGTGTTTCTATTAAATATATATATATATATATATTTTGAATTTGAATTTTGTTTTCGCTTTATTTGCTAGGGACTAGCAATAAGCTGGTTGGGGGGTGTGTTGAGTGTTAGAAAATGCATATTTATAAAGGAGAAAACCGTCATTTTACATTTCAAGTCTTACTAACAACCCTTACTTTTATGTATTTAACCTTCTTGTGATTTAATTACATGTGTTTTATTTTAATTAAGTATTTTAGGGGCATTATAGTTATTTCACAATAAAGGAGAGATCAGACAGCAAAACAGACATCACTTTTGAACTCAGGACAGTCGAAAATCTTAAGAGGAGCATAAAATGAAAAATGGCACTATTCATATGTACGGTACTATTCACGTGTACGGTACTAACTACGTTACTGTTCACAACACTGTTCACATAGACGGATCGATGACGTGGCATTGACCGATGATGTGGCATTGACTGATGAGGTGTCACGATCTTGTTGGGCTAAAATTCTTATGTACTGTTGATGGTGACGTGGCAGCATATCAGTGGATGAAAAATCTCGCGTACGGTACATGCATCACACAGGATTATTTTCAACCAAACCGCGTTACTGTTCATCCGAGTCAAACCGTGTTACTGTTCATCCGCGTGGTCAAACCGTGGACTGTTGACTGATGACGTGGCGCAATCTTGAGCGTCCAAACTGTTTTTAATCCGATGGCCATGATTTACTCCATGTATCTATAAAAAGGGGGCCTTCCCCTCCTAATTTGATATCTCTGAATCCATTTTTGGACTCTGTTTTCTGTAATTCTCTCTCCATCTTGTATTTTCTTCGTATTTTAATAAATTCTCATTTTGCCCCTAGTTCAATTATGAGTGGCTAATTTTCTTTCAAACTTGGGTTGAAGGTGAAGTCTCAACATGTGTCATGAGCTTAATTTGGTAAATTTATTTTCTCTTCCCCTCTAGTTTTTGTGGATGTTTTGACTTCTCGTCGACAAATAATAATAATCTTGTCTAGATACCGCCTTGGTTACACCGGCTCTCTAGTATAAGGTTATTATTATTTGACACGATAAGCCCTTAGCACCATATTAATTAGAGCGTGGTTCATGAGGTGTGGATTCCCCTCTCATGATTTAATTGGCATTAATATGAATTATTTAGCCCATGATGCATGTTGATACAGATCCAGATACCCAAGTACGTCAATTTAATAGATTTTCTCTTCAATTTATTCTCTCCATTGCAATTCCAATTTTAGAATTTATTCTCACCATTTTAATTTAAGTATTAGCATATTCCAAATCATTTCCACCATAAATTCAACTATCCATTTACAAAATTAATTCTATATATAATTAAAATCCACCTCTTCGTGGGATCGACACTCGTCACCATTGATCTATACTACAATAGATTCGTGCGCTTGCGAGTACATTAAAATTTGCACAACATCTATCACTAAGAATGACTTTAGGCATAGCACTATCATCCAATACACTTTTTAATCTAGTCAATGCCCATGTGTAGTTGTCTTCTCGCTCAGATTCAAGATAAGCAAAAGCACCAGGAAATGTCATCTCAGTAGATGTCACTCCCAGAATTTGCAGTAGGGGAAGATTATATCTATTACACTTGTAAGTGCAATCCATCAGCAAGACACATGGAAATGCATGCAACAAGTCTATACTGACAGGATGCGCCCAAAATAAGTCTTTGACAATATTAGTATTATCAAAGCTTCTATGCCACTCAATGTACTTGTGTTCAGATAACTTACTTAATAATAGTTGCATTTGTGATCTCCCACCCATCTCTGCTACCTTATACCTTTGACGTGCATTATAAATATTCTTTATTGTTGAGACATTGTTGGGATTTTTCTTTTTCAATGTCAATATAATATCTTTTGGACGCACCATACTCGTAGACATATCAATTAACAATAAAGTCTCTTCTTTTGACAATCTTCATGCATAAGAATGCCCCTCAAGATGCTCAGCAGCTGGATGATTATGTACTCCACATACTACTTTTAATACCCAATCATCATCAGTGTCTAACTTATGGCCATTTAATGTAAAGGGACATCCACATCTCTTAATGCCAGTAGTTCTTGGTTGCTTTTCTTTTTTATTCTCTTCATTTGTTCTCGTGTTTCTATACTGTTCACTTCTCTCACAACAAAAGGTGATCCTTGATTTTTGAGCACCATTACCAGAATTAGATCTCTTGATCACAATTACAAAACCATTTCCTCCCAACTTCACGTGTCCAATGAATTAACTCTTCCTTACTTTTAAATATCTACATATAAAATAAATAAATAAATATTAACGAAAGAACATTAGACCTATGAATTGTAAAATGAGACTCACCTTATGATTGATGAATTCATTAGTATAATCCATTACACATTCTGAATTAACATTGGAAATTTGAGTTGAAGCCATGTCCTCCATGAAATACAGAATACGGACGCCTGTTCATCAACTGAATATTTCATAATAAATTGTAAAATATTTTAAAGTAAATTGTAAAAGAATATAGACAGCACATAAGATATTTTAAAGCAAATCGTAAGATAAATTGTAAATACTACGCCTGTTCATCATAACAAATTATAAAATATTTTAAAGCAATGATCACCGTTTGTTCATCAAAAGAATACAGACGCCGCATGCACATAAGAACACACTCCTCAGCTAGAAATTAAGAATATATTTTGTGTAGTTTCAGGACCCACAAACGAGACGCATGCTAGCCATAACATTATATTCCAAAATTGAATTTCAATAGTTGAATTTAGAACCCCACAAACGAGACACATGCTAGCCATAACATTGTACTTCAAAACTGAATTTCAATACCTGAACACAAAGACGCATGCTATCCATAACATTATACTTCAATCTGAATTTCAATATTTGAACATCCCGTTATACTCAACTCCATAAAATTCAGACGGCAATCAATTTACTTACCTAACCATCTCGAAGGGGAAGAACAAGGTGGATTATTTGTGCTGTAAATTAAAAAATTAAAAGGATCACACATACCTCATTAAAGTTAAAATCTTCACATATTAAGTTTCCTTTATAAATATTTATTTAAGATATTTGGAAGAAAAAACTTAAGATTTAAAATAGTAAGAAAATTAAACATTAATTGCAGTGCCCTAAATGAGTGTCCAAAGTAATAATATTATATGTGCTCATAATAAAGTGTCCTTAATAGTAATTTATATCATGTGTATTTTTGTAATAAAAACTTTTGTAAAAATATGAGTGTTCAAAGTAATTTTCAGAGTGCATATAGCCCCACCCATATATATATATATAGAGAGAGAGATGTTCAAATTCAAAATTTTAACGTGCAAGAAAGTCCGAAAATAAGCATAAATCGTGCGGTTTAGGTGTTTTAAATTTTAAACCTCTAAAACTCCACAGTTGAAAAGTTTTTCAGAATTTTTCCCGTATTTTAAGAACTTAGACTAGAAAAGTACTATATATATATATATATATTCAAACTTATTATTAGGGAATTCAATCAAGTTGAGATGAGTTCATTAGGTAGATAACCAAAATGATCATTTTTTTATTAAAAAAAATATAATTTATGTAGTGCAATGCGATAATCTCTCTCTGAAAGTTTTCAATCAGAAATGACGCTTCGATCGGCAAGAGGTTGGTCCATGTTCGATTTGTATTCTTGCTAAACTTGGAAGCTATCAAAGATTATGATATGGATTGATTGCTAAATCTCATGAAGAGGGCTACAGTTAAACGGAAATTAAGCGTCTATATTAAATCCATTATTTTCTTGCGCTCCTTTTTACACTGTAGATAATTATATTAATTACTGTTATCAAATTAGTTTCTTTTACTTTTCAGGTACATATACTTTGTACGTCTAATCTCACCTGCTAATGATATATAAAATTAGGCCTCAGAGTGACGATGAAAAGCATCTGATGCTAAACAACTTTTATATCACTAGCACATACATACCAATTGCCTGTCGCTTTATCGACTAATAAATCGTCGTCTTCCTCAGAGATGGATAAGAACGAGCTAAACTGCTGGACTAGGTTCAATTGATCTTTTTGCTAGGGCTGCTATAATCTCAGATCTATTACAATTGAAAATTAGTTCCCGAATTTCAATTCTGGGTTCCTGTCGTTTTCTTTGCAAAACCGCTTGACCAATAACACTTGCGTCTTATTTAATTTATCACTTTTCGGATCAAATCTTGTTAGATGGACATTCACTAATCACTAATCACCAACTAGCTAGCAGCGCTCAATTTTGAAGCAATCTTTTTGGTTTTGTGCTCATCTCATTTGTCGTCAGTCACATGGATTTTTTTTTTTTTTGAATCACATATGGATACTTGTTTAGTTATGATAATAGACTGATGTATAAGAAGTGTAGCTTTTGTGGGTGTGGGTGCTAATCAGATTAACAGGTAAAATCTTTTAGGATGGAACAAGAGACTTGAGTATAAACTTCACTTAAAGTGGTGATATTAAGTTGAATTTAAATTATTAATTAAAATTCTAATAGAACAAAAAGAAAACCTCTAGCTCTTGCTTGTATTTGATCAGTCGTTAATTTTAATATGATCAACAGCCTTACCCTGCTCATCAACACATTCAGCTGACATCAAATAATATGCAATACCGCTTTATCAGTTGCTCTACTTTTAAATAAATCTTAGATTGTTAATGGAAAAATAGTATATGGAATCTGGGAAAATAATCTGTAAAAGGTATCTGCGGGGAAGAAAATTATATATTCAGCATTTTTATTTACAAAAATTGGAGGAATATCAATAATATCATCTAAAATTCTGCATTTTTACTATCATATCACAAATGTGGACGGTGGTGCTTGCGACTCCGGCAATGATCCCATGCGTCGATTCTCGTCTTCACTTTCTCAAACTCCGAAATCCGACAAGGTATCGTGATCCCACCCGGATGGTTGAAGCCGTATACCCGCTCCGCTTGCTTCAGCAACTCTCCAAACAAGGGGTGATTAAAGTAAATAACAGGCACAAACACCCTCCTGGCTTCGTCATCCGACTCCCCCACGTACACAGCCAAGTGTCCCTTGGGTACCTCCGCGGGTTTTTCTTGACCCAACTGGATAAAACCCGGATTAGAACTCGGAAAACAAAGCTTTTTAGCTCCACGCCGTATGCAGCTTGCCATGGATAAAAACTTTGACATGGCCTTGCAGCTGCTTCTAGTACTCTGGGAGACAGCGCCTCCGAGGAAATACCTGCAACGCGGTCTTCTTCTGGGTCGGATTATCCACTTGAACACCTTCACTATCCTGCGCCCTAGCTTGAAGCCTCTAAACCGATTCATTCTTGTAACTGTATAATATTATTTAATAAGAGAACTAAAGCAAAAAGACTGCTACAAAATTAAGTGGAGCGTTTTTACGTATAGAACTAGTGTTCGATGGAGGAAATAGGTGATGGTTGCTACGACTCGAGAATGAGACTTGGGTTCTTTTTGTTCATCATGTTTGATGAGTCAAACCAAAACAGCCCCAAATGTTTACATATAAGTATATAACGCAGACTCGCAGAGTGTATGGTAATGGACATTGAGAGGGGAGGGGAGATGCAAGAAGATATGGTCGGCACGCGGCGCGCACTTAGTAACGTGGGACCAAGAATTTAAAGGGAAAAAAAATTGAACCAAAAATTTTTATAATTTAAATTTCTTTTCTGGGACTGATGGAACATGGGTTTACGTGGTTTATTCTTAAACAATACATATTTGATGAATTTATAAAAGTCCATGTGAGATTGGTGGAGCTCGACAAATTGGCATATTTGGTTTACTGGAATATGTTTGTTAAATCTTTTCTATATATTGGAATATATATATATATATATATATTCGGTTTTTTTAATCAAAGAGATAATAATTAGAGGGTGGGTGAAAATTAAAATTAAAATAGCAGAAGGTCAAAGGTCAAAGGTCAAAGGTCAAAGGTCAAAGGTCAACTGGGCAGACGGTTTTCATGCTTCGCGGGCCGTATGAAGTCGGAATTAGTTTTTGGTGAAATTCAAAATAATGTATTTTTTGAAGAAAAAAAAAAGATTTTTATTTGGTTCCAACATTGACAGGGTTTTTTTTTTCCCGTAATTCAAAAATCATAGAGCTCTGCCACGTGTACATTTAAGATGTACGGTCAAAGTTGAATTGTACTGTTAGGTTAGTACCATGCAATGTTACGGACTTTGACGGTTGAAAATAGATGGAAAATTTAAGTTGTGCATGGAAAGGTCAGTTCCGTTTTGGAGTAGGGACTTTTAAATAAATTAACGATAGATACAGCATCTGTTAAATAAAGATTAAAGATGGTTATCTTGTTTCGGTGGCAAAATTGCCGTGAAGTTGGGAAAGTCAAGAATCAAACCATGAGGATTTGATCAAAGTGATCTATGGAACATTGCATGTTTAATCATAGTTGAATGTTGGAACTCAATAGATAACCTAAAGCAAACCACAGTTCGATGATAAACATATAAATATCACTTTTGATTTGATCCACACCACACACTTGTCCCTTCAATGAAGAAAATGTTTTTTTTTTTTTTTTCTCGTTTTGATATTTTTTGTGCTTTGGCCGCATAGGCTGCCAATTTATTTCTTGTTCTCATTTTCTCAAATTGCTCGTTTATGGTGGTTTTTTTTTTTTTTTTTTTTTGTCTTTTTGGGGAAAAAGAAAAAGACAAGAAATTGCGACCCTTTAGTGAGTGGATGGGACGACGAAACGTAACAAACGTTCCTCTTTGATGCAATTGGTGTTAGGAGCTGCCCAACGTTTGTTTAATAATCAATGTGTCATTATCTATTTAAATATAATTACATTTTTTTAAAAGAAAATAAATAATTTATTTAATGCTTAGAATGGTGCAAGGAGGGCAGCCATTGATGACTGTTCTTCCTAGATACGTACTTTGTTGGTACAATTTAAACTTTCTAATTATCTCTATTGCCAATTCACGTTCTAATGACCATTAACATTTTTACTTGATATAGAGATGGGACCTGTGTTAATTTTCTGACTTTTTTTTTTTTTTTGAAATTTCCAAGAAACCAGCATAGAATTTCGATCATGTAGAGGGAGGGAACATATAAATCTGAAGTCTCAACGAACAAGAAGAAAGCAAAACAAAAGACTCATGGAGATAGCCAAATCTCTACGTTACTGGACTTCATGTGGATTCAAACTAAGCCGGTGACCTTGCAGAATCAATGCAGCGGCTATAAAATTCAGCAATTGTTTACTTCTCTTCTTAACCCAATATATATATATATATTTGACAATTTGTTTTGACGAAGCGTATATAAAAGAATCGCCAAATTTATATGCATCTGGATGGATTTTATTATTATTATTATTATTATTTAGAAGTTAAAGGAGTTGGCAATGCTTAAATATAACTTTTTAGTGTGCTAAACATTCTTATGAATTAAATTTGGATTGCTAATCAAACAAAGAAGTTGAAAGCCACTTTCATGTCGCCCTTGGACAAATCTTAGTAATATTATTTAATAGATTATTTTACATTTTTAAGCAAAATTTCTGAAATACAATTCACATAATTAAATTTATTAGGTCGGATATAATTATATTTGAAAACATCTTTGTACAAACAAACTTATGTGCGTCTCAAGTTATATATATATATATATATATATATATATATAATTTGATTTATGCAGTCAAATTATGCAGATTTCGAGAATATTGCTTTTTATTTAATCTAATGCATGTCACCCGCAGCAAAGTTCAAAAAATCTGAAACTTAACAAAAAGATGCAGCAAGATTAGTCAACCGTACACAAAAATTATTAATGTCTGTAATGTGATGTCCATTGAAAAGCTTTCGACGAATAATGATTTTAATTACATGTTAAAAAAATAATTCAACTCAAATCTGATTGATCCAACCACATTAGATACAACTAACATTTTGATTCATGAGATCCCGTATGTCACCGTAAAATCGAAGTGGAACCCACTGACATTATAATGGATAAGTTAAAAAGTAAGTGTAAAAGATTGTTTAGTTGTTATATTATAAGGTTAGTATCTGATAATTTTTATATTTTTAAAAATATTTTAAAATATTTTTGCCGTTGAACTATTGACACTTTCGCCGTTATTTTTTGTTTCTTTTTACTTGTTTTTACAATAATACACTCTTACAATAATATTTTTTGGGATATTAATAAAAAATATTAAATTACCAATTTAACCCTAAAAATAAAATAAAAATAAGAAAAATATATTAATTTTTGCAAAAGCTCATGTATGCCCAAAAATTGTTAATATTATAAAAAAATAAATAACTAATTTTTTGGACATTAATAAAAAATTAATATATTAACTCCTCAACAGAGTGTTCTATAAAAATTAATATATATTGTTTTTGTTTCAATTTTATGTATTAGGCCAAATTGGTAATTTAATTTTTTGTTTCAAAACAAAAGAAACATTATTGCGAGAGGTAATATGTAAAAGCAAGTCAAAAGAAACAATAAGTAATGCAAGTGTGTCAATAATTCAACTACAAGGATATTTTGAGGCAAGTTTTAAAAATATAAGAAATAAACGAACACTAACTTCAAGTTATAGGGACTAATGAGCTTTTACCCTAAAATGTAAATTTATGATATTCAAAGTTTATACATTATGTGTAAGGATAATTTATGACAAGAAATTTTTAATAATAATAATAGTCAATCTACTAAGTTTATACACAAAAGAATTAATTGTTCCATATTATAAACTGTCAAGTGTTTGCTATATTAAAAGTACAATATATTTGATTGCAATCACATAAAAATTGGTAGATAAATTTATTAATTCTAAGACTTTCTTTAGTATTGTGGTTGTGGTTTGTAAGCCATGATTGAGTGAAATGCAAGCCCTTGTTATGAAATAAAAATTAATAATTTGACAAAACAAAAAAAATCATATAAATTTTTTACCAAGTAACTGTAGATTAAAATTACATAAACCCTCAAACCATAGTAACTAAAATTTATTAAGTATTTTATTAATGTGGCCTAAACGGTAGTACTAAACATACTAACAAAAAACTCTCCTTGTATTAGAAAATCTATTAGACAACAACACAAAATAAAGAAGCAACACAAGATAAGGAATAAAAATATAAAATGAGAGAGCAATATATTATAGAGTGATTTTATTCATTTCAAGTATGTACAAAATAAAGAGATGATGTCTCCTTTTATATTTACATAATCACTACATGAAATTAATAAAAATATTATGAATCATAATTTCTTGTGAGATAGTAGGAGTTATAAAGAACTTAAGGGTTGCTAGTGGGAGATAATGGAAAGACTAAAAAATGTATGTTATGAATATCCTCATTTATTTTAATAAATTCATAACAGTTTGTTTATTTATTTATTTTTTTGAAAAAGAAACGGAGCCATAAACTAGTAGATAATAACTGACGCCAAATTGCTAATGCCTAGAAGGTTGGATCTTGAGATTTTTGTTGGTCCAATCCAGACAGTTCTGAGTGGATATGGGCCTCGTCTGGGCTAGAAATACTGGGCCAGATTCTTCCAAGTAACAGAAGAGATCATGCTCTATTACTATTTCACATAATTTCGTTGTCGCCTGGATTTGTGTTTCAAAATACTCATGCAATTTTACATTGGCAATAAGTGATACGTTTTCAAGATAAATTGAAAGGTTCAATCATATAAACGAAGGTCATAGATGCGTCATTACTATAAAGTTTTTATTAAATTTTTTTCAAAGATGGTCTGAAGCATTAGTTATTGTTGAACGATCTTGAAACATCATAAACGTTATTATTTGGTTTGTTAATTACACATTCATGATTCATTTATGGTCTCATTGGCACGGTTATGATCATCCGAAGCACTTCCAAGTCTCTCATGACGTTTCAAATTACCTTACCTAATACTATGATATTATGCTTCTCTCGTTGTTCTAGATGAAATTAATTAAACCAAAACCTTTATAACTAAGTTGTCATTTACATAAGAAAAGTTATTAAACTAACCATTAATTTGTAACTGCTGTGGCTCATATCTTCAGTATTATTTGAGCAAGTTTTTTCACTTTTAAATGATTAAGAGAGCACTGAATGTTGGACCTTACAAATGCTACATTTTTTTTTGGAAACCGGAACTTATTTGATCAAAAGTTGGTGGATCACTGGATCTGTTAACAAAATAAAGATGCTAAATATGAACATGCATTTATAAAAGCTAAAACAAAATAAAATCTGTGTCTAATTGTACTTTCGACCTTTCAGTTATCTGTTTCTATATTATTATAAACTCAATCAATATTGTATGACTCCTATCGTCATTGGGAAGTCTTAGCTTCCTATATACAAGCAACGATGTACCTTTTCTTTCTTTTCTTCTTTTTGAGAGATAATATTCTTCTTTAAATTTTGGGGTTGCCCTCAGCAGGTCTAAATGTGAAAAGAGTAATGGGCACAGCGCCTTCTATAGGATTTGGCATTCATGACCATATCTTGTGTATGTCGCGTAATGATCTCAATGAGGATTGCTTCTGTATATCTACTGTAACTTCATTGTGGTATTTTCAAAATTATATACATATATATATCGATATATATATTTGTGGTAGGGATGGCAATGGGAAGGGGAGGGGACCAATCTCCCCGTACTCATCCCCGATATTTTGCGTATGTCCCTGTCCCCTCCCCATCCCCGTCAAAATTATTTAAAAGAATCTCCATTCCCTCCCTAAATAATAACAGGGGATCTCCGAGGGTCCCCGATCCCCGAATAACTAATATATTTTTTTGTTTTCAATTTTGAGTTAATCATATTAAAATAAAAATTCAAATAAAAGTAAAGTTTGAAATATATCTTACATTAATATCCATTACAAAAGTCACATACATTAAATTAGTAAGTAACGCAGCATGCAAATGATATAAACTATCATGAACAAATTAATAGTCTAATACAAAATTGTTACAAATAAAATCAAATTTAGATTTAAAATTAACTTTTCAATGGTGGCGTGGACACTTTATAAATGTGAACTATTCCCTTTACAACACAATAGTTAAGTCGAAGCAAATCAATAGCAAATATTAGATTAGATTAGATATTAAAATTGTGATTTGCTGTTGGCAATTATAACATCTAAAAATAAATAAAAAATAGATTTAAGATAAATAAAAAATAGATTTAAGTTTAAAATATTTAATGAATATTAAAATTAAAACAAAAGTTTTGGGCTAATAGATTCTGTCCGGTCTTTTTAATGTCCTAAATAAAAATTTAGGACTTTAATTAGTTAATTAGGCCTAAAAGTTTAATAATATAAATATTTTAATATTTTTTATTTTTACCAATACTTATAATTTTATAATTCAAATTTTATTATTTATTTACTAGTAATTTTAAAAATTAAAAATTAAATTTAAAATTAAAATGGGAAAATGGGTAGGGGATGGGGATTCCACCTCATCCCCGTCCCCTCCCCGAATAAGAAATTGGGTAAAAAAATTTCTCCGTCCCTTCCCCGAATAAGAAATTGGGTATGAAATTATCCCCATACCCTCCCCGAATAGAAAAAATCCCTGAGAGTACCCGTCCCCGTAGGGATTTTTGCCATCCCTAATTTGTGGGACATCAACCATTTATTTTATTTTATTTTATTGTATGTGGTCATGTATCTTCAAAAGAAATGACAGCTAGCCAGCTCTTTACCCACATTACCTCTCCAATTCTCAAGCTAGTTCATTAGTTTTTCATATCGGCACAAACCGATATTTCCAGTGCCCTTTCCAAAGCAAGAGACACGGCAACCTGTCCTTTCTGATTGAGAAAACAGAATATTCATCTATTTCTATGCCTTCTTGGACCACCTTACAGATTTTTCTTTTTCCTTTTTAAATTAAATTTGTTTATAAATTGATACTCCTAAGAACAAATATAGTTGGAGGCTAGTAAAGCACTTGCCTTATTCTCTACGAATGAATACTGTCGCTCTCCAGTGCTAATTATTGTGTGAATAAAAAAGAAATTATCATGTGCTTGCTCTTTTGCCAATAACTAAGCACCACCCGATCAAAAGATTTTTTTTTGCTTCAATTATAAGAAAATGATCCTTATTACCTTTCACACATATATGACAAAACTTGTAATCTTGATGGTTCTGATTGATTAGATGTGTGTGAGTTGATAATCTTTTAACAGCTTCATGATATAAACCACATTAACTACCCTTAAACTATAGCATCAATGGAAAGGTATAGGTCCCGCTGTTGTATCTATAATTATTAGAGTTGCATTTCAGTTGACTCCAGGGTTTCAGTGAATTAATAAGTGTCACTCCACCAGATAATTCATTATGACCAAGGTACAGGCTACAGCAATTTCAATCAAATCCCACATCTTGGATTTTTTCGGGGACAATAAAGACACCATTTTAGCTCATGTTCCCTCTTCCGTGACTGCATTTCTACAAATCATCCTCATGTTAAACGTTAATGTCAATCACCAAATAGTGCTCGGCTGCATGCATGCATTTTCTTACACTGAGATAAATCGTTTGGCTTATAGTTAAGGATCTGCAACCAATGTAGTATTATTAGTGTTAATCTTAATTTGATCATTTCATGAGTCCTTTAGTTTTAATCTATAGTTACTAATTAAGACTTGATCTTTGTGTTGATTTTTTATGAGATTGTGAGTCACAGTCATTGAATAACAAAATATAAATGATTAAATCTTAGTCCAGCATTATTATAAATAAACATATGGCACAAAATTTTTAACAGATCAATACAACTCACATCAGTATTTTATCCAAATTCCTGCTTTTAACCACACATAGCCATAGGTCCCTTAACAGGCAAAAGTGCAAGTAAATTTCTCTGCTTTCTGCTTGCTGCTCCAGGTTGTGCCACATTATTGTAAAATTTGGTTAGATAAAGTAGAATGTGATGTTAATGATTCCAAATTCCACTCCCTTAGCCTTTAGTTGTTGTCATTTCTTAATCTTATTATTATTGCTATTATTGTTCTGAAAGAAGACATATAAACCAAAATGCAATCATAATCTCTGTTGCTATTAATTAATATTGTTGTTTTATTTATTTCATTTTTCATTCCCAACTTAGCAATCAGCGAACCCGGCCAAAAAGAGCCACAACCACAGAAAATGACATTGAAATTTTAATTATTAGTCATCACGCCTTGAGCAACAAACAGTAAATGATGACAGTGTGTGCATGTGTTTCTGTGCAGAAACAGTTGACCTTTGAATTCAACAGTCAGCTATCCTGGTCCTGGACCTATTTAAAAGTTTAATCTAGTAATTATTATTATTATTATTTATTCATTTAATGTTATTTAATTTATTCAGAGGATAATTAATGGGAGTGGGAATAGGTTATACATCTGAGAAAACAAAATTGAAAAACGTGCTTCTCGTTAATTATTCAAGGGAGGCCCTTCAATATACCCTCGAGTCTGCAAATGCCAATCAAGAAAAGTAGTAATTATTTGTTATGTTAGTGGACGTAAGACTATTGGAGCAAAATATATGATTTCAGATCATAGTTTTGAATGAAGCAAAGCAATTTGTTTTGATGATAATTTACAGTAATTATGACCACTAATTCCATTTCATGCAATTTGATGATTATTAAAATTAATTATGACTATCAAATTATTTTACCAGACGTATGGACTCTTATAATTGAGTTTCCAATCTCTTCTGTTCATGTTTATTTTAGATAAGTTGTAAGACGAGTGGACCGATTAGTTGTGCTGTAAAATGAATGCAAGTAGTGGAAGCAATAGTTGTGTTAACAAATGCCTGTATATAAATGATGGGTGTGAGATCAAGTTAGTTAATTATACAACTACATACCAATTGTGTCATCATATAAGAGCTGATGTGATATCATCTTGAGCTGTCCAACGAGGTATATTTTTAATATATTTTTTCTCAAACTTATGGTATATTATGTATGGTATAGAAAAAATTGTGCTTAAGCAACATAAAGCTTGGGGTGCAACAAAAATTTTAGGTCTTTCGGCAGAAAATTTGGCGCCATTATACCATAAATTTAAAGTTTAAGATTCATTTCCAACATATGATATTATTCTTGATGATTAGGGTTTATCAAGACGAGGCTATCAACTTGTTTCAATTTTTATATCCTCCAGTGAGAAGCCTTGATTTGGGTGCCCGCACATATAGGCATAGATGGCTATTCAGATCGTTGTATAGCTAGGCAGGCATATGGGTTCTGTTCAAATTTCAAATTAGACGGGTGAAATCTACATAAAAAATAAGATTCAAAAGTGTAACCTCGATGATTGATTTTGTCATATATTAAATGTTTTACATTTGTTCTATTAATCTGGACATAAATAAACTTGAAGGTTTCGACTACGTATACGTTTTTTTGGGAGTTTTTACTTTTCTGTGTTTGAAGCTTTCCAAATTTGTTGAGTTAAGTGAAAACATGATCTCTTAATATATATATATATATATATATATATATCATAATTATATTCAATTACACATTCTCATTAACCTACCGCACTGTCTCTTCATTAGATTTTGTTCAAACAAACAAGAAGATTGTGCAGTCACACCATGAAATCCAGGTGGAAATGGAACATCAGAAGTTCAGAACTGATTTAACAGGGATGCTAGTTCATGTTTGGTGACGTGGCAGTGGTGGTGAGGTTAGCAAGTCTTCTCTTTGGGTAACAAGCAAATACAAAATCGTCACGTGCTTTATATTGTAGGTGTCCTGAAATCATGACTGAGAGAGACAGCGATAGTTAACAAATATTTGTCAGGAAAATGCTTGTCTGCCGCGTGTTCTTGCGCATGTACTTATGTAAACTGATATTAACAGAAACACCCCAGCCCTCCCGAGGCCAGATTGGTTCATCAGTGATGAAAAAGGTGCAGTCTAATCACTAATGTGGCTCCATAATCATATGATGAAATGTAATATTAATTCAGTTTTAACTGCAGCCATGATCACGCGTAAGGCGCTATTCATTAAACCCTATCCGATATTTCAGAATTCAGAGATAAATTAATTTAGCCAGCATTTCAATTTTTTTAGCTGTAAAAATTATATAAATGAAAAGAAAGCTGTTGAATAGTCATTGGTCTACGTCATCAAATGATCATATCTTATAAAAAAATTTATCAAGCGTATGATCTACTTGTATTCTTGTTGATCTTGCCTAAGCTTTACTCCATATCTTGTGTAGGTACAAAAAGACTAGACTCTAGGGTAAAAAGACTTGGTCCAAAAATAATTATATACCCAAAGATGCAAAACTTCCAGTAGCGCCTTAGAATGAATACATATTAAAAAGGGAAGATAGATAGAGAGAGTGAGCATATTGGTCAATAATTTCATTATTGTGCTCCTCACTTTTCAGTATAATTGTCACAATACAATACATTTATGGCTCATAGTCAAAATGATCTGCGAACTTTTAGCATGCTTGTAGAGACGGTATCTTCACCTGTTAGAATGGCAAGTTCATCATGTTGAAATGCTATGCTTTTTCTTTTTTTCTTTTTATATAATAACATTCGCGAAATTAAAATGAATTTATGATATAGACTATAGAGAGAACACAATTATCACGATCAATTTGTTATGTTAGAATAAAACTTAGATCAATATGGTGTGTTAGAATAAAACTTACTCTTTGTGGAGTACTGTGTACATATATATTTAAATTTTGGAAAATAACATGAAAAACAAATTTCTTCTTATTAAAAAAATAGAAATTTATAGAGACAATGTTCATAAAAGAAATTTAAATAGACAATGTTCATAGAGTGTTATTAAAAAATAATAAAATTAATTGGGATAAAATTAATTATATTCAATTCATGATTAATTTATACAATTTTATTATTAAAAATAATGTAAAATTAATTATATACAATTCATAGTGTCTATTTATTTATTTTTTCATGGTAAAAAATTGTGTATTTCCTTGACAATGTTCCAAGGGATGGCTCTTTCGTGTTGCATGATACTAGAACGAGACCAAACAAAAGAAAAAGGGATTTACAATATTTGAAATTAATTAAGCGAGTTGTGAGTTGATAAAGTTTGTTTCGTCAGCTTTAGGTAGGATGATAAGAATCACTAGAATTCTTGGATGAAGTAGAGTTTATTAATTTTAGGATTATCTTATTTAATTCAAATACTATTTCAATTAGTTTTCATTTTACTATTTAATCCTGGTCTAGATTGTATTTCAAGTTTAGGAACGAGATAGGTTTTCTATAGCAAAAGTTATAGTTAATATAAATAAGTATGTTTTATAATCTTAATAAACTGTAGATTTGAGTTTTATTCTTTTTATCTCTTGATATTTCGTGGAATCAACGAGATTTAACTCCCTAAATTCATGGGTTTTCTTAAAATCAGTTTGGACTTAGTTTGTTTCTTTATTCAAGTTTCTCAAAATCAATAGAGTATTGAAAATGTCCTTATACATCCATTATCCTACATTAGTTTATCCTTTCGTTGTGTTAATTTTGCTATAGAGCGTACAAACAATACGTCGATATGATTGATTATCTTTATCATTATTGTTTAATACAATGGTTGATTTTCAATCAACATAAAGATCGATTGACTCAATCTTTACTAAGTAATCATTATTTGCCCATTATATATATTAATTGCGTCATTTTTCTCTCTTTCTTTTTTTCAAACACTTGTATATATTTGAATCGTTGTGCTTATCGATCAACGAGAATAAAATTTGTAACAGCGGGTTCAATTGTTGTATTCTCTTATTCAAAGTAGAAATACGGAGTTCTTTATTTCAATTTCATCGTATTTGCATCAGTCTCATTAGCTAGATGTTTCAGTTTTCTTGTCTTAGACTAACCAAGTGACCTAGTCACTTCCTACTTTAAAAGAAAAAGCAAAAAAATACTAGAATATTGTGACGGGCAAACATCCTATGGACATGATAGTGAGGGCATAGACAACAGACATGAAAAGTATTTTTTTTCAAAATATAATATATTTAGAGACTTTTCAAGGAGTTGCCCATCCTTGGATAAACGTGGGGAACCGATACAATAATGAATCAATATCAGCAATGATTAACGAGGCACTACCATTTGTTGGAGTTCAGCTCACACCTTTCTTCGATTAACTCCCCTAATCACCACTTTTTTTTTTTTTCGTTTTCGAATTGCCACTAATCACCTTAAATATTTATCTGTATGCACCAAACTAAAATAACTATAACCAGTTTTAATATTGTGGTCCTTCCACGTCCTAATAACCACGCCTTTTGTTTTCTTGTATGTATAATTTCAACTATCAAATGTGAAATTAAAGGGGACCATTCTTTTGTAGATTATTTTAATCTATTTTCTTTGTTAGACGTTGAAATACATTTATTACTTTTATGATGATTAAAAGTTTGTCCCCATGTAAAGTAAAATTAATTAATTTATGATTAAGATTATGGTTATTCCTATATAGATTTCATCTTGTTACAACATTCAACTAAACTAACAATTTGTGATATGTGTTGAAACAAATAAACTTATGGAGCTTATATAAAAATGTATGCTTCTCGTACATACTTAGAACACATTAATATATAAGGACTGTTTAATTGTTACTTTCGATACAACCATATCAACATTAATACATTAGGTCCTAAAAATTTTTACAATGAAATATATATATTTGTCGACAATAACAGTATTAAAATGAATGATTACTTAGTAAAAGAAACAGGAGAAATTTTAGAATACATAAGAGGTAATATAACTAATTAATATATATATGACATGTAGTTGACTTTTATATAGCCACCAGTTATATTCTAGTTCTTCAAAGTAAATTGACACATATCATAATATTATTTACGTATTGTATGATTGATATCGTATCTTACAGATATCCTATAATTTCTCAAGAATCAGTCTCGCAACTTCAATTAAGCTCAAAATTCTTGACCAACGACCTCTAATACTATTAGTTTATTGCCACATAGTGGGTAAAAGATGATACTTGGATAACATCAGAGGCTTTTGCTTCACTTATGCACCTGTAATTTGTGCCAAACATATATACATAAACAAGCGAAATACATTATCCAAGCTTTTTGTTTTTTAAAATTCTTGATCCTTACTCCTCAAGGCCCTAACCCGAGGCGACGGACTGGCTCCGTACAAGGGGGGAAAAGAAGGTGGCGGTTCCACAGGGTTACCTTAACTTATCGGCATGCACAAGCACAGTTCACTAAACAATTTTTGTGCACGTGTCACAAGCTTCTCTGGCGTAAAATTTAGATTAATTAAATAGATAAAATATTGAAAGAAAAAGGTGGGGTCCAAACGGGATAACGGGGTGGGTCCCACCCGGAAACCGGCCTGCATTTCGAATTTGTGTATCTAATGATCATGGGCCAGCCCACGCCGGACCGTGAGCCGCCACGTATGAAGTCCCAGCAAATTATTCTGTTTTCGTGGGCCCCGCTTTCCACCACCAAAGTCACAATGTCACATACTTCTCGGTTAAGCCGCTAAGCCGAGCCGAATTTGGTTCTTTATTATTTACTTAATAATGTATTTGGAGAAGCGTCGTCATCTGGTAAATTGGGGTCGGTTTGTGCGGACAGGCTCGTGAGTAAGAAATACTAAAATTATAAAATACAAAAAAAGAAAAGAAAAAGGCATTGCAGACTGACCAACCAGAGACCGCGTGCAGTGCAGTTGCTGGTGAAGACCTGGAAAGTATTTATTACCTTAAATGCCACCAAACCTTAAAAAACCTTTTTCCAAAATATTATATAAAATATATTTAATCGTATTATTAAATTTGCACTTTTCGAACGGATTGCAAACCCCCCCCCCCTTTTTTAATTAGGCTTGAGCTTTAGGGTGTAACATTATTTAATGGGTTTATGGCATGTTAGGGTTCCCGTAATGACACTTTAATTACGGGAATGCAACTTCTTTGTTGAGAAACTTCTACATTATATCAAGCTCGGACAATTATACCTTTAATTATTAGAGCAAATTAGAAGTCAAATACATTCATTCTATATTGTCAGATATAAAGGAAAATTAATAGACATGTAGTTTGTTGAGTTAATGAATCATCTGGGCTACTAGCTAAAATATGACCATGTAGTTCATATAGGTTGCACTAGTCTACGGGTAACCTTGAAGATAGATATTAAAGTTCTTCCAGCTCGCTTTGTAATGGTGATATGGCTCTTAAGATTGTAAGATTAAGGTGCAACCAAGACCGAATCAAGGAAACGATAGGAAAAGAAGAGAGCGAGAGGTGAGTCTCCTTAATTTGATTAATAATAATGTTATGATCTTATCATTTGAGTTCCAACTTAAGTTTAGTTATTACTGTCACATTATGTTAGACATTACTAATTAATGTGATGTGGTTAATAATCAATCTTATATAGTAATTATAGAAAAGTTACCACATCAATTAAGACTAAATTGAGATTCAAATGTTAAGATTTTGTTTCACATAAATGTGGCTATCTAGAAAGATATAGTTATAATGATTATATATATAATCGTGTATATCACGCACTGCAATTATTTTTGATGGGTTATAAATTAAATGCTCACCGTATATAGGTCACCACCATAAAAGAGAAAAACATGATTACATCTCAATATTCATCAATGACTACTGCATAAATTTAATTTATCTTCTTGGCAAATATATAAATATTTGAACTTTTACCGTTCTTTTGGAACCCTTAAGAGTCGCCCAAGCGATCCTCACCGTCCGATCACTGACATCACCCTTCCCTCTCTCTCTCTCTCTCTCTCTCTCTCTCTCTCTCTCTCAAATAAATGAATAAATTATCATTCTTCTGGTCCCTATCAGTTGCTGGTGGGGTGGTGAGCTAGCTAGAAGTTTAATGTGCAAATTGCCAGCATCTTTCTTATTTCTCTTAATCTCTCATATTAAAACTCTTTGTTATCGATATTAATTCTTGGTCGAGGCCTTTTTTTATCCCGCAAAGCTTTTGCAGCAATCAAGCTTCCACTCAAAAGATAGAGGATTATTTAAGGCATGGTTTTTCATAGCTAGCTCATTTTGTTGCTTCTTCTTATTTAACCCTATCTCTTCTCTCTTTCGCAATTCCTCGCAACTTTTCCTTTTCACTTTTCTTTCGTTGCTTTTCATTTCCTCGGGATCTGATCATCTCTTTCTCCATCTCTCGATAACTACAAGACAGTTGTTGAGAGTACAACAGTTAGGGATTCAGTTCAATTCCCGAGGATATTTGATTTTCCATTTGCATTTGCGTTTGCTTGTTGTGTTTCGTTCTCTTTATCTTTCTCTCCCCTTTTTGGTCTGATTAATTCAGTTGCCCTTCTGGAAGTTTAAAGAAAGTGCATACCACAATCAAAGCTTTAAAGTTGAGTATCCTTAAGCATATGTATGATATAGCTGCTTGAGAGGCTAGGTTTTCTCAGATCTGTGGAGCAAGTTAAGGGTTTACTCTAGAGAATTAATTATCAAGGTTATGACATCGTGATTTTCTTCTTCTTCTTCTCCTTAATCTTTTTTAGTATCCTTTCCTCCTGCATGCTTTTGTTGATTTACATGTCTTCATTCTGTTAATGTTTTTGTTTTCGTTTCGAATGATTCATTCATGAGGTCTTGGAGGATGCTTTTCTTATAAGCTAAGCAAGATGCATATCAAAACTCAGCCGAAAAGAATATGCATGTGCATGATGTCTTTCACAACTTGTGTTAGTGAGATCGCTTCTGTGTGCATAAATTTGCTGCCTTGAGTTTTATTGTAAGTTATGATGATCATGCATGGGCAATTCCGACTCTTTTGTTTGCTATGTAGTGAAAAAATTTCTTCTATTATTGAATCTTTATGATATTTTGATGACAATCAAACAAGGGCAAGATGTTTCTATACAATATGTTTTCATTTGTCTTGCTACGCAATGGTTTAGACAGATCTCACTTTATGATAATATAAACTTAATAACTGTAGAAGAAATGCAAATACATCAAAGACTACCCAAGATTATTCATTATCATGCGTCTGTTTTTATTGTTGTTTGTTGAATGAGTTACAAGAAAGTAGTATATTAAAGATAGTTGAATAAACAATGAGAAATCGTAAGGTGTCATTCAATGCATGATGTATGTGTCGTCGTGTTCTGAAAAAATTCCCCTTTATGCATGTTTCGTGAAGCAAAGCTATCAAAATTTGATTCCCCATATCCATCCAACCTTCACTTTTTTATAAGTGGAGAAAACACTTTCTGTTCACTATTCTTCATTCATGTCAATTATATTTCTCAAGTAAAAATTTAGTTTGTCTTGCTTATTTGCATGAGGTTAACTTTTACGAGGACGGCCTCATGGTTTCATGGGTGTTGATATGAATGGGTTTTATATAAATTTTCATGTAATTAACTTCTCCTCTAATTCTTTTTAGTTTATTTATTTATTTTTTATTATGAAATTTTGCCATTGCAATTTCCAACTCTTCAGTAATTTCTGCTAATATCAAGTATCCTCTTGATTCACCGATTTTACCGTCCTTTCTGAACATTTATAATCTGTTGGGTCAAGCCCATTAATTTGTTCAACACATTAATTGGTTTTAAAAATCATGCATCATCTCCAGATGAATGAAGATAATAGTCAGAGAAGTGTATTATATTCTTGAGAAGATGTCTAACTGCATATTGTTTTTCTCATCTAGCTAAGATTAGGCCCCATGTTGTAATTTGCATAAGATGAATTGAAATTGGATCGAGATGAAGCTAAAGGACTAATTATGTTTGCAGACATTTTTTAACATGATCATTGAACTGCTATTATATGCTTGTTTAGTAACGATTACATGGCGTATAAAGTTCTTAATCTTATTACAAAACATACTTTTCTTATAACATTAATATGACTTCTAATTATGAATTAAACCTTCACGTTGGCTGAGTGGTATAACAGAATAAGATTTTGTACTATCGACATTATCCTTTACTATTGGGTCAGCGCAATTACGTCTCCCAGAAATGAAACACAAATAATGAAACTTGACATGGATTTATCAAACTTAGGGAAACACACCATGATGTGCCCTCTTAATCATTTTTTAATTATTTTTTTTCTAGATCAAGAAGTGAGATGAAATCAGTTTTTTTCCCCCTCCCCAACTAGTAGTAAACGTATGTATTAGTGAAAATATATAGTTTATTCCAATTTTTATTTTGGGTGCGGGAACAGTTTGACCTTCATTCACCCAGATAGCATGTTGTTAAGTTGATGATATAATTAATTATTAATTGTGTTATAATTATTTTCAAATTACTGATATTAATTCTGACATTTTAATGCAGGTCTTGAGTCCTTAATTAGGAGAATATGAATTCATTTTCACATGTTCCTCCAGGCTTCAGATTCCATCCCACAGATGAAGAACTTGTTGATTATTACCTTAGAAAAAAAGTTGCATCGAAAAGGATTGATCTGGATGTCATCAAAGATGTTGATCTTTACAAAATTGAGCCATGGGATCTTCAAGGTAGCAATTATTCTCTTTTGGTCATTGCTAAGTTTTTGTTTAAACGAAGAGGGAAAGTCATGAAGCCAGTCTTCAAATTTGATTTTGTTTAATTTTGTAGAATTGTGCAAAATAGGAAGTGAAGAGCAGAATGAATGGTACTTCTTTAGCCATAAAGATAAGAAATATCCAACTGGAACTCGCACGAATAGAGCAACAAAAGCAGGATTTTGGAAAGCCACAGGAAGAGACAAGGCCATTTACTCCAGGCATAGCCTTATTGGCATGAGAAAAACCTTAGTGTTTTACAAAGGACGAGCTCCCAATGGACAAAAATCAGATTGGATCATGCATGAATATCGTCTTGAAACTAATGAAAATGGTACTCCTCAGGCAAGTATCACTTCTCTTCTTAATAAGATGAAATTTTTATTTACTTTTAATTGCTACTGCTTTACCAAATGAAGAAACCATCTTTTTGTTTTTTTGCAAGAATTGATACAAAAAATAAATTAGATAAAAATATCAAAACAATATGCATATTCAATAGGGAAAGCATTTAGTGAGACTGTTCCCACCAGATCATTGTACAACTATCCAATGATATAATATGTTGTTGCATATGCACAATTTATATTTAGAGTTTTGAATTTATTGATAAATATATACTTGACAATAATATCTGAGATTATTTGATTTGATGATCATATAATATTGTGGTAAAGACAGTCTCACCTTAATTTTTTCTCATTCAATTCAATTGTTTCTTATAAGCTGAGCGCTGTTTTCTTCGAAGTATTTTAATTTATAGCCAACATATACATGTATCTATATTTTAATGTGTTTTAATCAATTCTGTAGGTGTAGTGAGTGATCCCAAATTTGAGAATCGGGAACTATGGGACTATTTAAACAACTTTAATTTTGTTCTTTATTACTGATAAGTTACTATTGAAAGTACTGAAGAAGAGTACACAACTAGCAGATATTGCAAAAATCAATGCCTTATCACAAGGCCAAGGGATTCCCCTATTACGTACCAGATTTGCTCCATGATTCTCCCCATAGTTCCCTCAATAATATTCATTGCTTAGGAGTTGTGTATTACCTGCCTTACCGTTGCATAAGTTTAGAAGCCACCAAATTCTCTCTCTTTTGGTTACGTTGATGATGCACTATATACACGATCAACTTGAATACACAACACAAAATCCTTACATTCCATTTCCATTTGACTCACTTATTCTTCGGTTCCCAGATCTGCATTTATTAGTTAATCCCAAATAATTAACCAAGGGATAGCATCAATAATTGACAGTAGATAATTGTTACACTCTTTTAGATTTAATTGGCAAAGATACCAGACAAGAGATAGTAGTTTTATCAACATATATGTTAGTTCCTTTCTTATATACTAAGACTGAGAGAGACTTTGATTTGCAACTCATTGTTAATAACCATTTTCTTTAATATGGATAGTGAAAAAAGGTTCAATCTTTAGCTGCAATTGGACCTACCATATGTACCTAAATGTCATAGCACAAATAATTGAATACAGATTTATTTTATTTTAACAAATATTAATGGTGGACGTAGCATTATGGGGGATGAGGGACTTAGTTTCTATTTAGGACTTTCCTATCTTTCTCCTTTCTAGGTGAAAAACCAAGCTCAACCTATTATAAAGTTGATGGGTTTGAACCCAGTTTGCATGGGTGGAGACAGTGGACATGGACAAAATTTATATTTTAACGGGTGCCAAAAGTTATAAATGTAAATGATAGAGGCCCAAGACTAAAATTAATATGTACATAACTCTAACTCATACTCAAAATATAGATTAAGAATTAAATAATTTCTCAAACTTATATTATTAGGTCAGAAACTATTCTCAGCTAACGTGAGATAATATACTCAACATAGGCAAAGGTAATGATTGGTGCTGTTTGGTGAAAAAAAACTTATTATTAAAGTTCTACTTTATCATTGGTATTATTTTCCTGTTTTCATCGTTATTTACAGATTCATGTAATCTTTTATTTTTGTTTATGTAACTCTTAAATTTTACTCTATTCATCCAATAATATTCTTTATTTTTTTTTTCAGAAACAAATTGTTATCATATATATGTTCTTATTAATCTGACAATGTTAAATAAATGAACATGAACGCACCAGGAAGAAGGATGGGTTGTGTGCAGAGTATTCAAGAAGCGAATGGCAGTAGTTCGCCAAATGGGCGATTATGAGTCGCCTTGTAATTGGTACGATGACCAACTTTCCTTTATCCCTGAAATTGATGATCATTCCCCTG
The DNA here is from genome assembly GCF_000493195.1 of Citrus x clementina. Classification (NCBI taxonomy): domain Eukaryota; kingdom Viridiplantae; phylum Streptophyta; class Magnoliopsida; order Sapindales; family Rutaceae; genus Citrus; species Citrus x clementina. The sequence goes on along the minus strand of NW_006262339.1, from coordinate 6,020,597 downwards.
GCCGCCGCATTCCTCAGCCTTTTACCCAATATCATCATCTCCACTACCCGTGCAAACAGGAGCTTGAATTGCAATATAACATGTCTCATATTCATCACCACGACGCTTTCCTCCAGCTTCCTCAGCTTGAAAGCCCCAAAGTTCCACAATCCACAGCCGGTGTTAGTTGCAACTCTGTGGTTCCATATGCGTATGATAGAGCCACATTGCAATCCTCAACACTCACACAAGAAGATCAGCACAGTACTCAACAAGGCCATCAAGCACAAGATTTGAACTCATCACTTTACAGTAACAACAATAATGACCAAGCGGTGGATCAGGTTACAGATTGGCGAGTCCTTGACAAATTTGTCGCGTCTCAGCTTAGCCATGAGGATGCTTCCAAGGAAAACAATTACTCCAATGCAGCAGCTGATCACTTTCATGTGGATGAACAAATGAATATGCAGGGCAATGGATCAAACACCAGGGTAGAGATTGCGCAAGAGTATGCGTCCACGTCAACCTCGAGTTGCCAAATTGATCTGTGGAAGTGAAAGCTTCGTGTGATGAAGAAGTAATTAGAAGATATAATATACATACTAATCCTAGAACGTAAGTACAGATCGACAAAGAAGAGAAGTGCTATTAAGGTTGCTGTAAATAATGAGACTAAAATGGTATTGCTTTAGTTCTTGGAACTTCTGCTATTGATTAGAGCACTTAAAATACAAACTACAAATAAAGTAGTAGTTTTAGGTGGACTGCATGGCCGAGTGCAGATGAGATTGACTCGGCAGATGTTGAATTTTACATGTATTTTGCCTTATTGCTGCTTAATTTGCTTTAATATTTTATATTGTAACCTTCTTCTGTTTACAACATACATGGAGACAAGTATATGTTCCATCTTAATTAATTATGTGTTTTTTTTTTTCTCCAATAAAATGGAACGTCAACTTATAAGTGAACCAACACCAGGACATATAGAGGAATACTTGTGAACAACCGGGGCACTCCAAAGATTGAGATTAAGCGATTTTTGAAACAAACACACCAATCTAAGTTCCCGTTGAAGACATTCCAAGTAAACTTTAAAAATGCAGCAGAATTAAGAGATTTAAGATCACGGAGGCGGAATCCCCAAAGAAGATGTTTTTGAAAGCAAACTAAGGCATAATCTTTTGAAAATTTCAAGGCTATATTTTGCAAATAGCTAGTGAAATTACTTGGACTACCAAGTTTCAGAGATGGAATGAAACAATTATATATGCACGAAAGGAAAATGCCTGTGACAGTGGGTTAAGTATATATCATATTAAGCATACAGTAGGAAGAATTTGAATTGCATTTAAATTATCAATTGAAAAAATAAAAAGACGAAAGCGAGGGTCGATGAAGCAAATACCCAAAGAAGGAAATTAGTCTATTGGTTAGCTCAATTCCTACAATGAAGTACTACAATAAATTACCACAAGGATACCACTTGATTTATTATAATTATTACTGTTCTTTTAAAAGGTAGAGAGGTGCATAATACCTAAATCATTTTTTAACTATTTACCTTTTTTAAAATTTGAACTCAGATAGTTAGTTAAGTAAAGTTACTTGAAAATTACTAGATATATTATAATTACATAATCCAGTGACGTTTGTAATTGTTGTGGTTCTAACAATTTAATTCTAAAGATTTGGAAATATATCTAATTAAGTATCTAATAAATGTCTCCTTTTATTTGGGCAGCTAATAGCTACCACTATCAAATTGCACTAAACTTCTAGTGATTTCATTCCATAAAATATAGATTAAAATTTAGAAGCCACCAGCACCTGACCCCGAAGATATATACAATTTGTCTTGGGAAAAAAATTAATTTTCTGTTATTATTCATGCTTATTATAATATATTTATATCTTGCAATGGCTCCATTTTGAGCTTCAAATACGCATGCGGTACTGAAGAATGCTTCATACACCAAAGATTACCTGGCTATTCTTTGTTTAGCTGTAAAGGTTTTGCCAACTTTAAAAATGTTCTCTTAAGTTATAGATGAAACCGTTCGTTCGGTTGACATTCAACAATTGTTTCGAAGTAAATGCTTCAAATTTGTTCTGAAAAGTTTTTTAATTAATGTTATTTTCACGTTAATAAGTAGAATCTTACGTGACTGTGAACCAAAATTAAATGGCCATGCCAACTCCTCCTTTATGATGAATCAAACATGAAGACTATGAATGGTGAAGAACAAATTGAGAGAAAATATATATATGATAATATTAGTTAAATAGCTAAAGATGTCACTGTGGTACTGGTTTTGTATATTGGCATAACATAATGTTCCACAAATAATAGAAGTTCTTTTAATAAGTAAAAAACTTAGATAACTAATAAACTAATAAGGTCAAAGACAAAGTTAACAGCTAGCCACTGGAAATATGAAATAAAGGACATGATAAAGGATAATGTGCTGCAAGAATTGTGCATGCTAGAAGAAAACAAATGCTTAATTTCTACCTTCAGTTTGATCAATACATACCTGCGCAAAGAAGATGGATTAAATGGAGCCCTGAACGATCAGGTATCTTCAAGAAGTAATTAATGTTATTTTGCATGCAATTATTAGCCTGTTTCTTTCAATCAAAGCTTGTGTAAGGTTGAGTTCAAGAGCTGCAAATTTGAAGGGTTGAAGAAGATTAGAAGAAGACGACTTTTGCAAGACTTACCTGCTTTTAAATACCATGAGGTCACTAAAAATAATGCAAGATATGTCAATGGCTGTTATTGACCAAGAGAGCTTATGCACATCCTCTTACTTGGGATGAAGTCAAACATGAGAATCCCTTAAAAGCAATGGCTATTCTTCCTCAAGACATAATCATTGGGCGTGCTCTCATGGACTACTCATATAATGCACCGAACTCTCCAAATCAAGAGAGAGACAGAGAGAGAGAGAGAGAGAGAGAGAGATGGCATGCGAAAGAGTGAAGGGCTTCCAACCGGACAAAAGTCTAGGCTTAGGCTTTCTAATTAGGGTTTTGTTCACAATCAAATTTGGCAATTTCCTATAGCTTTTCTCTTGCGTCACTTGTGATAAAAGAAAGAAATATTGAAGTAAAGAACAATTTGTCAATTTTCTTTCATCAATAATAATGTTAAGAAGGGAGACAATCATGTATGTGACATCACAAATCACGATGTCCTGTAACCCCAAAAGCAGCACACCATGCCCATGCGCACTAATCGATGCAGGGTGTGTGAGTTACATAATTAGAGTTTATTAAAAACGTTGTTTTCGGACTAAGATAGCATCATTTACCCTGTCAAACAAAACCCATGTGCAGCAACATAATAATATGCTTCCTTAGCTCCCCAAATTCCAAACCAACGTTATATCTCTCTCCTTTTCGGATTCACTTCTCAGGTAATTCATATACTCTTATACCTATCTTTGATGCATCATGATATTAATTATCAGTCAAATAGTATAACAGAAAGTAAATATTATACATATGCCCTTTAGGCATAACTCGATGACGAGTTATAAAAACGTTTTTTTGATAATAAGAATTAAAAAGATTGATGTTTAATGGCTCAGATTTCTCTTACCCATCCCATCAAAATGTACTATCTATATCTATTGTGTATGAGTTACGACTTTGACTTTTGCAATACACTCATTGTGTGTTTATTTGTAGGATTAGGGAATCAGAACTTCAAATGAGAATAATTAACTGTGTTTACTTATTAAGGTAGAAATGATAATGGGAATGAAATATGTTGGACCTACATATTTTTAGGATTAAGGAATAGGAACTTGATTTCCGTGGGGAGTTGATAATCAAGTTCCCATTCCTTAAACTTCTCATATTACACTATCAAATTTTCATAATTTCCAAATTACCTTAATTAAGTTTTGTTACTTGCATTTTGGTCCTTGTATGCAAATCTCATTATTATTGTTGTTGTTGTTGTTGTCGTCTTCGTCATTAATGTCATTATTAATAATATTATTAAAATTTATTAATTCTATTATTATTATTATTATTATTATTATTATTATTATTATTTTGACAATAATCAATTAAGTTCATTTTAGTTACTTATAATAATTCATTATAATTCTAAGACAAAGTAAACTTATCAATGGTAATACAGTTCATTCCAATTTCGATTTCTACTGGTACAGTAAACAATTTATTTTGATTTCTATTTCCTATTCATATTTTAACTCCTTCTTATTTCAGTCCCTTTGATTACTTATTGTAAATGCATCATCATTCTTTTCAATTAGGTTAAAGGGTAAATGTTTGTTTAGTCCCTACATTTTGAGCTAAGTTCTGTTTAGTCACTATTTTGTAAAAAGTGCCTCAAGGCACTCTTGTTGGTAGTTACACTATAATCCTATCATTGCTTCTTCTTTTTTTTTTTACAATAACAACTTGCAACAACATTTTTGTAGATATTAATTGAAAAAAATTTAAATTTATCAAATTAGCCTTAAAAGTAAAATAAAAAACTATTTTTTTATTATTTTACTTTTAGGATTAATTTGGTAAATTAATTGTTTAGAAAAATATTATTAGTATGATTGTTGAAAGGATATTAAACATTGCTTTAAATTGGCTAGTGTTAATTTATTTATAAAAAATAAGTAGCAAAATTATTGCAAGGGTATGAAAAATACCAGTTGTTTCATATTGATAATTATTTCTTAATTTGCTAATAAATAATTATTGATTAATTTGCTAATTAATTTTTTATAGAGATTAAACAATTAATTTTAAAAATATTGTTACGGGAATATTATTGTAAAAACTAAGAAAAATAAGGGTAACAACGTAACATATTTAATAGTAGGGATACCTTGAGGTATTTTTCAAAATGTAGTGACTAAGTGGATATTTTAAGTTTAAATATAGAGACTAAACAAATATTTACACTTAGATTAATCAAGGTAGTTATGTTGTCCTCAATTAAATAAGTTGAACTTGGTAATAATTATAAATTTATCTATAGAAAATAATAAAATAAATCTGAAATTTTTTTATTTGTTATATATTCTATGTATGCATACGATATAATTGTTAAGGACAATTTAATATAATTAAATAAAAGGAAAAAGAATGAAATCCCCATGTTCTCTGACAAAATTAATTGAAACCTCTTGATATTTTAAAATACATATGAACCCTTATGAGTGTCAACATTTTTGCTAACTTTACCATTTTATTCTTCGTGGTTGTTTGATATTTAGAATACGAAGACCTTTAATTAATTACTTAATTGAATATTTTTTAATCATGATTAAAAAATTATGGAAAAGGGGGAGTTATCATAATTTTTCAATTCATATTCCAACATTAAACAATCACTAAAGGTAAAATGGTAAGATTAGCTTATTGAATTTGTTTTAAAATGTCAAGAAAAATTTAATTAATTTTGTGAAACAATAAGGGTTTGCTCTTTTTCCTTTCCACTACATGCGCAAACAGCCCAAACATTCCTTTCCAAATCATCAGATTTCAAATTCGATGATGCACTTCGCATGCCCTTAATCCTAGGAGACTTCGGATGATTTGATTTCATATTAATTGTATGAAATAGAAATGTGCAGCCGATCATATCGGTTTAAAATTAATAAACTATATTATAGGACATTTTGACTTTATGCAAAAAGGCAACCCAAAACAGCTAACTTTTTGCGAAGAGTGCTGCTATTTACCCCAAATTCTGGCCCCGAATTTGCACCCCGAAAGCAAAAATGCACCGTTTGGTATGGTAAGGGAAAGTGGAAAGCAAATGAAACCAAATCAAATGGTGCGTTTTGGCTTTCAGGGAGCAAATTCGATGCCAGAATTCAGGGTAAATAGCTTTTCCCTTTTGCGAATGATTGGAATTGTTGGAATCACGTTGAATGTACATACCCAAAATCATTATGATACAAGCAAATATACGACAGACAAAATGTATCAATGCTGTTCGTATTAAACGTACAATTATGTGATTGTAGTGGTACTTAATGTACCTGGAAATACCCTATATATATATACTTCATCTAACTAGAATCATTTGAATAATGAATAGTGTCCAGTTCCCACTGAGACTAAGGCGAACGTGTGACAAATTTAACATGCCATAGGAAAATTTTAGCAAGGCATGAGGATAGAGGACTGAAGGGACAAAAGAAAAGAGAATTGACAGGCAAAGAGCACACATTGATTCTCCCATTGGAATTTGCTTGAGGGGACAGCCAATTCTTTGTTTAATGATGAATGTTTCGCCACTCTTTATCTATTTTGTTAATTTGAGTGTTGATTGTTGGTCCACTATATCGAGAGTGAGGAAAAGTAAAGAGTACGCAATGTGATCGATTTCTTCACTTGGGAGCTGAGGTAGGCTTAGGCTTCACCTCCAATTGTTTTGTGCTTTCATTAGACTCAAACTCAACTTGCAAAACCCAGTGTCCCTTCAGTCTTTTCCTCTCTATTAATTATTTCACCTTTATGCATGTTTGACCGTAACTTCTAAGTCTCTGTTGTCATCTGTCTGGCACACATGATCTTATTAGCTACTATGAGAGATTGAGAGAGAGATAGACATGATATGGCCAAACACAACATCC